>NC_081180.1:52809957-53178201 GCF_029867415.1 Vicia villosa
TCTTGACATCCTTCTTTTCTTTTTCCAATTTTTTTATAATTTTTTTTCTATTTTTCATTCTTTTTTTCTTCTTTTTCTCCCAAACCTTGAAACATCACAACTTATATTGATCAACTCCACACAACCTCATTCAAGACTCCTTCAACCCTTTGATTAAGGTCATCATTTTGTTTTTCATTTATAGGCTTGTAATGAGTTAATCACAAAAAAAAAAAGGGATAAATAGGCTTAAAGGAGTTTCAAACAAGGGATGATATCAAAAAAAATGTTGTGACACCAAATAATCCGGGAGACACGTCATCAAAAGTGATACGGGACAAAAAATATCAAGATAAATAAGAATAAAAAAAAAGAAGTTTCAATTAAAAAACTAAGAGTAAAAAAAAATTGAACCACCAAAAATACATTTGAAACAAATATATAATATTATAAGTCATTTTAAAATAAAAATTTTGATAGAGATGAATTTCAATAAAAAATTTGGCGTTTGTGAAAAACGTTTATCTAGCTAAAGCTTGTTACATAAATTTTCGAAGGGGTACTGTTTAATTAAAAAAACTACTCTACAAGGTTATTCTAAGGTCATTAAAAATTAATATTCTACAAATAAATAACTAACATTAAATTACTTTATTTCAAAAATTTAAAAAGAATAATTATTCATGTACAATAACCAAAATCATTTCTAATATAACCTTCAGTGGATGATTTATGTCATTTCTAATATAACCATAAGTGCCATTTGAGGTCTTGTCTTTTCCCTTTACCAGTTCTTTTCATTCTAAAACATATACTTACTCTTGATGTTGGCCGTTAACCATGCTGCTTCAAATCCCTTTCCATCTTTATAAACCTGATACATAAGATTGCTTCAGTTAGCCAATAATAGTAAGTAAAGTTCAGAATAGCAGAACCTAATAATCAACAAAGTAATCCCGATAACAAATAACCCAAAAAAAAATAAATTCAGCAGTCATGAATCCAACTAATTTATCTAAACCACTAAAAGAAAGGAAAAGGGTTATTAAAACAACCTCTATATGTGAGCCCTCTTTTATGTTATTTTCCTCCAGATTCAGGAAGCACGTCATTGGGATTGACTAAAATAGAAACCCTGCAGCCCCTTGATTCATTTGAAATATTTCCATCAACTGAACTCACATGGTCTAGTGACATCTCATTATGCACCTTCTGAAAGGGTGACTCCTGAGTTGCAGCAATCTGCTTCCCCATTACCATAGATGAGAAATTTCAGATAGAAATTTGATAGGTTTCTGGTCTGTCGACTTTGTCAACATTCATCGGAGAAGATTCTTGGAATGTCTTCCAATAACCCCCTGGACCAGCTTCCACCAAGCCACTTAACGGCGAAGGATCACCCATGGTGACAATCCTTCCAGCCTGTGATACAGCTTCTTCTGCCAGCTCAGCAGCCTTCACAATAGCCTCCACATTTTCGGCTCGTTTAATGGCAAATGAAGCAGCTTTGAATCTCTTTCTTGAAGCTTCCATTGCAGTACCAATAATAGAACTAGAGTTTTTGATTCCACTTGCACTCTTTAAGATGGAAGCAGGGGTTGCTTTTCCCAAGTTACTCATTCCCTCCGAAAAATAAGTTCCGCAAGAACTCTCATGACCAGAAAAGATCAATGCTTCATCAGCCATCAGTTTTGCTTGCAGTGAAGCATTTGACCCAACACTGGCAGCTGCAGCAATAGATAGAGGAGATACAGACTCAACAGATTTTTCAACAGTAGTTAATGGCACATTCACAACAGGGGTTGCAGTAGCATCAGCGGGAGACATATGGTTGCTGACAACAGGAGTTGATACTAGGTGGGATTGCAAATGCATAGACATGTGGTCAAGATCCTCAACCTCTGTCGTAACATTTTTCCTTTTTTTGGACTTTGGATCACAAGAATGCCGGGCAGATGATACCGTCGCATTGCTTGTATTAATCAGAGGAGTAGTTTGCAGAAATACAGTTTGTAGACCTACATCAGAAGCTTGCAAATTAGGTGGGACATTCTTAATGCTAGAGGAAGGAGCAGAAGTTCCTTTGATTGAACAGGACTTAATTGTATCTGTGACAGGTGATGCAGAAAGATAAATAAGGTGGCAGGCTTAATATGTGTAACAAGATGCTCTAACATTTAAGAATAGTTACATATTGACAATGTGTTCTTAGGTAGAGGTGCACAATATTGGAAAGGAACCATAAGTATATATTAAAGATTACCTGATAATTTCGAGTATGGCTTGTCATGATGCTCTTGAATTGCCTCCTTATCATCCTTAATAGAAGAAACAGCAACCTCATCACCCTGTTTTTCCATTGAATCACATAGAGCATCAACCACACTAGCTTCTTTTGCACAGTCATGATCAACCATAACACTTTGTATTTCTTGAGGTTCATCAATACTTTCAGTAGCACTAGTATCAAGATTATGCAGACAGCTGTTGTCTGTCTCCCATAATAAGTGTCCAGTATTGTTGGAATTATTTTTATTTTTGTTTCCAACGACAGGACAATGATTAACTTCCAGTTCAGTAAACCCATCAGGAAGAGAAATGCCTGCTTCCTCAACTATTTGGGCTTCAAAATCTTCCTTTTCATCAACAGAAGCATAGCCAACATGCATCATCATCTCAAGCTCAGGGTCATCTGTAAGGAAAATGATATAAGATGCAAAGAAACATTGAAGATAAGATGCAAAGAAATATTGAAGATAAACCTTAAAACAAGATAGATTAATAATCTTGTTTGGAAAGTTAGAAACATACCAAGCAGTGATCTTCTATTCAAAATACTACTATCTCGATGAGGCTCAAATTGGGTATCTGCATGAATAGATGTCTCGGGTTGATCATCAACATGTACTACTGAATCTACATCCCTAGAGATAGAAGTCTCAGTTTGATCAACCATAAGAATATCTACATGACCCTCAGGTTGATCCTCCATAACATTCTCTACATTCCTCCAAGTTTGATTAACCATAAATGTCTTGGGTAGATCAACATGTACTGAGGAATCTACATCCCTAGAGTTAGAAGCCTCAGGTTGATCAACCATAACATTATCAACATGCCTATCGGGTTGATTATCCATAACATTCTCTAAATGCCTCCCGAGTCGATCAACACTACCATTGTCTTCATGCCCCTGCAGATAGTTGATTACCAGCCTCCCTTCATTCCACTGTTGAAGCTCGAAATCAGATAAAAACGTTTGGGCAGTCGGTCCCCTGTTACCTTTTCTTTTCTTGTATATGGGTGGTTTCCACATTAATTGATTAACATCTACCACCTCAAGTTCTTCAAATTGCTTGTGGACATAATGAGGTGTATGGTAATGTACGGCACTCATACAACAAATTGGGGCCAAAAGCAGCTTGTATATTTTCTGATCCCTCAGTATAGGACGATGAAGATCTAATTTGTACGGCTTCCAACATATTTGCTAATGAGAAAAATTAAAAATTAAACCATGTACAGTACCTTTGAAATTCTATTGGTGAAGGAAACAATAAAATTGACTTACCTCCTCAGTAAGAGTGTCTAGTATTTTCTGTACTTTGCTTAGGTAAGTGGGTTTGTGGTTGTAGGAAATTGTGCTTACCGCCTCCACAACTGGAAGCAGCAAAGGTACTTGTTGCCCATCCAAGTTTAGATTGAGATCAATAGCTTCTCCCAAATCTGGAATGCGGATAAGAAAAAATGCCTGCAAAAAGTAAAATTTCATAAAACTTAAACTGCAGTTGAGTACGGCAAAATTGGTTTAATATTTTCTACAATTTAATTAAAAAAAAAATGTCAACTTACCAATACAACCCAAAGGTTGCCATCGATTACAATTTTTTGCTTATCAACCTTCCATTTGCAAATACCACTGTACAGGAATGCGAGAAGAGACGCTCCCCATGCATAGTTGTCAACTTCCTCAAGTCTTTCAACATAGTTGACAAAATCTCCCTTTATAGTGTGCGAGTCACCGGTGGGGATAACAACGCAGGCAATTAACACCAGTAGAGCTGCCTTCACTCTAGTATCAATATCAAGATTTGAATTGCCCGCCAGCTCCTTCAGCCTCTTAATACTGCAAGGCTTTTTGTTGTTGATTCCAAAAACACGTTCGAAAGCCCCATTTTCTTTAGAAGCTTTCATAATTGGTTTGCCCCGAATGGGCAAACCAGTTATGTATAAAATGTCTTCCAAAGTAACAGCAAGTTTATGCCCGTTGATTTCGAAAAGGTTTTTCTCATGATCATAGTAACTTAATAGTTCCTCCACTAATGGAACTAGCAAGTCTGATTTAACAACTGGTAGTATGTCAAAGAGACAAATATTTCTTCTTTTGACCTCCTCTATGATGTCTTGAAGAGATTTGTTTAGATCAAAAATAGTCGGTAGCTTGTTACATCCTTTGGTTGCCATTGCTCTATGGATGGATCTGAAATCATGAAAAACAACATTAAAATAAAGTCGTGCAACTTTAGAGATCCGAATTAAGCATATTGCAAATTAGACCAATTAAGATCCCAAAACAAATTATTTAGTCGATATCATTTACACTTGTGAAATGCTAAACAGTGCACGTGGACAATGATTAAGGAAACAAAAATGATAATATAATCTTGAAAGTAGTGCATGTAATGCCTCAAAATTTTAAAAAGAATATTTTCTACTTAAATAAGCTTAAGCCATCAGCTAGTTTTTCAGCTATCAGGTGGCTTATAACCTCCTTTTCTCTTTCTCGATGAATAATCTCATTTGTTAACAATGTGGCATAAAACATAGATTCCATTCACAGATTTCCAACTGAATGTGAGAAAATATTATAAATTACAATTGATGCGTCAAAAAAACTGATTTGGACATTGAATATTCTCCAAAAATAATCGTACTTGCCTATTACTCATATGAAAATTATATTCCTACTTTGTAAGTACACTAAGGGGTACACAAAGGGGATGTTTAGGAGTTGAGTTTTGGAGAGTTTTGGAGGAAGGGTTTTGGAGGGTTATGCCTATATCTTTAAAATGTGTGATATTTTTAAAATGTGTCTAATATTTTTAAAAAGTTTAAAAAACAATATACTACATTAGCATATAAAATTATATTGTTTTTTAAATTTACAAAAAAAATACCAAACACATTTTAAAATATAGATGCAATCCTATAAAATCTTCCCCTCCAAAACTCTCTAAAAACAAACTCCCAAACAGTCCCCAAAGGATTAGACATTTCATCAACGTTAATATGGGAATAATTAAGTCTAGAGATGCAACCTCTCTCCGTTCGGCAAAGAAATCCAGCTTCTTTTGATCTATCACCTATTCTCCAATCACCTACTGCATCAACAATTCATTCATTGCGAGTGTAAAATGAACCACTCAAACAAAAACAATATTTTGATTAAAAAAATAGAACAGAATAGTAAAAAGGTGGATGATACCTCTGTGGTGGTTTTTTGAGTTCCAGCGGATCGAATTAGGATTCAGGTGAGGAAAGGGAAAGGGCGGTAGATGGAGTAGTGAGAGAAAAGTAGAAATGGAAATGACGCCAACAGAAAGAGAGTGAGTGTAATCCATCGAGATTTATAGCAGCAGTAAATGAGATCAATGAGTTTTGGAAGAAAGACAAAGAAACGGTGCACGCGAGAGAACGAGGAGAGTGAATGAGGAGAGAGACGAGGTTAACGCAGAAAAAGAGAAAAATATGGAGGGGAATGCTTCATATACCCCATTTTTTAAAAACAACACTCAATATACCTAGTTTTAAAAATAAATAAAAAACCCACTTTACTTAATTTTTCAACTCCCCATTAGTTCATTGGCCGAGGATGCATTTCATTCAATTGTGATGGGAGTCTTAAAAATATGTTTTTTTTTAAGAGTTGCATAGTGCAGTTTTTTTAAGACTTTTCAAAAATATGTTTTTTTTTAAGAGTTGCATAGTGCAGTTTTTTTAAGACTTTTCAAAAATATGTTTTTTTTTTAATTCTAAAATTGAATGATATATTAGGTCTCTACTACAATATACTCCTTTCGTTTCATAAGGAATGGTCTATTTGAAATAAAATAATGTCTTAAAATAAATAATTTATTTCAATTTCTAATACACTTTTCCAATTCACTTTAATTAATTAAAATTTTATCATTTTCAATATATCATAGGGATATTATAATAAAAATATTATTCTCTCTCGTACTCTTATACATTTTTCTTAATATGTATGAAATGATTCAATAAATTACTCACGGTGGGATGGAGAGAGTCCATACTTCAAGGAACTAACTATTTTTATATACATTATGTTACAACAAGCCTCTAAGAATAAAAAATTTAAATAACAATGTTTAAAAAAAAAATTACTAAAAAAACAAGTTTTTTAAAAAATTTACCAAAGTGTCTAGGTTTTGCAGGACCCCCTAGAGTGTGCGCCAAACCATTTGGCGCATTAGTACAAATTTTTTTAAATTAGCCAATTCATTTGGCGTATAAGTGCTAGAAAAATGTAAAAAAAAAGAAAAAGAAAAAGAAACTTGTACATTGGCGCCAAACCATTTGGCGCATACACCTACTTTTATTACTAATGCGCCAATTCATTTGACGCATACTCCAGGGGGTCTTGCAAAACCTAGACACTTTCGTAAATTTTCTAAAATACTTATTTTTTTGGTAAATTTTTTTTTAAACCTTGTTATTTAAATTTTTTTTCCAGCCTCTAATGCCCATCTTTCACCAATCAAATATTAGCTTTAATTTCTATTCAACATATGTTATTTTCATATTGAGCTTGTTGAAACATTATTTTAAATACACTTAAAAAACTATAGTATATAGTATACCCGTGCGAGTTGGTATGGTACGTGCACAATTACCAGAAATATTTAATATTGATAAAATTTTAATCAAATTATATAAATTTTAAGAATCTTTTTTTAAAAAAAAAAAATCTTTAGAATTAAGTATTTTAAAATCATAAAACCTGCAATAATAACAACATAGCTTTTATTAATATTCATTTTTTCTCGTAAATAGTTTTCCTACAAATAGTGATATTATATAAATTTTAGAAGGAATTGTGACATTTTCCTTTTGACAATTAGAAATCTTATAAGAACATCTTTAATGGTACTAGTATATAATCCGCTCGTTATGTGGTAATTCTGTAATATATTGTTGTTATTGTTTATGAAATTTTAAACTTCATCAAAAGAAATTATCATTGTTTCGTTTGTAGAGTGTTTTTCGAATGATTTTAATTATTATATATAATTTTATAAAAATATATTTGAGAAAAAGTTGAATTTTAAAAATAATAAAAGAATATAATAACTTTAGAATATTTTTTTAAGATTAGAAATGAGAAACCTACTTAACGTCTGATTATAATTATGAGTTTTTTCATTAATAATTATTAAGATAATAATGATGTTTTCAATTGGGAGATTTAAAAAAATTAATTGGTAATTGGTAGAATTTTTTGAGAATGACACATAAGTTAATTAATTGGTAGAATTTTGTGAGGATGATACATAAGTATGAAACTAGTGTCTTACCCGTGCGTTCACACGGGTACCCGTTGTTTTCGCGCATTGTGGTTGAGAAAAATAAAAGGTATTAGTAAATGATTAAAATGGAAAAGTTATAAAAATAATAATATTATAAGAATTGAATAGTAAAAATAAAAAATAATTAAGAAAATAAAGTTTATATTGTTTTAGATTGAATAATATATGTAAGGATGCATTTAAAAAATGTAGAGGACCCATTAAAAAATAATTGATTTTAAATAAAAGAATAATTAAGTGTCATTTTATTGGTATGCAATAAAAATTGGAAAGATCAATTATTTGACTTAAATTGTTATTGTTTTACCGACGGTTTAACAAAATGTGGTCTGCATAAAGAATAGACAACAGAATATCGATTGTCCAATGCAATAAAGTTAGTCATATTTTTTTTTTTGCTTTATAGCACCGGTTTAGTCCGGTTCGGGGGCGAGTTCTGGCATCAAGTGGTTTCATCCCCCTCCCGATCGCAGTTGCGGGGGATCGAACTGTGGTTCTCCCTACCAAGCCCAGCGCCAATCACCACTGGACCAACTAACGATTGGTAAAGTTAGTCATATTTACTTTCAACATACTAACATCACTTCCCGTTAATATTGAATATGTTAATTAATAACTCCATGTTCCTGTTAATATTCAATAGTTTGATCAATAACTTCATGTTTCCATTAATATACAATATTTTGATAAGTAACTTAATGTTTTCGTCAATATTCAATATTTTGATCAGTAACTTCATGTTTTCGTTAATATTCAATATTTTAATTTTTAACTTTATATTCCCGTTTTTATTCAATACTTTGATCAGTAATTTCACGATCCCGTTAATATTAATATTTTGATCAATAATTTCATGTTTCTGCTAATATTAATATTTTAAACAATAATATATATTTGTTTATATATATATATATATATATATATATATATATATATATATATATATATATATATATATATATATATATATATATATATATATATATATATATACACTATTTTTGTTTAGGAATTATTGTCATAATTTCATATTTTCGTTAATATTCAATTTTTTGATCAGTAACTTCATGTTCCCGTTAATATTCGGTAATTTTGATCAGTAACTTCATGTTCACGTTAATATTCAATATTTTGATCAATAATTTCATTTCCCGTTAATATTAATATTTTGATAAATAATTTCATGTTTCTGTTAATACTCAATATTTTTATCAATAACTTCATGATCCCGTTAATATTCAATATTTTGATTAGTAACTTCATGTTTCCGCTAATATTAATATTTTGATCAGTAACTTCATATTCCTGTTAATATTCAATATTATTTATCAATAACTTTATGTTCCCGTTATTAGTAAATTCATGTTTCCGTTATTATTCAATATTTTAATCAGTAACTTCATGTTCCCGTTAATATTCAATATTTTGATGAGTAATTTAATATTCCCGTTAATATTCAATTTTTTCACTAACTTCATGTTCCCGTTAATATTAATTGTTTAAAATCAATTTAAAAATCAAATATATTATTTCATATATATAAATATTTGAATCAATCATATAATTATTCCTATATATAAATAATTTTGTTTTGGAATTATCTATAAAAATATTTAAATCAATAGTAAATTTATTCTTGCTATTATTCAATATTTAATTAAATGTGTTGAGATCGGTATCAAATACGCGTACCATATAACTACCCGTATGAACTTGACCGATTAAAATTTTAAATTTTATAAAAAAGAAACAAATAAGAGTATTTGAACAAATAAATTCAGTTTCAATACTCTTATCAATATCATTTATTAATTTATAATTTATTACAAAACAGTTTAATTAAATTTAAAATTTTAAAATTAATTTGACTTAAATTTGTAAATAATGATATGTTTGATGTTTAAAAAAAAATTGAAGCATATACATACTTAACAATTTATTAAAATCATGGAAGTCAAATCATAAATTGCATTCTTTATGATCTAAAAAGTTCACCTAGTCTTAATGTGAAAATTCTAGCTGCTTATAATAAATTCATTGTCCCAATTAAAGAGAGTTATACATCCAATAGAGATCAAGTAGAAGCTTTATTATACTATAAAAGTCATGTCTTTCATATTTCTTCATGTCTTTCCTACTTTGCTAGTAATTCCTTTTTAATCAGTTGTGGCGAGAGAAGACAAAGAATAGATTGTGCAAGGGGTTGGGTAGAAACTTCAGCAACAACCGTCTTCAAAGCAATGCTAGCAGTGTCCCGATGTTGATCCTTCCCATTTAGTATTTTTTCACACAATTGACTGCTCATTTTCACAACCTTTGCCTCATTCATTTTCCTCACAAACGGAGCAAGGCTGGAATTATTAATTAAATGAACAAATTAAAATATCATTTATACTCTCTCAATTTATTTTCTAACACCAACCTGAATGTGGGGAATTCATAATATGAGTGAAAAGAAATACCATTTAACAGCAAGTTCAGAAACATCACCAGCAACATCATGAAGCTGTTGTATGATGATATTTTTCAATTTAACTTCAAGATCAACATCAGTGTCCCATACACAAATATACCCATCCCATTTCACCTAGGTTGTTTAACATTATAACAGAAGAGTGGAATGTATCAGCTTATAACTTAACATTTTTCTACTACTAAGATAAAATGACAAAATAAGAGTATGGAGAACAAATAAAGGAATGTATCAGCCTATCCCATTTATTTGTAATTGTTATCTCCTGCCAAAAACAGAAAATGTGTGTTAGACATTTTTTCCCTCTTATGCCCTGTCTTTCTAATAAGCTAAAAACAACTTATGTACATATCCCAAACTACTTTCATAGGATAAGCCAAATAAGTTATTCCAAACGATGTTGAATCAAGTCAGCCCCTCTCTTAATAAGGACTTGCAACCGATATATTAATAGAGAAGCATAAAAAGAAAAATGATTATTAGAGCATAACTTATTCTACAGCTTCATGCAATTGAAACATCCTCAATTTCCTGATGTTGAACTACAAATTTGATCAACATGACTACACTTATTTAAGCATTGAAAAGCTTTTCTACAATTAGGATCCACAAGCAGTTAAGTACTTGACAGCCGCAGTTCTTCAACATACAGTTCAAAGTTGAAAAACCCTTTGCTCTTAAGTTCTTCAATATTGGAACTGGACTTATATAAGCATTGATTAACAATAGTAAACAGAATCGTATATCATTAGAACGACGCCGTTTCCATGCTTCGGATACAGTCTGTACTACTTCGTATGAGTCTTACGTTATATCTAACTCGGAACTACCCAATATTTTTCCAAATATACTTCCTTTCACTTCATTATGAATATCATAGCCTCCTAATCTGTTCTTCAAATCTGGCCATGAATAACCAAACAAATCATAAATTAATTAATGAACTCTACTCACTCACTCAATCACAGAACAAAATCAAACATAGTTAGAACAAATCAGATCAACCTATCGTAATAAAACACACTATGATGTTATTGGTTATATTAAAAAACACCTCAAGTATCATATGATTAAACATAAAGAAAAATCATGTTTGTAAAATCAAGTTGAAATAGAAGACACATGCAGGACTAACAGATTAGGAATTTAAATTCCTACAATTAACAGTCAATAGAAACTTGTACAGACTGAGAATGGATCACTAACCTGGAACATCTTCAAAAACTTCACGCTTGTACCCTTTGCACCAGAAAAACAAAACGCTACCAAAAAAATCAAGAAGCATTAAACCTATAATTGTTCCAACTATGAGGCCTTTTTTTGATTCATGTGAAGAACCTGCCAAGTAAAAGAAAATAAGTTTTCTACCTGTTGCTTTTTGCTTGTGGGTAGGTGGAGGGTTAGGGAAAAAATGTAACCTTGATTTGCATTATCAGATAAGCAAAGATGCTGATAACCCACGCCACAATTCAACTTATTTCCAATGAAACTGTGATAAGAAACATAGTGAAACAAATTTCAACTGGGACATATGCAATCTAACTTATGAAAATGAAAAAATCACATGAACCTTCAGTTGTAATGTTATCAATGACCATTAGAATCATACACTACTATTTGATTAGGTTGGTAACAGTAATTTTTGTATACAATTATGAAGTTACGTAGATGCAGGTCAGGGATAGAAAGTCATTAAACCGAGCTTTAAATAAATAATCAATCCCTGCCAGGTGCTGAGCCCGTTTATAAGGTGTGAAGTTCTCTGAGCATTGAATATTATAGCATCTTGAACAAAAAGGTTAGCTGACTACATCATCATTTAAAGGAAAGAAAAGGAAGATAAATAATTAGTAGGATAATACATCGAAGATGCAGATACCTAAATGAAGATCATGTCGGTAACAGGAAAGCAATCAAACCTGGGTGATTAAGCTCAAGGCCTGTATCATTAGGAAATAAATTGCATAAGATGTCATTGTCAGGACCATCATTAGATCCTTCTATTGTACTCCTGTCTGCTAACAAAAAGCATGAGTTATTCTTAATGCATAAGAGTATACTGATGCCTGAAACAAACAATAAAAAAGTGCAAGCACACAAAGGTTTTCTGCTTCCCATCACCTGAGCTCTGCTTGATCCTTCTCAATTGCTGCTCAGCACGGAGAGGTTTTCAAACCTATACCAACTCCGCCATCCACAACACCTCCCATGGAATCAACCTCAGCATTTACAACATGAGCAGATCGAGAGTTACATTCATGCATTCCCGCCCTTAATATCTAAGAGCTTCACTTCCCATTTAATACAGAATCTGCTAATTTTGAAAGAAAAAAAAGGGCGAGTGAATAAGGCATGAATCCAATAATATAGCAATTCCAAGGACACAGACTTTTTCAACAGCCATACATTAGAAAACCAAACCACACAACAGAGATCAACGCCTACCTAAAGATCTTACGTGCATCGACTCATGCATTAGCTCGTTCTGAAGCTCCTTTAAGGAGTTCAAAGCTTGTTGACATTCAGAACTTTTTTGATGAATCAAACATGCTATTACAAAATTTACAACAAATAAAAACAAAAAAGATACACCACCGGAGTCTAGCGCAAGAGGTTGTTGCGCAGAGTATAAGTGTTGTAAAACTAAATTCTGAAGTAGGAAGAAGATAAGTAGGAATTGGGAACTCACCACCCCAACAAAAAGAGGCAGCTCCTATAGACAAAACACCTTTGCGTTTTAAAGCTTCAATTACAGGTTTTGCATCTTTAACAGCTTCATTCCCTGTTAACAGAATCTTTGCACTTGAAAGCTTCAAATTCTAAGCAAGCAAACAAATTATGTGTTTCACTCACTTTGTAGGTTGCAACTCTTGATTTTGGCGAACCACCTTTTACCGTACCGTTGCCAATATTAAATATACTTGCACCAGGTACGAAGTTTCCACCTGCCATTGATAATGCGTATGTTCAGTGGCCTACAAAGTCGCGCGCTGTATGTTGCAAATGAGGAAGCTTTCCATTGAATGATTAGTAAGCTTTGTTGAAAAATCTTGCTCCAATTAGCTTCATTTGATTGTTTAATATACAATAATTTTAGTACTATAATTTATAGTATAAAATATAATTAATCAGTGAAACATGTTAAAAGAGAACCTGTTACATGGAACTTTATTAGAACCTTTGAGTTTGTTAATTTGACATATATTACCACCACGCCATTTTGCTGGAATTGAGCCTATTCCTCTGTCACTAAAACTCGTCGATTCGGGCCAAACACCTAATGCAAACATTGATGTTAAGGATAATATATTCTAATTCTAAAGATTATAGAACATGTAGAATGTAGTAAAATTATTTTCTAGTTTAGTACCTGAATCAATGTTAGCTATGATGGTGTTTTCACCAAACCTTCCCTTTTGCCAAGCGGAGTTCATATCATTTCTGTGCAATCGAAGAAATTCCCATGAACGTGTAGTGTGCAGTTTATGCTCTTTACTCAAACACTGATACCACCTTTTCATTTTCTGCATATAAATAAATATATGTGTATGTTGAAAACAAATTTATCATTGTTATTAAGTTGAAAATATAGAACAGTAGCTAGATCTACAAAAACATACTTGCAATTTGTGCAGCTTCTTCCTCTTGAAGCATAGCTGCAAACCCATTGATTTGTTTATTGTATGAATAAATAATTTTTTCTTTTGCATTCTGCTCACTGTCACAGTCAATGATTAATTAGTTTTTATAAAAGGAAATATTACTGTAATGGTTAATTATCTTTCTTATTTTATGTACCTTCCCAAGATTGAAGCTAGTAAATCATAATGAGAAAATGTAGCAATTTGAAGGCCAGCAGAGGAAGGAGTTGGACCATGAGAATGTGCTCCCAAGTATACAATGTAACACTGTAAATTAAGATGATTCAATCGCTATACCCTTGTCAGATGAAGTTTAAGTCAGAAATTTGCCATTCATTCATAATTAAGATAAAATAAATGACATTTTGGTTCTAAAGTTACTTACATTTTTATCAATAAATATCAGTTCCAAGTAATCAATTGTCGTTGCGACACACCAATATGGCCAACAGCAACAGGATTCATCAGCATTGAGTTTGACCACTACGACATTAGTCCCTGAATATTCAGCGGCCTCTGTATTGAAATCCCCTATTCTCTCTCGATTGCGAGTTCCCTCCTCACTTCTTCCTCCAATTCCATCCTCCGCAAAAAAAGATCGCAAATCGAATCACAATTTGAAAGTAAAGGAAACAATGAATGAGAGAGAGACCTTATTGTCGAGAAAAAGGAGGACATCTTGAGGGAGAGGCTTGAATTTGTGATAAACACGACCAATAACTATAGTAACAATACCTTCGACGGTTCCAACAGCAGATCTCAAAGATCCCGAATTCTGTTTTGCATAATCATAAAGACTGGACATGCAAACAAAAGCATGAATAGCAGCAATTCTCACAAACCCAAGATACTTCAGTTATTGTTCTTGATGATGATCATTATCATCTATCTTATTCTCTATCTCTTTCTGCATGAATTCAATGTTTATTAATCTCACAAGATCTAATAATATAGGTTCAATAACGAAGGTTCAAGGACTTTCAGAGAGATCAAATAACTCTCCAGAAGAATATAAAACAGTGTTATCAGCATGCTAAGACAAAATATTAAACAATTTAAACAGAGTGAACTTCACGAAATGGATCTCAATTCCAGAAATTACAAAAACTCACCATCAAAATCAGCAAAGTGTGTAGATCAAGTGCATCGTTCAGTTGAAACTGTTCCAGAACTGCAACCTTCTGTTTCGTTGAGGTCGCTACCGTCAAAACGGATTTTCACCGCTATAGCTATCCATTTCACCTTACAATCTGCTTTCATCTTATTCTTCTTCTGCAATATAATAGTGAATTAATCAAACAGTGAGGTGATGGGAAGATGAAAAGAGATGACTACACTAAGAGAATAGAAATTGCCCATGGCCCGACGAACCGATGTGTGGCCAGTATCAAGAATAATTATCGATGGAATCATCCACTTTTCCGCTATAAGGCGAGACCTTGATAATGCTTCTATGCCGAAACATGTCGTCACCGAATCAAAGCATTATACCTGAGCAGACTCAAGATAAAAGGTATTATAAAGATTAACAAAGTACCTACTTTATTTACAATGTGCCTCTTACATGAGAATATATTTTACCTCTCGACAGCATATCATCAAGCCAAGTGTGGTTGGTGTAACCACCTTACTGCACACACAGAATTGGGAGTTAAAAGAAAAGTCAAGAATTCAAACTTAATGCCACGGTCTCACCATCCCTAACCCTAATCACATTGCACTAAAAAAATTCAAAAAGAATCTATCTAATCTGCATCAAACAACAAACCTTATCTGAAAATTTCAAAAAACAAACGTTATCTGAAAATTCAAACAAAACCCAATAATTGCTTCGATCAGGGTGTGAATGGAAGCTTGTTGGCGGATCCGCGTGAATCTGATGTCGCAACCGTGATTTTCTGATGATGTCGTTGTATATCAGATTACAATCGTTGCTGCTGAAGATTTGTTACCGATGACGGTGCTCCGCACGTTGTGAATCTGTTGCGGTCCAATGATGAATTTGTGGTGATGGTTGTGATGAGGGTTGATGAAAGGTTGTGTGAAATACTGTATTTGATTTAGGGTTAAAATTTGGGGAAGATGAATGTGGAGAGTAGTAACCGCTGGAAATTTGTAACGTGAAATGAATTGATGAAGAGAATTCGGAGGAAGTTTGTAACGTGAAATGAATAGGAGAAAGAGGATACTTAGTAACTGCAATTTGAGAAGTGTAACCGTAGCATGAGCATAAAATTGAGAAAAGTGACGTGGAAAATTGAGAGAAGAGTTGCTGATGTGGATAGCCTAAGAAAGTCCCAAATGGTAGACTTTTCTTATATGATAGATTAAGGTTTTTTTTTTAAGATTGTCATAATGACAACCTTAGATTTATATTAAGTATATAGATTATCCATCTTTTTATTCTTTTTGAGATCCATTGAGCCATTATATCTTGAAGCAACTCATCCAATTTTCATTTCAATAGTGCAACTCTAAAGAACTCACATTGAGTCTCACAACTTTATTTTATATATTAATATTTTATTTTTATTAAATAAAATAATATTTAAAATAATATTTTTTTATTTCAAACTAGTAGAAAATCCAAGGGAGAAAGTCCATTTAATATTTTTTTATTCAAAGCAACGGTAGCATTGCATTGCTACATTCCAAAAGCTGTCAAACTTCAACAACAACATATTCAATTTCATGTGTGACAGGTGGCGAACAAGCAAAAGAAATAAGTCATTGGAGTTGATCTAAGAGCATCTCTAATGGTGCAACTTACATTTGAATTCTTTATGAGATCCACTAAGCCACATCATATTAAAAGAATTTATTTAATTTTAACTTTAATAAAAATCTGATATGGGTCCCACAACTTTACCTCATAACTTGATTTGATTGGGTACTACAATCTTTTAGTTGTTTCATTGCAATGCAACTTTATTATGACATATGGCAAATTTTTTAAATATTTAATTATTAAATTAATGGTACATGTGAAGAATTCAATAAAAGAAATTACCATTGAAGATGGTCTAAGTATTCCTGCATGTGTCTAGTTGAAATTTTCTGAGAAACTTTTTAACTTTCAAATGATTAAAAGGCCTTATAATTTTTCTTTTCAAGCCAATCCTTTTTACGTTTCCATAATCTATGGTAGTTTGCTCACCAGTTTAATGGGCACAATTAGACCACGCCTTAAACTTGTTTTTAACTCTTTTTTGGTCTGTATATAAGAGGGAACACAACTCTAAAGAGTTTAAGTAGACTGAATTTGAAGCCAAAGTTTATTTTGCATGTGCTACATACATATTCATATTAAGAAAAAAGATCACCTTCATAACAAAAAACAGAATGCTGCAACCATTTAACCATAAATAATTTGGTCATCTATAATAGAACAAAACATGCTTTGTAGTTCTACAATCATGAATAAATACATTCAGGGAAGAAAAAAAATACCAATTTCCTATCTCTTGTTTTTCAAAAGGAGAAGGCAAAATATTCATGCGAGAATTTCATATTGATTGATGAAAATAATTTTCATCAATCACCCAATCATATTAATGCAAATCCAGCAGAACCAAGTAAAAGATATGTTTAGGAAGTTATCTAATTAAAATGTTTACACAGAAAAGCAAGCACAACATGTATATTCAAGCCCCTCAGATGGAGGTTCAACAACACAATGAGCATCAGCCGCCATTGCCGGAGAAACATAAGCACCGACACCTATGATACTTGAAGAGGTACCACCAAGTAACGCTGATCCACTATTACCGACACTGCTTACAAATATCGGGCGGTGTTTGTTTACCACCTAGATCTAAGTAACCCAAAGCATCAACCTTTGATATATAACACCATGCATCAACACTTCAATTTGAACTATTTTACTCAATATTTCTATTAGTTATTTTTGTTAAGAGTCCCACATCGGACAATATATGGCCTAAACATGTCCTTATAAGTGAGGGTAATCCTCACCCTACAAGCCGGTTTTGTAGGGTTGAGTTAGGCCCGACCACATTTCTTAACATGGTATCAGAGCCTCGTTTAAGATCCGGTGGGCCACCAGTTGTCTAGTCCTGGGCGTGAGGGGGTGTGTTAAGAGTCCCACATCGGACAATATATGGCCTGAACATGTCCTTATAAGTGGGGGCAATCCTCACCCTACAAGCCGGTTTTGTAGGGTTGAGTTAGGCCCGGTTCTATGGTTTCCGCTATCGGGCCACCCGCCATTTATTTCCGCGCTCCAGTTGTCTAGTCCTGGGCGTGAGAGGGTGTGTTAAGAGTCCCACATTGGACAATATATGGCTTAAACATGTCCTTATAAGTGGGGGCAATCCTCACCCTACAAGCCGGTTTTGTAGGGTTGAGTTAGGCCCAACCACATTTCTTAACAATTTTAACAAAGAACTCAAATTATCAATGTTAAAAATTGTCACTACTTGGCTCAGCTAGTAAAATATGTGTAAAATAGATAAATATTATATGATGCACTGCACCTAAGTTCCCAGTAACTTAGGAGAGCCAAGTTCCCAGTAACTTAGGAGAGCCAAAATGCTTATTAAGTAATCATCCGAAGAGCAATATTATAAGATGCACTGCACCTAAGTTCCCAATTGATATCAAGATTTGAACCCTGCAACATATAGAATAAATACAAATATAGTTGATATAATGCAGTTTACCAAAAGTCACATTTGGAGAAGATTATTCACAGTAACTGTCACAGAATCCGTACGCCGCAAGTCCTACTAAATATCAAAAGCTTTAGATTCAATATAATACATCAAGCATGCGTTTTTCTCATAATCAATGTTATCGATTCAAGATGGCAGTCCATGACATAAGCAAAAAAATAGACCAAGAATTCAGCAACCTCACTTGAATACATGTGCTTGTTGAGACCAAGATCAAATAAAACTTCAACAACACGCTTTTTCTGTAGTTGATGCTTCCATAACTTCCATTCGTTCGCAAACTCATTAAAGTGCTTCATCAGCGCTATCATCCTGAAACAGAAATTAATCAAGCATAGAGTAATATATAAAAGCAAAACATTGTGAGCAAATCCAGCATAAGTTTATTGTTCTAAAAAGAATGATCAACATGAATTCAATGTTCAAAAAAGAATGACCGGACTTTTCACAAGTAAAATTCAAAGCAACATCCAGGCCAATTAATATTGATTCGGTCACAAAACTGCAACATCTCAAGCTAAACCAAATACTATTCAAGTTTCAACTAACAGAGAATCCAACTTTAATTCATATTATGTACAGAGCAATATATGTAACAATTGACATTTTTTATTCTCATGATTGTGATTCGACTAACGCTAGCAACATGTTTCAATCTGAGATGCAGCATTGCTTTTCGACTCTTCTTCTCACTTCTGATTTGCTTTAAACCCTAAGCACCACATGCATCCCAAAAGTGAAAAAGAAATTATAGGTTTTCAATGATGGTACTAATAATTAATTGATTTCATATGGACGGCTTCTGTAGCTATTTCTGAAGGAGTGAAAAACACTTAGAAAGGGGGGGATTGAATAAGGGTTGTTTCTAAAAATGGCCGATAAAAAATAATCACACGGTTATTTTTATCCTGGTTCGTTGTTAATCAAACTACTCCAGTCCACCCCTGACAGAGTGATTTACCTCCACTGAGGATTTAATTCACTAATCAATATCTTGATTACAATGGCTTTCCACTTAGACAACTTCTAAGTCTTCTAGAGTATGCTGATCACAACTTGATCACTCTAGAAATTCCTTTTACAAAAAAGTAAACAATATTACAAGAGTTTAATGTGCTTCTTAATAAGCTATAATCACCAAGTGATTTTCTCTCAAGATTAAGTTCCAACACTCACTAAGATATTACAATATTTGTGAGGTTGAAGATGAAGTTCTTTGTCGTTTGTGTGATAACGTTTGAGAATCAATTTGGCAGCGTAAGGTTTCTTAGCGTATGTTCTATCTTTCTTCAGCATCCAGAGCTTCATTTATATAGGCAGTGAGAAAAGTGACTGTTGAGTAGCATTTAATGGTTTACGTGAATAGTACACTGCTGCATTTAATGTTTCACTCTTTTGTAAACTACCTCGAGCCTTGTTTCAACTGCTCTTGCTGACTTTTCCTTTTGTAGCTTCTAACGTTCCTTTTGTCAGTCATATTTGACGTTGTAGCTTTTTCATCTTGTACTTGCTTATGGACTCAGACTATTAGAATGACGTTTGAATATCAGAGTCTTCAGCGTTGGTGCAGTTTGTAACTTCAGTCATCAGACTTTGGAAGTTCTTTGTAGCGTGATACCATCAGATCTTCAGAGCCTTGCTTCGGATTGCCATCTTCTGATGCCTTCCCGATCATGTTCTGATTTTCTCAAGACCATCTACTAATGTCTTCCAGACCATGTTCTGATGAAGTCATCTAGATCTTCTAGGTCAGAGCTTCTGAATGCTGATTTAGTGCATACTCTTTTAGACTTTTCCTGAAATGAAAAACGTGAATAATTAGAGTATCACATTGTCTTATACAAAATTCATATATAATGTTATCATCAAAACTAGAAATATTGATCAGAACATTTCATGTTCTAACAATTCCAACTATAGTTTCATTTACATAGTACCACATAAGCGGAAGATTTAACGATTTTTTTGGATTATTTTTTATGGTTGAGCAATAGGGATAATAGTTGTTGATGTTTCAGGGAATAAAAGACGAGCTTCCATAATGAAACGAGCTGAAAGGAGGATGAAAATTCAAGAACACTAGTCTTTAGGTGAACAGTGCAAATCCCCAGAGCATTGTGCCTACTATCTCAGAGCATCGAGGTTTAAGTTGAAAAACATGTATACATGATAAAAATGATTATAATAATACAAGTCATCAACAAAGTTGATTTATTTAATTCATTAAAAAACGATATATAAACCGCTTATCATTGACACATAACACATCATTTCATTCGATCCACTTAAAAAAAAAAGACGGAAAACAAAGTAAAAACAATTTGAGATTAAAACATCAAATTATTAGAAAAAATTTCTACAATGACTAAAATAAAAGGCAAAATAGCATTCTTGGTCCCGTATGTTAACCCCGAGGTTCATTTTGGTCCCTTAACTTCAAAAAGTTTCATATTGGTCCCTTAACTCTTCAAATGGTGTCATTTTAGTCCTTTTTATCATATTAGCGACGAATTTAGCGACCAATTTTTGAGTTTTTTCGTCGCTAATATGACAAAAAAGACTAAAATGGCACCTTTTGAAAAGTTAAGGGACCAATATGAAACTTTTTAAAGTTAAAGGACCAAAATGAACCCCGAGGTTAACATACGGGACCAAAAAGGGTATTTCTCTTTACACCCCATGGATCTCTTAGACAACACGCGAAATTTCATTTATGTCCCCACCTTCCGTAGATGCATCTTTGGAAGCACCTTTTTTTAAAAAAAAAAATTGTTTACTTCCGTAGGTACATTTACGGAAGTATAATAAACTAGTGTATATGGGAAAAAAATACACATAACTTCAGTTCAGGGATATTTTCGTAGATACATACACGGAATAGTATAGCGCTACACTGATCCGTAGATGCATCTACGGAAGTATCTGATATAGTTTGAACCAACTTGATCACTCCCCATTGTTACATTTTTTCATCAACACTCACTCTCCACAACCTAAAAACCTTACTTCTCCAATACCATTTTCACTCCAAAGCTCAAACTTGTTGGTGCAACAAATCAAAGGGAGCTATAGAAGACTAAATTTCAGGTAAATATTCATCTTCAACCATTGCATTAATCACATTATGCATTAAATTTTTGTTAAAAAAAGTAATGTTGCTGCCGTAGATGCATCTACGGAACGTGTTGAATGTAGGTGCATCTACGGAAATATCCATGAGTTTTTTCCCAATATTGTTATAATTATGTGTTATTTTGTCAATTGTTTGCAAATAGGTATGGTGCACCCCGATAATACCTCAAGAGAATTAGCGCATTTAATCAATGTTTCTACGAGTGTTGATGGGGTAGTCGCAAATGCGGTAAATGTCGATGATGCCTTTAATAAGAAGCAAGACTTTGATGATTGTGAAAGCATGCTAACATGGATTCGTAGGAACGCAACTATCCTTGGTTTTGGCGTGGTAATATGAAGATCGAATTATGGTACGACAATAAAGAAACCCCTTTGTAACAATGTTGTGCAAAAGAAGTGAGTAATACCATCCTCCTCTAAAGAATTTAAAAAGAGACGACACATGTACTAGAAAACGCGAGTGTCCATTTAAAATTTGTTGTTACATGTTGACTAGCAAGAAGTGGAGATTCTCTGTTATTTGTGGTTTGCATAACCATGATTTGTGCGCAAAATTACAGGGACATCCTAGTGTATGTCGACTCAATCCAAAAGAGAAGACAAGTATTAAAGACATGACTTTGAATCTTGTCCAACCAAAAAATATACTTGCCACATTGAAAAGGAAGGAACTTGACAACGTATCGAATATAAAGCAAGTGTATAATCAACGATATCGCAATAATAAGGGGAGTAGGAGAGATAGGAGTGAGATGCAACAACTGTTGAAAATGTTGGATGATAACAAATATGTGTCGCGGTACAGAACTTGCGATGACTAGGTTACGGTCCGAGATATTTTTTGGACACATCCGGATTCGATAAAGTTGTTCAACACTTTCCCGACAGTGCCCCTTCTTGATTCTACCTACAAAACCAACAAGTATCGACTTCCATTATTTGAGATGGTCGGTGTTACATCCACCGAAAAAACGTACGTCGTTAGCTTTGCTTTTTTGGAGTGTGAAAAAAAGGATAATTTTAGGTGGGCGTTGGAGGCGTGTCCGTCACTTTTGAAGAAAAAAGTCGAGATGCCTAAGGCGATTGTCACGGACCGCGACACCACTTTGATGAATGCGGTTGCATAGGTATTTCCTTCTTCTAATGCATTACTTTGTCGATATCACATAACGTGTAATGTGAGAAGTAATGTTAAACTCATTGTGGGGACGAAACAAGTAGAGAGCGAAGGTGGGAAACCGGTGAAGCCTGAAGTGGTTGTTGACAAAATAATGGATGCATAGGTTCGTATTGCAAGTTCTTCGACAAAATAATTGTACGCCGATTCCGTATTGCAATTTCGGAAAGTATGTGAAAAGTATCCCGATTTATTGAAGTATGTTGAAACCACCATTCTTGACAAGGGGAAGGAGAAGTTTGTTTGTGTATGGACTAATAATGTCCGACACCTTGGGAATAAAACCACCAATAGAGTTGAGTCGGCACATGCTACTTTGAAATATTGGTTGCGTACTAGCAAAGGTGATTTGTATCGAGGTTGGGACACCGTAAATCTCATGATTTCGAACAACACAACGGGATACAAACCTCATTCGGTCGGAGCATTACGGTGTTGGAGCATCGATTTAAGGACGACATCCTTTACTCTCAATTGATCGGCAATATGTCTCGGGACGGATTGAACTATATCATTCACGAGGCCAAACGAGGTGAAACTTTTGGTGGCGATAGCGCAAAGTGTGGTTACAATATTACTAGCACGTATGGTCTCCCGTGTGCTTGTGTTATTTGTAAAAATGTGAGATTAGGTGAGCCAATAAGAATGGATGAAGTCACTCCTCATTGGAAGATACTTAGTTTTGATGATGATGGTTGCATCGAAGAAAATGAAACCATAAAGACTCGTACACGCGGGTATTTGGAGACGACACCAAATTGAATCAGTCAACGAAGCTCTTGTTCCTTGGGGGGGCACTTACACACCGATTTCGATTTGAATGAGATTCCCAAAAATGAGACATCTTATTGCATGTGCATATGACATGATATGCATTGACTTGACGTGTTATGGTTTTTCGAAAACCTTTTGTCTGCTCCGCACCACCTACAATTCCAATTGATCGTATTATATGTGTTGGATGGCTCGCAAAATCGCGTCATTTTGTGCAAGTTTACTTGAAACTGGGATGCCCCATACCACCTACGTCACCGGAATGGGATATTCATCATACCGAACTTGCCGAGATGCGGCAGAATGTTTTTGTTGATAGGATGCATGAATTCAAAAGATTGAAGAATATTAAAAAAATCTCGAATGCAGAAAAGTCAAAATTGGAACCACCAATAGATTTAGCCGGCAACAGATCTTTCGATGTATTTTCTAGTTTCAAAGTGTAATATATGCACTATATAACATTGCAATATAAACATTTTTTGTCAAGTATTAGTTTATGTGTTTATGTGTTTGTGTGTTTATGTCTTTTTCCTTTTACAACTACTGCTACTGTATTGAGTTTTGTTAAAAGACTAGCAGGGAAACTTCTGTAGATGTATCTACGGAAGGGTATGATATTGAAAATTATGGGTGTTTACCGTAAATGCATCTACGAAATGGAGAAATCTACGACCATTCTGTGGATATATCTACGGAACATTCTGTGACAGAGATTGTGTGGTCCATATTCACCAAAGGTTTCTATAAAGTTGGGGTTTCTAGGGTTGCATTACACACAAACACAAACACAAAAATGGCTCACATAAGGCCACCATCATGGCAGCGAATATCATTCAAGCGTCCCGATCCTGAACTAATTTACCGCAGAAGGGATGAGCATGTTGTTTTTTCTTCGGTCAAACCCCCATGCCGATTATGTTTTGAAACATCCATTCCTTTGACCAACTCAAGAGGACTCTGATGTCTTTTTTAGAGGGGGAATACAAATTTGACGAAGTCATCAGAAGGATCTAGAGGCTTAGAACAAGGACTTCGCCTGAGACCGGAGAAAAGGAACGTTGGTGGGATGACGTGGAAAGCAACGTTGATTCCATTATAATGATGCATGAATCAGATGATATAGTTTTGACTGTTGTAATTTCTTAGATTTCTATTGCTTAGATTTCTTAATTTTCTGTTGAAAATTTCGATGTAATGCCAATTTTAATCAATCAATAAATGGATATTTTATCGTCACAAATGTTGCTGTTTTGGTGTTTTGAGTCCGGGTGGATTTCGTGGATGCATCTACGGAAGTGTTCCGTAGATGCATCTACAAAACGTTTTTAAGAAAATGAAAAAAATAGGGTGCTTCTAGAGATGCATCTACGGAAACTGAAGAACATTTTTGCCAATTTAGTGGTGAGTGAGAAATCTATGGGGTATAATGACAAATGCTCAATAAAAATAACTTTTATTTTTGGTTGTATATTTAGAATTCCTTTGTTACATAATTAATTTTTTTTTTAATATTTTAAAGAATAATATTTATGAGAACTTAAAATATAATAAAAACTTATTTTTTATAGATTAAAGAACTATTTTTGACATATAAATAACTTAGATATCTTTTATTATTTTTTAGACATTAATAACTTAAAGGAGAAAACTTACCTACAATTCTTTAGTTGTTGTTTATACTATTTAATAATAAAAATATAACAAATGTACTGTAGAATCGTATAAGCGAGTGAAATTTAAGAGAAAATTACACACTTTTAATATTTTCATTGAAAAATAGTATAAACCACACCTAAAACACACATAAAAAATTGTACATAAATTTATCCTAACTTAAATATTTATTTGTAAAAATGATAAAAGTCACATTATTATTTCAAAATAATATACTCCTTCCGTCCCAAATTATAAGAGAAAAAAACAAAATTACGTTTATTAAGAAAAGTAAAAACATAATCATTTGATTTATGATTTTCTTGAAATAAAGTGTTTTGGAAGATGTAAAAAAAAGTTTTAATTGGCTGTTGGTTATAGAAATGATGAGAGAAAATGTAAATTAAATGGAATTTGCATTTAATTTTACCTTAAAAGAAATGAAAGATAATTTTTCTCTTATATTTTAGGATAAAAAAAATGCATTTTTTCTCGAGGGAGAAATATCTCTAAAATATTTTATACCAGAACTTCAAATTTAGTATTCCAATTATTTTTTTTAAATACCCTTAATATTCAATTTAATTTAATTTGATCATCTAATTTGATCATCGGATGCAGAGGAGAAGCTTCCATAACTGAAGAGAGTGTAGCGAACGAGTGAGAAACGTTCCTCGACATGGCTGTAAGTAGATCTGCTTTGAACGAAGATGATTTTAGGGTTTTTCTTGCGAAATATTTGATCTAATGAAATCTCATTCTGATTCAGATTAGAACCTTCATAGAGGTGGAGCCTCCAAGTCCACTCAGATACCTAATCGGCGCCGCCGTAATGATGATCGGAGTAGTTTTACCGGTCGGTTACATGATGTTCCGTAACAAACGCGTTCCTTCCTCTTCCTCCTACACCAAACAGACGTAGGTGTGCCCTTTCTTTTTTCAATTCTTCTAAATTTTCGATTATTTTTCTTCAATTTCATGTGTTTATTTTATGATTTTATTTCCGTTTGATTCAAATGTGTGAGTGTTTGATGTTTCGATGCGATTTCAGGAACAAGGTTTTGATATAGAGAGATGGTGGTGATAGTTATGAGGTGAGAAGACTTTGATTTAGTAGATTTAGGTTTCTCATTGGCTTTGTTTGGAGGAAATGCTTGATTAGGTTAGAGCTTTGATAGATCTACCATTTGTTCATTTGTAAAAATGCATTGACATTCTAAATCTCCTAAGTGGTTGTTCACCTGATTCTGAACTCTGTATACTTGCCACTGTCTTTACATTTTTTACTTATAGAGTTCAATGTTGTGTACTTTGCTCCTTTTACTGGTATAAGAATTTTCAATATACACATGCCATTTTTTTGTGTTCATTTTACTTATTTGGTTTTGAAAATTTAAAGTCACGATCATTAGGAGTCTTGTAGATTTGTTACAGAATTGGAACTCAGTTGAGCTGTTATCTTTCAAGTATATGAGTTCTTTTTAGTAACTGGCTTTCATATAGAGGTATCTCCCGTGTTGTTGAAAGATTTATGGACGTGTTTTGTAAGAAATGTTAGTCTAATGAATCTAGTAACTATTTTTTTCCGAGAACAGTTATGATGAATTTAGTAGGATCATGTTTTCATGGGTTGTGCAATACCTGTGTAAATTGATCAAAACCTCCTGTGTGGTACACTTGTACTTCAATGTGATGTTGGATGATAAACTGTGACGGACATGAAATAGTAGAGCAGCAATGCCAGATCTTGGCCTTTGGGGTGGGGAATGGTGACAGAATACATTTGATGGTTAGATAACTTTATAATTACTCTCTAATGATTTGTTCAAGATTTGTAAACATTAGATTTATTTGAGATATTTTATGGAGATATAAACTGCACCTTGTAGAAAACCCACATTACAACCCCAGAATATTTGGAAGAGCCCTTTAGGGCGTGGGTGGCTCTTCATGATGTCTCTGAGAGCCTTCAGAATTAGATTTGTGAATATGCCTTTGAGCCCACAGAATAACGCCTAAGTCCACTTTTGTATTTTGCCACTTAGTGGTGGAGCTTTTAAGCGACCACAAAGCTTGACAGCCCATGGGTTCACCATTTCCTATCATCCATTTATCTTAGTGTATCAATATCAATCCCACGTATTGAAGTTGTCTCTCCAAAGCTACACCACTCTCAACCAGATCTGCTGCAAACTGTTCGAGCCTCAGCCGTCAGTGATTCTGTTCCCGTTTGTTGCCAGTAGAGGTTGACCAAAGTTTCTCTATTGCTGGTAGAGGTCATCTTCTCTGTTTTATTTAGTGCAGTGTTACCTATTGTAGACTTGTAGCTCTTACTTTTGTTCCCCCTGCTTCCATTGGCACACTCTGTGTTATGACTTGGTTTAGCACTCTCACTTTGTATGCTCCATTTTTATGACCTAATGCGTATTTATTATCTGCATTGCCCATTTGGTTTGAGATGTATTTATTTTCCGTGGTTAGCTTGTTTATTTGTTTCCGCAAGTTGTTCAATTTGTTTTTTTTCTATTAATTTGTTTGTTTTGTTTTTCTTGGTTGATGGGTTGAGAAAATAGGAGAAACCCAGCAGATCATCTCCATCACCATCACTTTAATTATTTTCAAGTACCAAGTAAATAATTTTTAGATTAATTAGTTTGTTGAATTCCTCAACCTTACATCAAATAATCTTCAATCAAGCCTTTCACCTGAACATGTGAGAATGAGTTTTACAAAGCTTTACAATCGAGATAAATAAGACCCACCTTTACCATAATGATAACCTGCCTCTGTTTTTTTTTTTTCTGTCAACATACTATTTTGTATTTGTGGAGTCATGAAATTGTTGCACAACGTTGTCATTTGTCTAGTATCACAAAAGCATAAAAACCTTCTAAAAGGAATCACAAATACAACCGCCACAATTTTTACCTGTATTGATGAAGGGGCAAGGGTGGCCTATCTACAGCTGTAGCTTGTGAATTGTTTAATATTTTGAAGTCAATTTATGCAAAGAAAGCCAAATTTTCTGTAAGGAACGTTAACTTTTGCTGGGTTTTTCTGTACAAGTCCTGGCCGTTATTGTTTGTAGTTTCTTTTTTGCCAGTTTTTTTTTGTTTGTGTCAAGTTAATCCATTGAAACAATGACACTTTCCTTCTCGTAGTGATTAGTAATCTATGGTATACGGGATTAAGGATCCACTACATTTTTTAAACTCCATTTCTTTTTCATTACTATAGTTTTATGTGTATATTACACGTATTTCTAAGACATGTGACACATTTATTTTTTATTTAACTTTATGCGCACAAAACTATACTAATGGACCCTCCATTTTTTTTTAGGAAATATAGTGGATCCTTACTCGGTATACGGGTTCTCGTTTAATACGTCAATTCTTCACATATATTAGTTGTACTAAAAACAATTTTATAAAGAAAATTAACAACTTTAGGATCTAAACTAGATTTTTTTTTGCGCATAAATATTATTTTTGTTTTATCATCGTTTATAAAAATATTTGGATCAAAAATAAAAAAAATTATTTATAAAAATAATAGTATTTTTTTTTAAATATTTGAATCAACAATATATATTTATTTTTATATAAATTATTTTTATTTTAGTACCGTTTATAAAATTTTTGGATCAACACTAAAACTTTTTCGTGTATATAAAAAATTGTCTATAAAAATATTTGAATTAAAAATATATTTTTTTTCTTTTTATAAAAGTATCAATCATACAATTTTTTTTATTAATAAAATATTTATATCAACAATATATCTTTTCCCTTTTATAAAAGTATTTGTATCAACCATACACTTTTTTTCCATTTATAAAATATATCTATCAACAATGCATTTTTTTAAAAATATTTTTATCCACAAAAAACTTTTTTTCATATATAAAAATATTTATATCAACAATAAAAAAATTTCTGTTAAAAAAATATTTATATCAATAATATACTTTTCTCATCGGCAATTATGTATTAAATTATCATAATTAAATATTTTTTTTTAAGATGCAAAATTATGAATTAAATTATCATAATTAATTTTATTTAATTTTTATTTAATTTTTATTTTAATTGATTATAAAGAAAATATATTTTATTGAAACATAATTGATCTTAAATAAAATTTTACTAACTTTAATTTTGAAATAATTAATGGAAGGGTAATAATTATTATTTAACTATTATTAGCAAAGTCTATAATATAAAAAAATTATTATTTTAATTTTCATCATTATTTAAATTTCGTATATATCTTTGACTTTTTTTACTAATAATTATTTTTGTCTATACTTATATTGTTTGCTTTTACACGGTTAACTTATTTATTCGTCAATTTTATTTTTAAAAATAAATAAAAATGTTACATAAATAAATTTTAATTTTGTTTTCTATTCAATATTTTTGAAGACACAATCCTCATTGTATTAATTAATAGCAAAAATTAATTATCAAATTTTTATATTTTGTTATAGTTTAATATTTTTCAATATTTATTAAATTTCATTTTTGACACTTTATTAAAAAAAACAAATAATAATAATAGTAATAATAATAATTAAAAACTATTGAATAATTTTTGATCTTGCAACTTCTGATTTTTTTTCTATAAATAAAAAGAAGAATGTTTACGGATTAAAAAAATTAAAAATAAGGGGGTTTGATTGACAATATTTGATTCTTTAATTTATTTCTTAACAACACTTATTAACAAATTCTAAAAAGTTTACAGAAGTTGAATTTACTTACTCAAAAAATTGATTCATACATTGCTCTGAAAATTTGTATGAACTACATATAAATTTGTAACCATAATTGTATGGTATAAACTTTACAAAATATTTTGAAGTTTAATTGAGAACCATGAGTGCTCTCTTAGGGCAAAATACTGTGAATCAAAAAACTCTTACCGAGGAAGAAGTTTAGAAAGATCGAGCACAAAGAGAGTGAAAAGTGTGGATCCTGAATTGGAGAAGGGAGATCCTTATAGTTTTCAAGGAAGAGCCTCTATATCATATAAAGCTATGATCATAGGAGAATCATCTAAAGACTCATCATCAACAGGAAATATCTAAGACATCACATACTCCTTGGGAGAGATGAAGATTGAAGAGCAGAATTCGTTCTCTCAGAATAAGAAGAAAAGAGAATTACATTTCCATGGAAGAATGGAGTCATTGTTAAGATGATTGGCAGACACATTGGGTACAAAGCGCTTGAGAATCGTCTGAACCAGATGCGGGCGAGGAATTAAGCTTTGAGTATTGCCGATCTAGGGCAGGAGTATTATATGGTGACTTTCACAAGCTATGAGGATCAATTTGCGACATTGATGGATGGTTTGTGGCTAATCATTGACCATCACCTATCAGTAAGAGAATGGAAACCAAACTTCGATCCATCTAGTGTTACCATAGAATAACTTGCAGTGTGGGTTCATGTCTTATGATTACCTATCGAGTATTACGATTCAAGAGTCCTTACTTTTATAGGAAACCAAATTATTCTGAGTAGGGAAAGAGTATGTAAGACTTGTTGTGCAAGTTGATCTTATGAAACCCTTGCTTGCAATGCTCACAATCAAAGGGAGGCACTAAAAGATTGAATACGAAGGCCTCCACTTATTGTACTTGTGTTGTGGGAGGTATGGGTATAAGAAAGAAATTTGTGGTGATCAAATAATTACAAAAGGCACAATTAGTTCCGAAGTCATGAAGGACAATGCGGCTACTGAAGGCGAATACATAGTCAAAAATGCTAAAGCAGATGGCCCTTGGACTGTAGTTCAGAAACCCAGGAAGAAAATAAAAGGTAAGGAATTGGAAACAACTAGAGGAGATAGTGGTCCAGTGAGACAAAGTAATGGAGCTCCGGTTAATTTAAAGGGTATTGAAGCCATAACAAGGAATATGGGATCTCGCTTTATGATGCTTAGTGACGGGGAAACGTTGGAGGAACGAGAGGATACTCATGAGAATGTTACTAAAAATAATGATGGAGTATAACTGGTGATAATGATGTGATAGTTATTAAGGAAGATTTAAAGGAGGGAAATGTTACATTAAACATAATTGCAATGCCAAAAACAAGGCCAGAGATGTCAAAAAGCATATAACTAGTAACCCTAATAGCTCACAACAGTCACGGAAAACCACCATGCCTCGTCAATCAAAGATATGGCGACATTCAAACAAAGCGCGAATCCTACAAAGAGCTTCATGCCCTTGAAGACTCTTAATGAGCAAATTTGGTGTGAAGTCCTTCATACACATGACATCCTACAAAGAGCTTCACGCCCTTGAAGGCTCTTAATGAGCAATTCTCAGGTGCGTGATGCCTTAGAGATCCCCAAACCCCAAAGGGGAAAATAACCAAGCAAGGGAGCGTGGACATAACTATGTGCCACACCCTTAATACCATAACAGGAGGATTCACTAGAGGCGGGGAGACTAGTTTTTCCCGCATAAGGCATGTACACCAAATTCTCACCATTGAGGGGTTGCCCGCAAGCCCTGACTCTGGAGATAAGGGAACCCTAGAATTTGAGATTACTAATTAACTAAACAAAATGCTTTCGCCTCTTTTGAACAGTTAAAACTAACCAAGTTTAACTTTGATAGTTGGACGACTTTCGATCTTACCCAACGAAATTAAGTATTGAAAACTTGTGCTAAAAATCAAAACAGCTCCTAAAGTATTTCTACAGATACAATATATGGAATATTATTATGACGATGATCCTCACATTCTAACCTTTAAAGATTTAGCCATACATAGAAACAGAAACAAGCATATTGAAATTTGCAATGTTAAAACAGAAATAAAGACAGGGCAAGATAATAAATAAAGTAAAGAAAACAAGACAAGATAAATGATAAGTAAATGCAAAGACTAGAAATAAGGAACTTGCTCCAAATCGGAGGCTTTAATCTGGTACAACTTGGAAATAAACTTAACTTGGAAATAAACTAGAAAATGGTAAATACAAGCTTAGTGCTGAAAGACTAAGTTGGATGTCCAAAACGAATCCAGAAACTCCAATTTATAGAAGAACAAAATAGCACGGAGTTACAAGACTGCCCCCAACTCCTTTTGGGAGGGATACAATTTGTGAAGACGGCGGCCGCGTCCCTTGCTAGGCGCCCGCCATGTGTGTAAAAAGGGGAGATCGTGGAAACGTGACAGTTAACTCCTGGGTGAAGACAAACATGTCATGGCGTCTCCTATAGCGGTCGTTGTGTTGAACGCCAAGTGTACAATTTTGTAGAAAAACTCAATTTCTTGGGCTTTTGGCTTTGTTTCTTCAAGAAGGGCTCTGAATAAGCAAGGTACATGAAAGTAAGACAAAAACACACATAACACAAGAAAATAACACTAAAAACTCTAAGAAACGTGTGCAATCTAAGTCAAGTACGCAGCGTGTTTCAGTGTTATCAAGGGACTCATCCAAATGAGATGGGATAATTAAACTAAATCACTTAACCCTTTCTAAACCCTCGTGCTTGAGAAACCGTGTGCTGATATATTCACAAATGGTCCACAAGAGGCGATACATGGGTTCTCCAAGGATAGGTGATGTGATACGCCGCCCCTGTCAACTTCACAGTCTCCCATTTATAGGAGCCCTCGCCCATCATTTGTAATGGTCGCTCAGATGATTGGGTTACTCGTCTGATTATGGAAACAAGAAGAGTGGCGTGTCCTTATCCGTAAAAATGTGGGACATGAAGTCAACAGTGGGAGCCCATTCTCTAGTATAATATGGAAAATTAACCACCTATTTCTCCCGCTTCTAAGAGAGAGAAATATTGTTACTGCTTTCTTGGAGCCTGAAATTCAGACATGAGATTTTGGTAAATATACCTTAAAGCTAAGATTGAGGAGGACATTCAATTCACTCATAAACACCTATATACAAACTACTCATAATTCTTGCATAATACTTTTAGCGAATACAAATATTATAAAATTAAAAATAATACAAATTACACAACAATAATACATAAAAAGTTTACATTTTTATTAATACATAATCCAATACATAACAATCAGCAACATATTAACCAAAGCACAATAGTATATTTTTTGGTTGTTTCCAAGACATTTTGTATTGAAGGTAACTTTACCCAAATTTTTGAGTTGTGTGGATAAGAATTCACCTAAAAAAACCAAAACTTTAATTCATTAGTGCTAAAGTCTAAAGATATTCCAAGGCATATACTAATTGAAATTATTATTATTAGTATTGTTATTTAAATTAAAACAAAATTGATAAGGAGAAGACAATCGAATGACTATGTTCACAGTTGTCGGATACGAAACAAACAAGCAACAAATGAAACTCATTCAGATATGATTTCAGAAACCAAAACCGATGAAATTGAACCATGAATGAGTAAAGTGTTGTAGAATTACAAGAATTACAATCAATGGCCACTGCAACAACAGTAGTAAAGTATGGAATAATAGGAGTTGGAATGATGGGAAGAGAACATCTCATTAATCTGTATCATCTTCGCAACCAAGGTGTTGCTGTTGTTGCCATTGCTGACCCTCATCTTCCCTCTCAACAACTCGCCCTCAACTTAGCACACTCCTTTTCTTGGCCTCTCAAGGTATCATCAATCTTTTACTTGTAAATATGTGTTTTGTTTTCAGTATTTTTTTTTTTGTTCCAATGTTTTCAGTATCTTTGATAACCTGAAACCAATTGAAATTTTGATGATGTATTTTGGTTAAGAATGAGTTTGTGATTTGTGAAGGTTTTCTCAGGTCACAAGGAGTTATTGGACAGTGGATTGTGTGATGTTTTGGTGGTATCTACTCCTAATATGACACATTATAGCATTCTTATGGATATTATCAATCATTCAAAACCACATCATGTATTGGTAGAAAAGCCTCTCTGCACCACTGTTTCTCATTGCAAAGAGGTATGTAACATGTTTAGTCTTGTCTTATAGATGTGGCTTTTGCCTTTACTGTGGGAATATGTAATGCAATTTTGATTTTAGCTGTAGGATTTCATAAATAAGTAAAATATGCTGAAAAAAGACACTTTTTTTGCCCCTTTCATTTGGAAAACAGTTACTAGTTGCATTGCTATATAGTTGGATTGGATGTCTTTTTATGGTTTAACAAAAAGGGATTTTAAAACTTTCAATCACCTATCCCTTTTAATGTCTTCACAACTGCTATGTTACCGCGAAGTAGAATCTTGGTTTTACCATTTAAGTAACATCGACACATTAGATAGAATGCATGTTCGGTATCTAGGTGGTTGACATACGTTGGTGTCTGAGTCTGACACCGACACATGTAGTTTACATTCAATCATTTTATTTATTTTTCGAATTATTAACGATTTCTACATGCCAATATAAGTGCTCTGCACGGTTTGGTGTCAGTGCTTCATAGCTTACCATTTGCTGGAAGAGGTCATGAATGACCTTAGACAAGCTGTACTCTTTCGACACTTGTAGACATAATTATTGCAATGGCAATGGACAATGTAATATAGTCAATAATGCATTTGTTTTTTGGAATAAATATATCATCTGAGTTCCTGATTAGGTTTGTGCTGTTAGCTCCTATGATAAGTGTTTGGTAATGGTCTAATTTATCGCCTTAATGTGTTTGGATTAGGTTGTTCATGCTGCTCAAAAGAGACCAGATATATTGGTTCAGGTGGGACTTGAGTACAGATACATGCCGCCTGTTGCAAAACTGATAGAAATAGTGAATGGAGGAAGCCTTGGACATGTTAGAATGGTATCAATTCGGGAGCACCGGTTTCCTTTCTTGGTTAAGGTTAGATTTTATACCAATTGAGATTACCTTACATGTTTTGGTTCTAGTATTAAATAAAGCTGAAAGAATGATATTGGCCATAGGTGAACGACTGGAATCGGTTCAATGTTAACTCTGGGGGAACTCTAGTAGAGAAGTGTTGCCACTTTTTTGATCTCATGAGGCTCTTTGTTGGCGCGAATCCTGTTCGTGTGATGGCTTCTGGAGCTATTGATGTTAATCACAAGGATGAAATATATGATGGAACGGTTCCAGATATTATTGACAATGCATATGTTATAGTTGAATTTGACAACGGTTCTCGAGGAATGCTTGACCTTTGTATGTTTGCCGAAGGGAGTAAAAATGAGCAAGAAATATCTGTTGTTGGTGATATTGGAAAGGTAAAATTCTTCCTCTGGAGTCTGGACCAGTAGTTTACATCTATTTAACTCAACTAACATATACCAGTTGAGCTACCTCACCTATCCATATGGTTACCATACTTGTGATCTTTATTTAAACATATTTTTAACAGGGAGAAGCTTTCGTTCCTGAGAGTGTTGTGCGGTTTGGAACGCGTAAAGCAGGACGAGATGGTGTCCAGAGTTTGAAAGCAGAAGATTCCCGGATAAAGTACTAGTACCTTGTGTTTGTGTTGAATAAGTGTTTCATTAATTAACTGAGTTTTGAGATAAATTTGAAGTTGATTTTATTCTAATGATGGAAATTGTTTTTTATTTTTGTACAGATATGATGGGTTACACCATGGGTCTAGCTATCTGGAACACCTAAATTTCTTGGGTGCTATTAGAGGTGAAGGTGAAAAGGGTCCTGCTGTAGATCTTGAAGATGGATTAATATCAGTTGCTATTGGAGTTGCAGCACAACTTTCGATAGAAAATGGTCGATTTGTTACTATTCAGGAAGTTATGGATGGCCTTGAAGCATGAAAGTCTTGTTTAATATAAGCCATATAGGTTAGGGATCATGCCACTCTTGTTCTCACTACATGATAAAAATATTAGTTGTTATGGACGGAGTTGAATCCATGAACTCCTTATCAGTTATCACTTAATTTTCATGTTCCTCCTCCAAACTACTTAAGCACTCCTTTCTTAGACAGTTATTTTGCATTTTAACTGGAACTGGTGTAGGATTGGAGGTTTAGAGACTTTGTGATTGGTCTGATAGAAAAAAAAAGCAAATGAAGTGAAGTATTACATTCTTCCATGCTATGGATAAAGAGTATTTCAAAACATGTCTCTATTCCATATCTTTATATTTTATATAAATCGACCAAAGTTGTACTTAAACAATAAGGATTAGGAAGTGATCATGCAATGTACGTGTGTTTATGAACGGGGAATAATATTTTAAGATTAAAAAAAATTGTATTTGAATCTTGAAGATTATCATATAATTATAAACCTGAAAACTAATACTCTTTCGATAACAGAAGCCAATATAGAAAAGTCTACTCTACTTTTATTTAATATAATAAAGTTGAATACCGTCAAAATTACGTCATTAACCTTAACTAAACTCATTTAGAGAGTTACTTTCATAACCCTAATTGTCATTTTTTATCCCTAATTATTACTTTTCTGCATAATAATTATAAAAGCCACTGTTGCTTCTTCCAACTTTATGGTAAACTTGAACGTTAAAATTTTGCATTGGAAATAATGAAACATTCTTTGGCCTCCCTAATCATTTCCTTTTTTTCTTCTAGTTGGCTTTTCATTCCGTCTTCCTTCATTCTTCACTCATCCTCTGCATTGTTGTTTGGTTTAAAATTTTCATTTTTCACATAATCTGACATAAATATTGGGTTTACAGGAATAGATCTTGAATTTGTAGGTAATAATCTTAAATATATTCTTATCATTTGTAGTGTTATGATTTTACTTTTGTTTTCTTCTTCCTATTTGTGATGTTTTTTTTAGGGATTTTGATTTCAGAAGAAAGAAGTAAGTAAAGAACAATTCTTTTCTAAAATATGAAGGGTAAAATGGAAGTCGAAGTTATGTTTGATAAGGTTTTAAAGAGATTTGTATTTTATTTTTTATTTATTTTTAATAAATTTATGTGCTTTTAATTCAAAATTGAAAAGAGTTGTAATTTTTGCCGTTTTTTTTTGTTGTTGTAATTTTTGCAGTTGGTATCTATTAAAGTTGCTGGCAGAACATCAAAAGCATGGACTTTTTCTACAAGTGCTTCTTATATGTAATCAATTTAGATTCATACAATTTGTTTCCTATTTTTATCATTTGAAAAACCCTAATTTTTTAATGGGAAAAGCTAACATGTGCCCCAAAGGCACAAGTTAATGGGATATTTATAGAATTTTTTTTCTTGGAACGTGTGCATTCAATGTATTGAAACTTTAAATATGACTTTATTGCATTTAATTAAATTTAACTTTTTCTAATTATGGTATCTTTAACATGTGCCCTTAGGGCACATGTTAGCATGACCCTTTTTTTATTTATTTTGTATGCTATGGTCCTGTTTGGATAAAAAATTTAATTTGCAGTTTAAAGAGCAGACTCAAATGGTGTTTTAGAGGGTCTGAATCTTTTGTGGTCTGATAAGGTATTATAATTTTTTTTATGTGATCTCATCTTATGTTTTTGTTTTATTATGTATTGTCTACAATACAGTATCAATTTGTTAATATAATTGTTCGTTTTGTAGTTTTTTTTTTTTTACTTTTCATGAAGTTATAGGGTTTGGTTTTCCTTATTGTGTTCAACGAGAAAGAGTTCACGATTTCGATGGCAACCACAAAATGTTGTTTGGTTGCAAGCACTAAAAGAGACTGTAAAACTATTTATGATTGTCATGCCGTCTCTGGTTCTAAGGTAACAACTAAATCTTAAAAATATGTTCTGTTTTCAGTTACACTTATGTATTTTTAGTCTCTGTTTATCCAAAGGTTTATTAATTTATGCTACAACTTTAGTGATGAGCACCTTAATTAGTTTGAGCTTCTTAAGTTAATAATTTTCTGATGTAATTGGTTGGATTGACAGTTGTTGTTTGCTTGATCAATTTTGTATAGATATAATTTTATCGATCTGCCCCAATCAAGGTCATGTTTCCATGTTCTTTTGTGGTAGTTTGAATCTATTTGTGTGTTTCATGAAGTTGTGAGTTGTTATTGATATGAAACTTGCTAATGAAGTGTCATTTTTCTATTTTTAAAATATTCCATGTATCTTTTGGTTTATATATTCTTTCAATTAAGTTTAAAGTACAAAAAAATTTCTTTTGGCTCTAATTTGTTTGTTTTTAGCACTCTTTTGGCCCAATATGTTAGTTAAGTTAAGTGTGTAGTCTTTCTTCTAATGGTGTTTTATTATAGTTGGACAAAGATGAAGTAAGTACCTAAGATGTTGCATTTTATTAGATTTGTTTTTTTGCAGATCATGCAATTCATCAGGTTTTTCGGTGCTGCATTTTTCTTACACAACTAAGTAATGTTAGAACACCTGTCGTGGTAGCTAACAACTAACAACTAATTAATGCTAGAACACCTACCATGGTAGTATTTTGCATGTCTTGCAGTTAAGTTTGAACATATATATATATATCGACATGTTTTTTTAGATTCCTAAGGTTTTAAACTATTTTGCATGTTTTTAACTCAATATATATGCTTATAAATGAATTACCTAATATATCCCACAATCTATTGTTTCCTTTTTCAGGGATGTGATGCAATCTCTATTACAATCACTAACACATATGATAATATCATTTTAGATAGTCAATGATTTGTAAAAATAAAATTGGTTGAGTAACAAAATATTTACCATTGTTGTCATGTTTTAATAATCAAAGTTATTTTGGTTAAATTATTTTTTAATGTTGTAATTGATGATAGATACAACTATTTATTACTTCTTTCATTTCACAATAATTATCACCTCTTAAAAAGAAATAAGAAAAATGATACGCCCTTGGAGTGCCATTTAACTTTTTGATACCTTTGGAGAGGATAAGGATGTCAGTATGGTGGACATCAATTCCTGGTAGTTCTGTGCAAAACAATCTACAATTCCATCATAGGGAGACCATTAATAGTAGTTTTGGACATAGTTCTATCTATTGTCTTCTTAAAGATGAAATATCACGATGTCCATGACGAAATGGTAACAATTAGCGCGGATTTGGAAAAGGGCATGAAGAAACATAGACACAACTTCAATCCTATTAGCCTGGGAATTTTAGTATAGCATTTCTACATGAAAGTGTAATATAAAGGTATGAGATTGCTAAGTGTAAAATGACCTAGCTATATTTTCGACATATTGATTACTCTGATTGAGGAGGTGAGTTTGAATCGCCTATCAGGTGTTTTGGAACTTAGTATATTCTTGATTTCGGGGATTAGATGACTTAGAAACCCATTAAGCCTGGTTTGGAAGAATTTCAAGAATATATATATATATATATATATATATATATATATATATATATATATATATATATATATATATATATATATATCCACAAGATTAGAATCACTCTCTCTTTAAAGGGAAATAACTTGATTCTCGACAGGGGAAATTATTAGACTTGAAAATGTTTTTCAACATAATTAGTTAGGAGATTTAAGGGAAGTTTTTGACATTGATAGCAGTTTGCAGCAATTCGAGAACTCAAGACACATGGAAGCAAAACAGAGGACAAAAGACCATGTAATGGTCTACGTGTCAAATATTTGAGAATTGACTGTTGTCGAAGGTTATTGATGTACATAGTATATAAGTAATTTTTGTAACACCCTTCTAAACCCCGCGGAAATTTATAAAATAATTCAGAGTAAAACATGAAAATTAGGGTGCCACAATTCCAATTAAGACAAATTTATCATAAATTCATTGTCATGCTTTCACTAAGGAACAATTCATCATAATACATAAACATCTCATGTTAACACAGCGGAAAATTCATCATACGGATAAGCATAACATCATCTATGCAATACCCCACAGAATCTAATACAATAACAACACGATAGAGTATCATCATAAACTCTAAACTAGCGTTCCCCCAGTGTTACAATATCAGAGCATGACACCTGACGCTACACTAAAACACTGACTTATGAGCTAATCCTCACCAAGTCGAAAGCAGCTATCCTCAATATGAAAATGTCAACAGTAAGGGTGAGTCTCATCACAGTTAACAAATGTTATTGCATCTTAAATAACAACACATCATAGTTATATTATTCACCCAATTTCATCAAATTCAGATTATCAGGAACATCCATCATTTACACAAACGTCAACAAAACACATCTTTCAAACAGACAATCATACGCAACATTAATTCAACAAAACACACAACCAACACGTCATCAATATTTATAACACTGGAATACTTCCAATCATGTTATACAAGTATGCATATGTATGAACTGACACTATGCATGTGGTACCAACATCATCCAATGGGAATAATCCATGACCGATCCAACATCATCCAGATACGGCCCTGCCAGCACAGATTCCACACAATGAGAATCATGCCCTTTACTGATCCAACACACCCTTATGGATACAGTATCATCAATGAATATGAATGAATGCAACATATACAACATACTTATACCATCGTCAAGTCTAATGAGTAATATCATCAAATACCCATTTCATCATCATCATCAAAGTATGTTTATATACATTAGCATCATTCAAATACAATCAATCATCATCATCATCATCATTAAAGAACATACATGTGTCCACATCACTCCAAAGCAATTCAGTCATCATCATACAACTCTCAACAAATCATCACATCATAATGTTTTTCAAAACAACATCTTATATTGTCACATTTCATCATATATGTCAACAATATATCATCCAATTAAACAAATCGTCACATGATTAATATTTCAACGTAGCATGTATTTAAAACATCTCATCACATATATGTACAATACATCATTCACCAAGACATAAAATCATATTTAAAAATAATTGGATTCACACCTCATTCCATCATTTAAAACATAGGCTATCTCATAAGATTCATCGTGCTCGAAACGACACTAAAAACAGACCTACGGTTCGAAAGTTACACATCATTTAACTTTTCAAGAAAACAACTATCGCTACAGCACGCGGCGCAACCAAGACTCGCGGCGCGACCTGAACCACACAAACGCGTTCGCGTCGCCAACCTATGCACGCGGCGCGATACGAGAAAACAAGTACGCCTTCGCGGCGCCAACACGGGGACGCGGCGCGAACTGGCGATTTCACAGATTTTCGGGTCTGCGTCAGATCCTGCGATCTGACTCAATCTGAGTCCAAAACTGACTCTAAACGTCATATGCAGGCAGTTAATCATCAATTGCATCATTATTCATCATCACACATCAAAACAACACATAATCAATCAATAATCCATGCAATTTTCATCAATTCATAACCTCCCTAAACCCGACATATAATCCAATTGACTCAACAACATCCCTATTCAATATTATTATCCAAGAATACGATAATAGATGATAACCGGAGAGTCCCCCTTACCTTAGCCAAAGATTCTTGATTGGTCTCTCCCTCCATTGCTCCTCTTCACGTACCAGCTTCCCAATCCCTCATCTCATCTGCTCTGCTTTTCACGTTCCTTTTTCCTTTCTCCCAATTTTCCTTATTTTTATGAAAAATAACATTTTAATTAGTAAAGGGCTTTACTAACATAGCACCCCCTCTTTACTAATACCACACTTGGCCCAATACTATAAACCATCTTTCTTCCAATTAAATCCCACAAACCACCAATAATTCTAATTATAAATTAAATTTCCATTTAAATTAAAAATTAAAATATACGGGTGTTACAACTCTCCCCCACTAAAAGAGTTTTCGTCCTCGAAAACATACCTCAAGTAACCAGCTCGTATAAGAGTCCTCCACCTGACTCTTCAGCTCCCAATTAACATTACCATCGGTCAATCCTCAAAATCCATCTGACATAACCAACAGGAAACATGTTTCATACATTCAAATCCCAGTTCTTACGTCGCATTTGACTATCCAAAAGTATACCACTCGCTATAGCTCCAAAAGGTTAACAACAACAGAACATTGAGGTACAACCTATACAATACGCTCAACAGCCGAGCAATACAATTACACAATCTATAATATGATCACACTGATCAACACTGCAGTAATGCATACCATCTATCAAACATACCAACCTTAGACATACTCTTCCATATGAGCGATAAAATAATACTAACACTTTTCACCAACTACTTGAAGGATAGAAAAACACTTAGAAATGGGGGTTTGAATAAGTGTAGTCTTCAAAAACTCGTAAGATAAAAATAATTTGCACAAGTATTTTTATCCTGGTTCATTGTTAACTAAACTACTCCAGTCCACCCTATACAAGGTGATTTACCTCAACTGAGGATTTAATCCACTAATCACACGAGATTACAATGGTTTTCCACTTAGACAACTTCTAAGTCTTCTAGAGTCTTCTGATCACAACTTGATCACTCTAGGAACAACTGCTTAGAGACCTTCTAAGACTTCTCTAGAGTATACTGATCACAACCCGATCACTCTAATCCTTTACAATTTAATGTAAAAAAATTCTAAGAGTATTACAATTGCTTCTTAAAAGCGATAATCACAAACTGTGATATTTCTCTTACAGATTTAAGCTTAGACTCACTAAAGTATTACAACAGTAATGTAGTGAGGTTGAAGATGAAGTTTGATAGCTTTTGAAGTGAACAGCAAGATAGTATCAGAGATAGTTCATAATTCGTTCAAAGTGCGTCCAAAATTCGTAACCTTGCTTCTCATCAGAACTTCATATTTATAGGCATTTTGAGAAGATGACCGTTGGGAGCATTTAATGCTTTGCGTATTCCGTACAGCATTGCATTTAATGTTTCACTCTTTTGTCAACTACCTCGAGCCTTGCGTTTGCTGTGACTACTGACGTTGCAGTTAATAGCTTCTAACGTTCCTTTTGTCAGTCAGCGTAGCTTGCCATCTAGTACTTGATTCTGATTTGTTCTTTGTAAATACTACGTTGAATATCATCAGAGTACAAACAGCTTGGTGCAGAGCATCTTCTGATCTTCTGATCTTGATATGCTTCTGAGCGTGATTCCATGACTTCAGTGCTTCTGTTTCTGAACTCAAGTTCTTCTGATGCTTCTAATAGACCATGTTCTGATTCTGCTTGACCATCTTCTGATGTCTTGCCAGACCATGTGTTGAAGTTGCATACTGAACCTTCTGAGTCAAAGCTTCTTAGCGCTGATTTGTGCATACTCTTTATATATTTCCTGAAAAGGAAATTGCATAGGATTAGAGTACCACATTATCTTGAGCAAAATTCATATACATTGTTATCATCAAAACTAAGATTATTGATCAGAACAATTCTTGTTCTAACAATCTCCCCCTTTTTGATGATGACAAAAACATATATAAATGATATGAATTTGCAATCAGAATAACAGACGGCAAAAGACAATTACACAGTTATAGCATAAGCATATAAACATAATGTGAATGTGTCTCCCCCTGAGATTAACAATCTCCCCCTGAGATGAATAATCTCCCCCTGAAATTAATACTAGAAGAATTTTATAAATAAAAGACTTCCCTGAGTATTTCAGTAGAGACGTTCACATATGCTTGAACTTCAGAACATTCACTGCTTCTGATTTCTGCTTCCATAGGACAACTTCAGAACATTGAATTTCTTTAGATCCTCAGAACATTCACAGCTTCTGATTCCTGCTTCCATCGGACAGCTTCAGAACTTGAATTTCTTTGATCCTCGGAACATTCACAGCTTCTGATTCTTGCTTCCAGCGGACAGCTTCAGAGCTTGAATTTCTTCTTGAATTATTCCATGCTAGATTGTATCAGAACATTGTTGAATGTATTTGAGCATCATCAGAGCATCTTCTACATTCTGAAATGTTACAGAACAAACTCCACAACAAAAGTTGTAGCATGAATAAATCATAACTTATCACATATATATATCAGAACATACACAATGCATCAGATTATATATGATAAGATATAGGATTATCAGAACATGTTAAGGACAGAAAATAAGTTAATGCATATTCTATCAGAATATCATCACACTTCTTTCTTCCTGCTTCTGATTCTGAAGCTTCATAGCACTCAGCTTGCTTCAGTTTCCATGAGCATATTCCTTTTACAGAATTTGCGATTCCTCATGATTTTGCTTATAATGTTGAGCTTTCAATCCTGCAAAACAACTTAGAAAGATATGAAGCTTGCAGCTTCTGTTAGTAATGTGGGGGCTTTCTTCCCAGCAACTGCTAATATAAATCAAATTATTTATCACTATTTCTCCCCCTTTTTGTCATAACATCAAAAAGAATGTAAAAGATTCAGATGTAACCACAGGACAGATGGAAAGAGAAACAAATAGTCATTGATAAAATAAGCAGAAGTATAAGAGTTATGCAGAAAAAGCTTTTCATTGATTAAACCAACAGAATTACAAAAGATGTATGCTGATACACACGTGCAATAAGCAAAGAAAACTACAAGGACACAAGGACTACAACCCTAGCCTAGTCATAAGCCTGTCCAGACTAGAACCTCCACTGTAGGAGAGATGCATGAATTCAAGGAGGAAGTGAGAGACAATTCACAGAAAGAGAGCTAATGTCGCAAACGGGGTTTTCTCTTAACATAGAAGTCAATAACATGATCCTTAACTTCATCCAGTATCTCAAGAAAGTCTTCTTCCTTTGGATAAATGTTGATAACAGCATCACAGAAGAGATCTGACTTGAGACTTCTTGGAATCTTGAGAGATCTGTCTTGAAATCAAAGTCAGCGATCCCCGATATTTGGGGAAGGAAACGTTCTAGGGAAGGGAAACGTTTGACAAGATATAAAACGAAAAAGAAAGTAAAGGAAATGATGAATGGCATTTAATGTTACGTGACAAGAGGAGAGAGAAACTATGACAAATGAAGTGATAGAACAGTTACCTATGAAAGGCGCCTCCTCAACTGCACGCATGCTTGTCCAAATAGGGTAGACACGTGTTACCATCTGGAAAGCTAGATACAGCTGTATTTGCTTTAAAAGATATTCTGAATCAACTTAGACAATGAAACGTTAGTAATAAACGAGTCACTACTTCTAATTGATTTAAGATCAGAACTTCTTATAAAACATTAATCCAATCTCATTTCAGAAGATAGCCATACATAAGATTTTCTCATCTTCTCATTCTGGGCATAAATCCATATTGATATTCTTCAGAATGAACTTAAACCTATCTTCAGCCAGGGGTTTTGTAAAGATATCAGCCCACTGATGGTCTGTATCCACAAAGTTTAAAGATAAAACACCCTTCTGAACATAGTCCCTTATGAAATGATGTTTAATCTCAATGTGTTTAGCTTTTGAATGTAAGATAGGATTCTTAGATAAACATATAGCAGAAGTATTATCACAGAAGATAGGAATGTTATTCTCAAATATTTGGTAATCTTCTAACTGACTTTTCATCCAGAGCATTTGTGTGCTACAACCAGCAGCAGCAACATATTCTGCTTCTGTTGTTGAAAGAGCAATGGTTGCTTGCTTCTTGCTGTACCTGGAGATTAGGTGACTTCCAAGAAATTGACAACTTCCAGAAGTACTCTTCCTTTCAATTCTATCTCCAGCATAGTCAGCATCACAGAATCCTACTGAGTTGTATTCTTCAGATATTCTGTAGACTAAACCAACATTAGTAGTACCTTTCAAATACCTTAGAATTCTCTTAACAGCAGTTAAGTGAGATTCTCTAGGATCTGATTGGAATCTAGCACACAAACAAACACTGAACAGAATGTCAGGTCTAGAAGTAGTTAAGTATAGAAGAGATCCAATCATACCTCTGTACAACTTCTGATCTACCTTCTTACTTACCTCATCCTTACCTAGTATGCATGTTGGATGCATAGGAGTTTTGGCTTCTTTGCAGTCAAAAAGATTAAACTTCTTCAGAAGTTCTTTCACATACTTGGTTTGATGAACATACGTTCCTTCTGATGTTTGATTGATTTGAATACCAAGGAAATACTTGAGTTCACCCATCATGCTCATCTCAAACTCAGCCTGCATAGACTCAGCAAACTCCTTTCCAAGTGTAGCATTAGATGTTGCAAAGATAATATCATCAACATATATTTGACAAATTAACATATCCTTTTTTAAATGTTTTACAGAAGAGAGTAGTGTCCACTTTTCCTCTAGTGAAACCATTTTCCAGAAGGAAAGAACTCAAACGTTCATACCAAGCTCTAGGAGCTTGTTTCAATCCGTATAATGATTTCTTTAATTTAAAAACATGATTTGGAGACATGGAGTCTTCAAAACCAGGAGGTTTATGGACATAAACTTCTTCATCTATGTAACCATTTAAGAAGGCACTCTTAACATCCATCTGATAAAAAGTGATGTTGTGTTGAGTGGCAAAAGAAATTAATAGACGAATAGATTCTAACCTGGCCATTGGTGTAAAGGTTTCTGTATAGTCAATCCCTTCTTGCTGACTATAACCCTGAGCCACCAGTCTGGCTTTGTTTCTTACCACTTCACCTTTCTCACTCAGCTTGTTTCTGAAAACCCATTTTGTTCCTATAATATTGAATCCTTTAGGTCTTGGAACAAGATCCCAAACATCATTCCTTGTAAACTGATTTAACTCTTCTTGCATGGCAATTATCCAGTCTGTATCTTCTATATCTTGATCAACAGAAGTTGGCTCGATCAAAGAAACCAGACCTAATTGACATTCAGCATTGTTCTTGAGGAATGCTCTTGTTCTGAAAGGATCATCTTTCTTTCCAATAATGACATCTTCTGAGTAAGCAGATGTGAGTCTAGATGATCTTCTGATAGTTGGTTCTTCAGAAATTCTCAGATTTTCCAAGGATGCAGCAACTTGATCTTATGATTCTTTGCTGCTTTGGTTTTCAGCTTCTGAAACTTTTCTTCTTGGTTCTTCAACTTCTGAGATATCAATATCAATATCTGCAAAATTTTCAAACTGCTTTGGCTTTTCAAGACCAAGCTTATCATCAAACCTGATATTGATTGATTCTTCTACAACTAATGTTTCAGTATTGTATACTTTGTAGCCTTTAGAGCGTTCAGAATATCCAAGAAGGAAACACTTTTGTGCCTTAGAATCAAACTTACCAAGATGATCTTTAGTGTTCAGAATAAAACAAACACATCCAAAAGGATGAAAATATGAAATGTTGGGCTTTCTGTTCTTCCACAATTCATAAGGAGTCTTATTTAGAATAGGTCTTATAGAGATTCTATTCTGAATATAACATGCAGTGTTTATTGCTTCTGCCCAGAAGTGCTTAGCCATATTGGTTTCGTTGATCATAGTTCTGGCCATTTCTTGTAGAGTCCTATTCTTTCGTTCTATAACTCCATTTTGTTGTGGAGTTCTAGGACAAGAGAAATCATGGGCAATACCATTTTCTTTGAAGAACTCCTCAAAGAATTTGTTCTCAAATTCACCACCATGATCACTTCTGACCTTTATGATTTTACACTCCTTCTCAGTTTGGGTCTGAGTGCAGAATTCAAAGAACACTGAATGAGACTCATCCTTGTGTTTCAAGAACTTTACCCATGTCCAGCGGCTATAATCATCAACGATGACTAATCCATATTTCTTCCCTTTGACAGATGCTGTTTTGACTGGGCCAAACATATCAATGTGCAAAAGTTCTAACGGCCTTGAGGAAGAGACAACATTCTTAGACTTGAATGCAGGTTTGGAGAACTTGCCCTTCTGACATGCTTCACAAAGAGCATCTGATTTGTATTTCAGATTAGGGAGTCCTCTGACAAGATTTAGTTTGTTAATCTGAGAAATCTTTCTCAAACTAGCATGTCCTAATCTTCTGTGCCAGACCCATTGCTCTTCAGAAACAGACATAAGACAAGTCACCTTCTGATTCTTAAGATCCTGAAGATCTATCTTATAAATGTTGTTCTTTCTCTTGCTTGTAAATAAGATTGAGCCATCCTTCTGACTTACAGCCTTGCAAGACTTTTGATTAAAGATTATGTCATAACCATTGTCACTTAATTGACTTATGGACAATAAGTTATGAGCTAATCCATCTACTAGAAGAACATTAGAAATAGAAGGAGAGTTACCAGACTTTATAGTTCCTGAGCCAATAATTTTGCCCTTCTGATCTCCTCCAAACTTCACTTCTCCAGCAGATTTAAGCACCAGGTCTTGGAACATAGACCTTCTTCCTGTCATGTGTCGCGAGCATCCAGAGTCCAGGTACCATGACATGTTGTGCTTTTCCTTCTTTGCAACCAAGGATATCTGCAATAGGAATAATCTTTTCCTTAGGTACCCACATCTTCTTGGGTCCTTTCTTGTTAGTTTTCCTCAAGTTCTGATTGAACTTGGGTTTAGCATTACATGAAATAGGAAGAACAGAATGATAGTTTATGTTCTGAGTTCCATGATATTTCTTAGGTTTTGTCACATGCTTCTTGGTGTGTGTTATGTGAAAGCTTTGAGCATGTGATGTGTGCCTAATATCATGGGAGTGGCCAAATTTAAATTGGTTATACAGAGGCTTGTATGATATTTTCATATCATCCACAGATTCAAGCTTGTATGGGATTTCACCCTCATAACCAATGCCAGCTCTTTTGTTTCCTGACACAGCATATATCATAGAAGCAAGTTGACTTCTGCCAATACTTCTAGATAAAAACTTTCTGAAACTTAAGTCATATTCTTTCAGAATATTGTTCAGACTTGGAGTAGATTTTTCAGAGACAGAAGGAGATCCAGTATTTTTGGATAAATTTAAAACTTTTTCCTTCAGTTCAGAATTCTCCACTTCAAGCTTCTTAGTTTCAAATTCAAATAGCTTTTTCAGCTTCTTGTATTTGATACTAATCTGAGACTTGAGTTCTAGAAGTTCTGTTAGACTGGAAACTAACTCTTCTCTAGATAGTTCAGAAAATACCTCTTCAGAATCTGATTCTGATGTAGATTCTGATCCGTCATCCATTGTGGCCATTAGTGCCAGATTTGCCTGCTCATCTTCAGAGTCTGATTCTGATTCTGAATCATCCCATGTTGCCATAAGACCTTTCTTCTTATGAAATTTCTTCTTGGGATTTTCCTTCTGAAGTTTTGGGCACTCACTTTTGAAGTGTCCTGGCTCATTGCATTCATAGCACATGACCTTTTTCTTGTCATTTCTTCTGCCTCCAGAAGATTCTCCTCTTTCAGGCTTCTTTGAGCTTTTGAAGCTCCTGAACCTCCTTTGCTTGCTTTTCCAGAGTTGATTGACTCTTCTGGAAATCATGGACAGTTCATCTTCTTCTTCTTCTGATTCTGATTCTTCAGAATCTTCTTCTTCAGCCTGAAAAGCGTTAGTGCATTTTTTAAAATTAGATTTTAATGCAATAGACTTACCTTTCTTCTGAGGTTCATTTGCGTCAAGTTCAATCTCATGACTCCTCAGGGCACTGATCAGCTCTTCCAAAGAAACTTCATTCAGATTCTTCGCAATCTTGAATGCAGTCACCATTGGGCCGCATCTTCTGGGCAAGCTTCTGATGATCTTCTTTACATGATCAGCCTTGGTGTAGCCTTTGTCCAGAACTCTTAACCCAGCAGTCAGAGTTTGAAATCTTGAAAACATCTTCTCAATGTCTTCATCATCCTCCATCTTGAAGGCTTCGTACTTCTGGATTAGTGCAAGAGCTTTGGTCTCCTTGACTTGAGCATTTCCTTCATGAGTCATTTTCAAGGACTCATATATGTCATGAGTCGTTTCCCTGTTAGATATCTTCTCATACTCAGCATGAGAGATAGCATTCAGCAAAACAGTCCTGCATTTGTGATGATTTTTGAATTCTTTCTTTTGATCATCAGTCATTTCGCTTCTTGTGAGCCTTACACCAGTAGTTTTAACAGGATGTTTGTAACCATCCAACAGAAGATCCCATAGATCAGCATCCAGACCAAGAAAGTAACTTTCCAGTTTATCCTTCCAATATTCAAAGTTTTCACCATCGAATACTGGTGGTCTAGTGTAACCATTGTTACTATTACCATTGTATTGCTCAGTAGAGCCAGATGTAGATGGTGGAGGTATTTGCTCAGTACCAGCCATCTCAGCGTTTTTCTCTTCCTGAATCTTTTTCTAAACACGGTTAAGTGCTTGCACCTTAGAACCGGCGCTCTGATGCCAATTGAAGGATAGAAAAACACTTAGAAAGGGGGGTTTGAATAAGTGTAGTCTTCAAAAACTCGTAAGATAAAAATAATTTGCACAAGTATTTTTATCCTGGTTCGTTGTTAACTAAACTACTCCAGTCCACCCTATACAAGGTGATTTACCTCAACTGAGGATTTAATCCACTAATCACACGAGATTACAATGGTTTTCCACTTAGACAACTTCTAAGTCTTCTAGAGTCTTCTGATCACAACTTGATCACTCTAGGAACAACTGCTTAGAGACCTTCTAAGACTTCTCTAGAGTATACTGATCACAACCCGATCACTCTAGTCCTTTACAATTTAATGTAAACAAACTCTAAGAGTATTACAATTGCTTCTTAAAAGCGATAATCACAAACTGTGATATTTCTCTTACAGATTTAAGCTTAGACTCACTAAAGTATTACAACAGTAATGTAGTGAGGTTGAAGATGAAGTTTGATAGCTTTTGAAGTGAACAGCAAGATAGTATCAGAGATAGTTCAGAATTCGTTCAAAGTGCGTCCAAAATTCGAAACCTTGCTTCTCATCAGAACTTCATATTTATAGGCATTTTGAGAAGATGACCGTTGGGAGCATTTAATGCTTTGCGTATTCCGTACAGCATTGCATTTAATGTTTCACTCTTTTGTCAACTACCTCGAGCCTTGCGTTTGCTGTGACTACTGACGTTGCAGTTAATAGCTTCTAACGTTCCTTTTGTCAGTCAACGTAGCTTGCCATCTAGTACTTGATTCTGATTTGTTCTTTGTAAATACTACGTTGAATATCATCAGAGTACAAACAGCTTGGTGCAGAGCATCTTCTGATCTTCTGATCTTGATATGCTTCTGAGCGTGATTCCATGACTTCAGTGCTTCTGCTTCTGAACTCAAGTTCTTCTGATGCTTCTAATAGACCATGTTCTGATTCTGCTTGACCATCTTCTGATGTCTTGCCAGACCATGTGCTGAAGTTGCATACTGAACCTTCTGAGTCAAAGCTTCTTAGCGCTGATTTGTGCATACTCTTTATATATTTCCTGAAAAGGAAATTGCATAGGATTAGAGTACCACATTATCTTGAGCAAAATTCATATACATTGTTATCATCAAAACTAAGATTATTGATCAGAACAATTCTTGTTCTAACACTACTTCCTTCAAGAAAACTCATTAATCGTATTCCTCATATCATTAAATTTTAACTATCTGACTCCTCTCAAGTCAGACCAACAATCATCCAACACGTTACATTTCATTCCCGCTGCACTTCTCTGATTACTCATTACAATCATCATTACCAATTAGATTTTCGAGTTTTTACCCAATTCTGGCCCTTTTTACTCATTCGTTCAAGAATAATTCTTTACCATACATGGTACCAATCTACCACTTAGAAAAACTTACCCGTACTCAAAATAAATTCCTGCTTTACTTTATCTATAAAAAAAATTCTAACCATCAGAACGAGTACACACAAGCAGTTATAATCACACCCATCAACCTCAGTATACCATTGCTTACGAAATAGCTCAAACTGAGTCCTGCTCTTCTCTAAGAATTAAATCAACTCCGTCTTTCTTAGAGTATAATTCCTCATTATATCTGGAATCTACAATAACATCTTAACAACAACACAAAATTATTACAACGTCATATAGCATCAACTCTTCGTTTTAATTTCGCCGAATACATACTCGTTAACTACGTACAACCGTAATAACATATTCATCATCTCGGCAATTATTCAAAAGAGTTATAATTCTTCGACACGACATCCTTACATCCACTGGATTCTAAATCCAACATATAGATCAATACATATTCTCTATGTAGGCTTCCGACATATTAATTCCTTACTTCCTGCGAGTAGTACTCATAACACTACTCCATATCACACTTTCGCTGCGCGACTCTGATTACCCATCTTAAGTCATCATCCACCATGTTGCACTCTTTCATATTCACTTCTTCATAAGTTCACACAACATAGTGAGTGATTATTCTCACGGCTTAGTATTCATCACATCTTAAACCATTAAGGTAACAAAATAAGCTTATCTCTTCTATATGATTCCATCTACTACCAACAAGATATTTAGGGTGATCAAGTCCTAAATTTGTCAATATTAGTTGAAAATCATATTTAAGCATAAACCGTCGTTACTACATAATAGTGTCCCTTTCCGAGTTTGCACCCAAACTCATTAACATCGTCATAGTCCAATAATTCACTACGGTGTCCTTCTAGAATATCCTTCTGAAGCTCAAAACATCAGTTACACAAATCCAATCACTCAACCTCATTACATCGTTTTCGTCGATTCTGAATTCACCGCCTTTACTTTGGTAATTCAAAGTCAACCTATCGATCAACTCAACATCATCTTTCTGACCTTCTCTAATCTTGTTAAGAATACCACTAGTCATCTTCTAGCATACTCAATCTAACACTATTAGGAGTGCCTTCACATACTAACTCAAGTCTCTAAATTGTCCAATTAAATCCAACTCATTCCTCATTAGGATGGTAATTCAAACCAAAATCCTAATCCTAAAAAAAAATATACTCTAATCATCTCTACTGCCTCATATTAAGCCCTTTCTGATCAAAGAGGTACTTCAACTCTTATAATCACTAAACACTTCGAATTTTGAACCATACAATTAACCTGCAAGACCAAGACAACATTCATAACTCGTGGTTTTAATCCAAATTCTATTACATCCTTCACGTCCAAATATCATCCCACTCGGAATCTCAACAAAGTCTTCCTCACGTCAACAAATGTTAGAAATTCCCTACAATTCTTCTTTTATACTTATCATTACTTTGCCATCACAAATACGATTCCAAGAGTTCTAAAGTTTATCTCATCTTTACTACTAATTCACTTCTCACTAAAATCTATCGGCTCTCAAACCATCTTTATTACCTAACATCTCGTCGACTTATTCATCAATAACATGTTCTACTCCACGTCGTTTCAAACAATCGCGGTAGTAGGCATTCTTATTCAACAAGTTTCACGCTTCCATAACCGACTTCAGAACCTCTCCTCATAGGGTCACTCTACTGTATTTATAACTCTTCCATAAATTAGAACACAATCCCTCCTCCTCGTAGGTTCAAACGGCACATTAATCCGACACTCGGAACTCAAGATATGAATTTTCCAATCATTGCCCGAAAAATGCAACACTGACATCATGCAGCGACACTCTATACGATATATCCAAAACTCCTCAATTGGTAAATTCAATTCTTAAAATTACTCCTCAACAAACCTTCTAATTATTCCTTCGATCCATTCAACACTGATACTGACATCCCGTGCAGTACCAATAAACAAGTCTAGTTATAAGAACAAGAGTAACCGTAACTTCACCTCTTTCCAACGTCATCCTGTCACAATTAAATATGTTACAGCTGCTGCAACTATTTTTATAACAAAGTTCACCTCGTTAGTTTTCCGACGCTTCAAATGGAACTCAATTCGGATGTCCAGAACTCCAGTTATGAATTTTCGAAGTTCCGCAGCTGTTCAGCAATTTTCCTGCGTTTTGCTTACGAAAATCTCTCTCCAAAACTCATTCTCTTCAACTCTATCACATTCCAAACAGCCCCTTATCGTATCTCTTCACTTCCAAACATTCTTATGACTTGAGCAATACATCCTATCGCCGAAGTGCAATTTCTGGAACATTACGACAGCAATTCTCTTTGCAAACTTGCAGCTGAATCTCTTCCGAGACGTAAAGCTACTCAACTGACATCTTCGCAGTACACCAGTAGAGCTGACACATCGCAACTTTCCAATTTCCTTCTCTTACAATAATTGTCAATTACCTCTAATCATCTTCCTTCAAGATGTTCCAACTCAATTCCCAGTGAAGTCTTAATTCCAAGTCACCTTCAACTCGGGAAACAACAAACTCCAACAACCCTCGCACTGTTGCCAACAACAGCCTACTGAATCAATCTTCTTACAACTGAAACATAACCGAGAAGCGAAGCTTCTCCCCCACTTGTTTCAATCCAACACCTGCAACAAACAACCAAGTACCGACAGTGATTCACTCACATGTCGCGTACCAAGGAATAAAATGCCGACAATATACAACTGTCGCGCAACTCAACTGACTCAACAATTGGCCGGACGGACCGACCTGCCCTGATACCACTATTGTAACACCCTTCTAAACCCCGCGGAAATTTATAAAATAATTCAGAGTAAAACATGAAAACAAGGGTGCCACAATTCCAATTAAGACAAATTTATCATAAATTCATTGTCATGCTTTCACTAAGGAACAATTCATCATAATACATAAACATCTCATGTTAACACAGCGGAAAATTCATCATACGGATAAGCATAACATCATCTATGCAATACCCCACAGAATCTAATACTATAACAACACGATAGAGTATCATCATAAACTCTAAACTAGCGTTCCCCCAGTGTTACAATATCAGAGCATGACACCTGACGCTACACTAAAACACTGACTTATGAGCTAATCCTCACCAAGTCGAAAGTAGCTATCCTCAATCTGAAAATGTCAACAGTAAGGGTGAGTCTCATCACAGTTAACAAATGTTATTGCATCTTAAATAACAACACATCATAGTTATATTATTCACCCAATTTCATCAAATTCAGATTATCAGGAACATCCATCATTTACACAAACGTCAACAAAACACATCTTTCAAACAGACAATCATACGCAACATTAATTCAACAAAACACACAACCAACACGTCATCAATATTTATAACACTGGAATACTTCCAATCATGTTATACAAGTATGCATATGTATGAACTGACACTATGCATGTGGTACCAACATCATCCAATGGGAATAACCCATGACCGATCCAACATCATCCAGATACGGCCCTGCCAGCACAGATTCCACACAATGGGAATCATGCCCTTTACTGATCCAACACACCCTTATGGATACAGTATCATCAATGAATATGAATGCATGCAACATATACAACATACTTATACCATCGTCAAGTCTAATGAGTAATATCATCAAATACCCATTTCATCATCATCATCAAAGTATGTTTATATACATTAGCATCATTCAAATACAATCAATCATCATCATCATCATCATCATTAAAGAACATACATGTGTCCACATCACTCCAAAGCAATTCAGTCATCATCATACAACTCTCAACAAATCATCACATCATAATGTTTTTCAAAACAACATCTTATATTGTCACATTTCATCATATATGTCAACAATATATCATCCAATTAAACAAATCGTCACATGATTAATATTTCAACGTAGCATGTATTTAACACATCTCATCACATATATGTACAATACATCATTCACCAAGACATAAAATCATATTTAAAAATAATTGGATTCACACCTCATTCCATCATTTAAAACATAGGCTATCTCATAAGATTCATCGTGCTCGAAACGGCACTAAAAACAGACCTACGGTTCGAAAGTTACGCATCATTTAACTTTTCAAGAAAACAACTATCGCTACAGCACGCGGCGCAACCAAGACTCGCGGCGCGACCTGAACCACACAAACGCGTTCGCGGCGCCAACCTATGCACGCGGCGCGATACGAGAAAACAAGTACGCCTTCGCGGCGCCAACACGGGGACGCGGCGCGAACTGGCGATTTCACAGATTTTCGGGTCTGCGTCAGATCCTGCGATCTGACTCAATCTGAGTCCAAAACTGACTCTAAACGTCATATACAGGCAGTTAATCATCAATTGCATCATTATTCATCATCACACATCAAAACAACACATAATCAATCAATAATCCATGCAATTTTCATCAATTCATAACCTCCCTAAACCCGACATATAATCCAATTGACTCAACAACATCCCTAATCAATATTATTATCCAAGAATACGATAATAGATGATAACCGGAGAGTCCCCCCTTACCTTAGCCAAAGATTCTTGATTGGTCTCTCCCTCCATTGCTCCTCTTCACGTACCAGCTTCCCAATCCCTCATCTCCTCTGCTCTGCTTTTCACGTTCCTTTTTCCTTTCTCCCAATTTTCCTTATTTTTATGAAAAATAACATTTTAATTAGTAAAGGGCTTTACTAACATAGCACCCCCTCTTTACTAATACCACACTTGGCCCAATACTATAAACCATCTTTCTTCCAATTAAATCCCACAAACCACCAATAATTCTAATTATAAATTAAATTTCCATTTAAATTAAAAATTAAAATATACGGGTGTTACAGTTTTCATCTCTGAGACAAGGGTTCTTAATTTCATACTTATTCTCTAAGGAATTCACACATCCAAGTTACAATGATAAGAATTTGTAAGAAATGTATGAATCTACGTGCCATCTTAAATTTTAGAAATTTTACTCAATTGTTGTTTACGATTCGCTTGTTTTACCTTTCTATGCATATCTAATTGTTACTTCTGAAAAATCTTATTTATTTGTTCTAATCTTCATGCAAACACACATTTTCTTAAACTTTCTATAGAAATTGTCCGTAGGATTTTTTTTCCAGTTTAATATCTTAAGTGAATGAAAACTTGTGGTTTGATTTAGTAATAAAACAAGTAAACAAATTGGCTTGCCCAAGGAGACTCTTTTGTGCAAGAAATTTAAAATTTTGCAGAAAAGTGTTTTGTGCTTTTATTGTTTGTTTTTATCTTTATACATGCAATGTTTTCAATGTCTGAGTGTTTATGTGTTTCAGAGTGGTAAGACTCTTGTTGAGATGGTTCATCCCAAAAATTATTCACTTTCCAAGAACAATGCTCCAAATGCAAAAGAACATCCAGTCGAATCAACAGTTAGTGATACAGATGTTTCAAAAATGTTGGACTAACCACTCCTTTCGTGTGTCAAACGTCATTTTTGACGACGTCGACACATGTGGTGGTTGCTCCACCACAACCAACTAATTTGCCAACTGTTCCCAAGGTTACACAAATTATTATAGGATACCATAGGCCTTCTTTTCTCCTAAGTTTCACGCTAGCCCCTGGTAGTAGTGAATATCCATATAGCATGCCAACTGCAATGATGGAAGGCCTACAAACTAATTAATTTACATATGCATATAAAACAATGACTATTGTATCTCCTATTAATCCATACTTAGCATCAGTATCTCCCGTAAGCAATCCTAGACGGATGCCACAACCATCAGGAGGGTTAGGATATATCCCTTAGAATATGCCACCTTTAACTACAAGTTATCTCTTGGTTCTAAGGAAACAAATGGATGATAGCAACCATGATATGGTCAATATGATTACCTAACAAATTAGTACTGTTTTTAATCCTCTAATCCAAAACACAAATTATACTTACCAACAATTGGTGCATTAAATAGGTCGAATTGGTGATTTCTTTAATGGTCCTCAAGCACCTATTCATCCAATTACTCAAGTCCAAGTAGTTGGGAAATGTAATACCCATAAGTTACAAACAATGAAAGTTTTCCTAATAACCAAGTGCAACAACAGACTACACCCAAGCGGTCGAACAACCTATACCCAGGGCAGTCGAAGGAGACTTAGGTTGAAATGGACCAGAGGTAGTATTGGTCAGTAGGAACTAGGATGCATATCAAGTGGTTAAGTAAGTTCATCAAAACAATTTTGGGTGGCAAATTAAAATAGCCAACATGGACGAGCATATCCTAGCCCAAACTGGCCTTGTGTTGGTTTTCATAGGCCTTATCTTGTTTCTGCCTTGTCTAGGTACGTTCTGCAAATTGAACTTCCTAGGGGTTGTAAAATTCCTAAATTTACAAAATTTGCAGGGGACACCATTGAATCCAATGTCGAACATATCGCTCAATATCAATCAAAGGTGGGAGATTTGGCCAATAATGAAAACTTGAAGATGAAATACTTTGCTAATTCTTTAACCAAGAATGTTTTCACTTGGTTCACCACCATACTTCCAAATTCTATATGTAATTAGAATCAATTAGAAATGGTGTTCCATGACCAATTCTGCATGGTTCAATCAAAGATCATCCTAAAAGAATTAGCCTGTATGAAACGAAAAGAATAAGTCAAATTCTTTAGGATAATGAAGTCGAGATGCTTCATTCAAGTGTTTGAACATGAGTTATTCAAATTTTTTACAATAGGCTTAGACTATTCCATTAGGAAGAAGTTAGATACCTAATACCTAAGGGATATGTCCCAGTTAGCAGACAGAGTTAGGAAAGTTGAACAATTGAAAGTTGAGAATACCAGATCGAATATATATCCCAAAAAAGGAAAACTTGCTGATGTAGAAATACATGAAAACGATTAGGAATCCGACATAGTTTATGAATATGTTGAAGAAAATGATATTAACCTGGCAGATTTGCATCAAGGGCCTCCATATGTTTGTAAGGTCCTAAGACCCTCAAATGGAAAAATCCAGTCGAACATAGTAGAAATGAAAAATTCATTACAAAAACTTATATGTTTGATGTAACTAAGTGTGATGAGATTTTTTATCTTTTAGTTGTTGATGCTTAAATAATAGTGTCAAAAGGATTAAAGACTCCACCATTGGAACAAAGAAAGAAAAAAGGTTTATGTAAGTATCATACTTTTCTTGATTATAAAACCTCTCAATGTGTCCTTTTTAGGGATCTAGTACAAGCTGCTTTGAAAGATGGGAGGCTGAAGTTTTGAGACAAATCCAAGAATCCAATGTAGACGGACACTAACCCTCTCAAAGTACAAGAATCTTATTTGGTGGAGTCTGTCGAAATCATGATGGTTGAAACCCCTATGGATATCAATGAGTAGGCAGTAGAAGTAAGAGTGTTGGATTATACTAAGAATATTAAAGTGGTGTATCTGAAGGATGAAAAGGAGTTGATCGACTTCCTAAACTACTGCAAGATTAAGGATTTTGAAGTTATGATATGCCCTCGTTGCAGTCCAGTGTTTGACAAGGAAACCACCAAAGCCTCCGAGAGTATAAGGCTTCAGCAACTAAAGAAGAATAATTAGAATGATAGAAGGCCACAGTTTGCTTTTGACAAGAGAGGAGTCCCCTACAAAAAATACCAGGAGCTTGCAAACTAGTGGAGAGGTAAAGGAAAACTTACCTTTCATTTATTTTCGTACCCTCTGGTGAATGTATTCGACCAGCGCCCAAACCAAACTTTGATCAACAAAAGTAGAGAGTAGTCAAATTTGGTGATAGTTATTCATACCAAGACAATTATTAAGCGTCAAAGAACTACTCCTATGGTTCTAGAATTATTTGGATAAAAAAGACCATGACTAGAACTCAATGGAGAAGACACCAAAGGAAAAAGAAGGTGGTTATAAAGAGTGCAGAGTCCAGTAATAAGGAAAACCCCAAACACTAACAGAGGATCGAATGGTAAAGAAACTCATGAGGGAAAGAATTTTTCCTCCTTCACCAACAATAGTCAAACCAAATGGCAAGGATCCCTTGTAAAATGAAGATGATGAGATGCTGATAGACAATTTTGAGTCTGGGTTAGAGGATGAATTTGACGTTATCTGTATGTTGTTTCTTTTTTTCCCATTGAATTCAATAAGATAACTGAGGTAACGAAAGAAAAGGATACTGACCTTGCTGAAGAACTAGCAAACCATAAGTCTTTATGTTATTATGTAATGAATAACAGTTGCGTAGATTAAGACAAGGCCATTTTCAAAAGGTCTGATTTAGGGATGCAACAACACCTAAAGCCCCATTTTATATGGGCTAAGGTTGAGAATGTATGGATTAATAAAGTCCTAGTTTATGGAGGGAATGAGATTAACCTAATGACACATTCTTTATTAAAGAAGATTTGCAAATACGACACTAATTTGAGACCTCATAACATGGCTTCGTCCAATTATGAAGGAAAAAAGAGAAAACCTTTAGGAGTCATATAAGTTGACATTGTTGTAGGAACTATTACAAGACCAACATTATTTGTGGTCATTTCGACCATGGAAAATTATAACCTATTGCTTGGTCAGGAATGGATCCATGGTGTAGAAGCAGTCCCTTCGACACTTCACTAGAGGATCTCAATTTGGAGAACTAGTGGGATTGTAAAAAATGTTGAGGAAGATCAGATTTATTTTTTAACTTGAATAAATCATATAGACAAGAAATTTTTTGACAGGTTTGAACAGGTTTCACCATATTTTCTGGTTTAAACAGGTTTCTCTCCACAAGGAAATTGTTATATTCAATGAGGTGTTCATATGGGAACATGGGGATATGGGACATTGGGATGACGAAGAGGTCACCACAAGTACCAGGTGGCCAGAACCAAATAATAATGATTGAATCGAGCACACTAGCTCGAATTTCAACATATATGACTGAAAATAGAATAAAGGCAATCTTATAGGTTGATTTCCAAGAAAAAGCGGTTGTCGAAACCACTACAGTTGAAACTAGTAAAATAGATTATCTTGGTAAGAACTCAATTTCAAATAGGCAGATACTTGATTGTATTTACAATGAAGAGGCTTTACGATTCAAAACGGATCCATTTGCTTCAACTAAGAGGATGCAAGCCCAAGATCCACTAGAAAAGATTGATTTACGAGATGGAGCAATCAAAAGTCCAACTTACATTAGTGCTAAGATTGACCCAAAGCCTGAAAATCTAGATAATAAAATTGCATAAAGAGTTTAAAGATTGTTTCACTTGGGATTATGATGAAATTCCACGACTTAGTTGAGGTCTGGTGGAGTTGAGACTGCCTATTCGACCTAACAAAAGGCCAGTGAAGCAGATGCCAAGGAGATTTGCACCTGAAGTAATGTCAAAGATAAAGGAAGAAATTAAAAGGCTTCTGAGAAGGAAGTTCATACGAGCTGACCGATATGTTGAATGGTTAGCAAATATAGTTCTTGTTATTAAAAAGAATTGAACTCTTAGAGTTTGTATAGATTTTAGAGACTTAAATGTTGCTACTCCAAAATATGAATATCCGATGTTTGTTGGAGAACTGTTGGTCGGCTCAGCAACAGGATTTGAATATTTGAGTATGTTTGATGATTATTTTGGATATAACCAAATCTTCATTGTAGAAGAAGATGTGCCAAAAATGAAATTTCAATGTCTTGGGAACCTGTGAATGGCTAGTGGTGCATTTTGACCCGAAGAATGCAGGTGCAACATACTAAAGGATAATGAATTCTATGTTTCATGATTTCACTAAGACCTTTATATAGGTTTATATTGATGATATAGTTGTTAAATCATCGTCGAAAAATGGTCATTTGGATGACCCTCCACAATCCTTGAAAGGATGAGGAAATATGAACTGAAAATGAATACATTAAACTATGTTTTTCTTGTTCATGTAGGAGACTTTTTGGGCTTCGTGGTTCATAAAATAAGACATAAAACTAAACCAAAACTAAACAAAAGTTGCAGAAATGTGAGGGCTCTTAGAGTTTAGAAAAGGAAAACAATGTGGTGAAGAAGAAGAAAGAAACAAATGAGGGTCTATATATAGATTTTGAAGAGGGACTTATCAATTTCCCCTTTTGAATTAAAAACCCACTAACATTTTGATTTTCTAGATAATAATTAATTAAATGATTTTTAAAATGGTTTATTCTTGTGGCTCACGATGGTCTAGGAAATCAGAATCCTGATGCAGTTTGCACGCACGTTTCTTGACATGACCGTTTTGTGAAAGAGATCATGATGACGATGATGTATGCATACTACTTTGAACAGTGTCGAGTGTTTACTAAAAAACACCATTTTCTTCCATTATATAAACATGATTGGAATTGACATTTTTAGGGACATCTGTTAGCATGGGAATTCTAGTTTAGTATTTCGACGTGAAAGTGTGATATAAAGGTATGAAATTGCTAAGTGTAAAATGACCTAATTATAGTTTCGATATATTTATTACTCTGATTGAGGTGGTGAGTTCCACTCGCCTATCAAGTGTTTTGGGACTTATTCTTGAGTTCGAGGATTAGGTGACTTATAAACCCATTAAGCCTGATTTTGAAGAATCTCAAGAACATATCCACAAGATTAGGATCACTTTCTCTTCAAAACATGTTCAAAATCTCAAAAATGTTTTTAGTGATTTGGGATACAGCCCAATCATGTTTTGACGCCAGAATCACAAGTAGTCGAAAAGAAACAACTTAATTCTCGATAGGGACAATTAGAAGACTTGGAGATATTTTTTTATAGAAGCAGTCAGGATTTAAAGGAAATTGTTGACATTGATAGCAGTTTATGGAAATTCAAGAACTAAAGAAACGTGGAAGCAAAGCAAGGGACAAATGACCACGTAATGGTGTACGTGTCGAACGTTTGAGAATTGACCGTTGTCAACGGTTATTAATGTACATAGTATATAAGTGGTTTTCGTCTCTGTGACAAGGGTTCGCAATTTTCATAATTATTCTCTATAGAATTCACACATCTAAATTACTGAGACAAGAGTTTTTGAAAAATGTATGAATCCGCGTCTTATATTTAACATTAACAATTTTACTCGATTTTATATAATTTTTCTTCGTTTGTTTTACCTTTCTATGCATTTTTAATCCTTACTTCTGAAAAATCTTATTCATTGTTTCTAATTTTCTTAAACTTTTTGTACAAATTGTCTATAGAATTTTTTTTAATCTAATTTCTCAAGTGAATGAAAATTTGTATTTTGATTTACTAAAAAAAATCAATAAACACATCTATAGTCTATACAAGGGAAAAGGTAATAGAGGTAAAAAGGTGAAGGAGGCCATTTATTCTAAAAGGAAGCAATGTTCGAAGATGAACACGCCCCAGAAAGAAAAAGAAAAAACTCTATGCATGTTATTATAATATAATAATTAAAATATTTTTGCTAATATAAAAAAATTAGTTTTTATAATAATTCTTAGAAACAAAACAATCTTTGATGATATGAATGACTATAAAAAAATAGGTAGACTCTCCACGTTTGCACAAACAAACTAAGACTTGTAAATATTTTTCACTGACAAGTAAAAAAAAAACCTATTTTGTACATGTTATGGTTTATCATTTAAGAAATGAAAAAAAGAAACTTAAAGCATAATCGAGAAGAACACATAATTTCAGGGAAGAAAATGGAAAGGGACTGAATCTGAATCGAAAAATCAACACAGATACATTTAATTAGATTTGAATAAAACATAGTACATAATTGTACATGGACGAAATTATTGATACTTAACAGAGTCACAACAAAGTTACACGGTCAAAACCATCCTAGCAAAGTTTATTTTAAGCATCGGAAGAGAAAGGTAAAGTTTTTTGTTGGCGATAATTTCATTGCGTAAACAGCACTGCAACACGTTCAAAATCTTCACCTATCGATGCTTCCGATCTCTAGTTCCTCTAGAGTGTCTTCCTTCCTCCTTCCAATCCGTAGCCTGCGGCGGAGGAGAGGGCTCGTACCTTGACGGCCTCCGTTTGAAATGCCGTTCATCGTCACTAGATTCATAATCATCCATGTCGGCGTTACTCTTCTTCCCTTCATAATAGCTATGGGAAGGTGCCGCGGATGCACTGGCGATCGCGGTGGAAGATTCAGTCACTGAAGTGGTGCTGAGTTTTCTCTTCTTCGCAGCGGCTTCTTCCTCCGAAGGGAAACTTATCCGTGTGAACACGCTGGCCTTATGCTTGCGCTCCGCCGCTGCGGCTGCCGCCGCCGCCGCCATAGCTTGTGAAGCGTTCGATGAGGATTTTGCCACTGGTTCTGGTGACTTTCGAGATGTAGATTTGGCAACTGGTTCCGATGATTTCCTGGATGAGGATTTGGCAACTGGTTCTAATGATTTCCTGGATGAGGATTCTGTTCGGTGATGACGGCGATGCTGGTGACGGTCGTAGTCGTAGTCGTAGTCGTAGTCGCGATCCCTATCATCACGTTCGCGTTCTGAGTGGTGATCTGATTTTCTTTTAATTGGACGTGGCGGTTCCACTTCACGGTGAGTTCGATCTGGAGATAGCCGTTCAGAACGATGGCGGTGTTGATGATAATCACTACCCGCAGACGGTGGAATAGGTTTCTGCACCAAAATATAAAAGCCCAACCGTTAGGCCCATAAGTGCATTATTTTTCATTAACACCCCCAATAATAATAATAACTATGAAGAGTATTATATAACACCCAACTCATGTAATCACAATACCAAAATACAATGATAATATTGATACAAGACAAATTTGAAAACAAGATGAATTTTTTTATTAAATGCATTCAAAGATGACTATTTTGGTCCCAACCTAATATCTAAATGAACGTATTTTTTAAAGTTAAAATAAATTGACATGTCAAGTCTTAAAAAATGTGCATCATGTATTTCTAATTTTGCTACTTTTTAAACTTCGATCCAAGTATTTTTTTAAGATTAATATTCTTTTCGAATTTAAATGATTATGTTCATTAATCCTAATTTATCTCAATCGGTTTGATTATTTTTCAGGGGATCAGTTTGATTGTTTCTTTTAAGCAAGAATTCACCATAGTAAACGAAGTATGTTAGGCAAAAGAATAACTACTTTCTCTCACACTTACCGAATGCAACACACCTCTTTATAGTTAAATAATTAAAATCAGTTTTTATATTTTTTTTATAAATGTAAAACTATTTTTTTTCCTCTATTCTGACATAATAAATGAACCGTTAAGGCATTGTTACTATTCGCATGTAGGATTTATGATGTGGAAAAAAAATGATGCATAGATCTAGAAGGAAAATTAAGGGGGCATTAAGGTACCCCGGGCTTCCTGCTTATAGAGCTAGAAGTTGCTAGAAAATAAAAGCCACAGAATTACTTTAGCTGCCATATGAATGAATGAGAATCTCGGTCAAATCTCCCATTGGCACCATTCAGGCATTGTAACCCTAAAACCTTTGTATTAAAAAAATTTAAAGAGACCTTAAATAAAAGGAAACACACATTACAGACATGCTGTAAACAACTAAATCTAAAATCAAACTATCCAAAGTTTAGGAATCTCTGAACTTGATGGTCCAAGTTATTCCACCCTCCTCAGAAAACACTAATTATCATCTGGAAAACCAAATGTGGAAGAAATCAACCATGATCTTGAAAAAATCGCCAAAAATTTGTCACCCAATTAGAGTCCAAAGACAAAATGCGTCAAACAGCCTGCTTAAATGATTTGAACCTCCAATGGTTCAAAGCATATATCCATCCGACACTTGAGCAGTGAAGATTTAGTAACAGCACTGAACCATTATCATATGCAGCAATGCATTATCATCATTTTCTTTTAACCCACTTTAAACCGGTTGATGCTGTTGACCATAAATTAATGGCGAGACAAACGGGCATCGATCCCTCAACCATTTCATGATCAACCAGAATATCGCTTGATAAACAATTCTTTTTATCAATAAAAGAAGCCAGAAGAAACAATTGCCATAGACTAATATAATTAAAGGAGCGAAATAATTTGTAGGATTATATAGTGCAATCAATGTTCTTCTGCATGCTTGAAGTTTCTGGGTAAACTCTTGGTAAAAAACCCACAAAAAGTAAAATGCGCATAAAAGTCCACACAGAGAGGGATGAAAATTAAGACAATAAAAAGTACATACAGTTTTTGATTTTATTGAAGAAACATCCCCAACACTGCTCGCTTCCCTACCAAACTCTCGATCTTTGGAGAAGTCCCTGTTCCATGAAAGAAATAAACTCATTAAAAACAACGAGGGAAAGTACAAAAATAACCATTGATAAACTTGGTCGTCTATTCAAACATGTTAACTTTGACAGTTATTAAATTAGGCAACAAAATTCACTAGGTAAAGCCAAGGAAGAAATTAGTTTATGTAGAGCAGTGTTTTGCAATTACTAAACCAAAATCTGCATTAAGGGGGAAAGGAAGATAATAAATTGTCAAGAATAATAAATTTCCAGATAAAATTCCAATATCCCACCCAGAAACAAAATTTAGTGAAATGTAAAAGTAAGGACATCAAACCCAGGTAAAACTGTTGCTATTTCGCAAAGTACAAAATATTTAACCTAAGTTAAAACTCTGACAAACCATCAAATTCAATTTGTACCTTTCCCCCCGCCTCTCATTTTCACGCTTCCTCCTCAAATTGGCATTCCGAGCTTCAAATTCCTCTCTACTCATAGCCGGAGGTGGACCATTCATCCCCATACTGAACTCAGCAAGATCCCTGAACACAGTCATGACTATTAAATTACAATATGACATTCTGGAGTAGACAAACAAACAACCACATTTACTATTGGTATTCACACTGCAACCCTCAAATCTACCCCTCGGCATCAATAAGACATAATATCCTGGAATCTGTGTGGGTGGGGGGTGTATGTAACTTATGTGCGCGTGAGTGACAAAGATGCTAAGAGGTAAGTGCTGAAGTTTAAATTTGACAAACATAAAATGGCATACCTATGAGGCGGAGGAGGAATAGGAGGCATCATGTAACCATGCATGCCAAATGGGTCATGAGCCATACCATTTGCAAATGGATCATGAGGCATACCATTTGCAAATGGGTCATGAGCCATACCATTTGCAAATGGCATGTCATAGGGGCCTAGACCGTAACCCATCATATGCATTGGACCAGCATATGGTGCCATAAATCCATCCATACCAGGTTGGATGCCATTCCAATATGGATTATAGCCAGGAGGTGGGCCCATTGGCATCATATAGTTCTCGGCTCCAAGATCATGTGGGGGTTTCCACTGAAAATCTGCATGATAAGCAAAATTATTTGCAATTACTACCCGGGTAAAAATATTAGCATTTCCCTGGTCCACTAAATACAACATTATAGAAATCCAAATCCATAACTTTTTTTTTACAGGTACTATGATAAATCAGACAAAACAGTAGATTTACCATTTGCAGGCATCCGGACTTTCTTCTTTTTCTTTTTCTTTGCTGCAAAGTAAAAAAAAAAATCAAATAAGAACACCTCAACGGAAAATCAACATACAAAATAAACTTTTGCTATTCAAGAAATAGCACTTCACTATCATCCATTTTCCACCATCATTTTCAAGAAGCACGCGCATAAATAACCATCACCACCACACAGAAATAGGATGACAAAAGCAGCAATCTACATTACCTGCCTCAGTAGGAACCAGCTTTTGCTGCACTTCTTCCTCAACCACCTGGGCACTCCCTTGCGACACTGGTTCCTTCACACTCATCGACTCATGAGTAGCTTCAGATACATCACCGACTCTAGGGATCTTTGCATGCTCTGACGTCTGCTGTGGGGCAGAAATGGCTTTTATTTCACCAGCTGTCTCCTGTATTTTTGGTGTTCCATCATTAACAAGTGAAATCTTCAGTTCTCCCTTGGAGGCAGCAGATGACGTTGGAGAGGGATTCTTCGGCTGTGGACAACGGGCAGACTCCATATCTGAAAAATCAAACCCAAATTAAAAAATATATGCAATAATTGATGCCAGTGATGGTCCAAGAGAAAAATCATCAGTCTTAATAACCTTGAACTTGAAAAGTGCTTCCAGCATTTTCAGTACTGCTATTGCCTGACTCCAGTATGCGATTGATGGTATCCCTTAGTGTCTTATTCGGTAAAAGATCATCTGCGAGAATATTTGTTGCACCACATACGCACCTGGACTTGGAGATAATATAGTCCCTAATACCTGAAAAGAATTTTCAGAAAGATGTCACATAACTTCGGCGTAAGATTCCAATCTGTAGAATAATTTCAGCATTGCAACATCTAAAAAATATTTAGTATGAGTTCTAATTCAGAAAACCATAAATACTACAGAAGCATAAACACATACATTTGTCACAGAAACTTTTAAAACAACACTTGCTTGTCAACACAGCATCTTTCATAACATTGCTGCACAAGGGACAGTGGAGCTCAGGTGGTAGATCCCCAACAGATCGTGTAGATGGCATCCCTTCTATTTCTTTCTCAAAAGCAGCCCTGTTTGAAAGAACATAAATCTCAGCTTCATGTCTACATAAAACGGAGTGGAAGAGAAGAATCAAATTAAACTCACTCATTTGGCTTCAAAACAGCTACTGAACCATTTGGTAAAGCATAGGAACCTTGTGGATTTACCATCAGCATAGATCTAGGGATACCAGTAGGTTGCTTGACTCTCTTGATGTCATAATTTGGATCACCATTTGTAGGACAGTGTTGAATGAAATGTCCTATACAAAATTGAGAAGAAAAAGTCAGCTATCCGAACTGACATTGGTATCCGGAATTTCGTAAGCAGGTGGAGAATTATGAAATCTTAAAAATTATGACATACCAGGCATTTTGCATCTGTGACAAACATAGCCTTGTGGAGGTGTTTTCCGCTCCAACCCTGGCAAAACCGACAAGTAAATAACCATTAGCCATTAGTTCATAAACATATTAATATTTGTCTTCAAAGAAGCAAATCACTAAAAAACTGTATAGAATGATGAATGAAAAAGAATCACCAAAACCACGCCCACCGCCCATTCGTCCACCCATGCCCCTTCCAAAACCTCTACCAGGGCCAAAGTCTGAACTTTGACTGCATGAAAAAAAATATAGAATCAACATAAAACATCATAAATCCAAGAATGCGTGCGTGTTCACCCAAGAAAAGGCGATTTAGCTGTGGAATGAAATCTCATGAAGGATAAGGATTTCTTAGGATTATACCGAATGGAATGAATCAGACTGGAATCAAATTAGTGCCATTGACTACAATGTTTTAGATAAGTAGGAACTGAATGGAACTTAATTGATGAGTTCATACCATCTAATACCTCTAGTCCCTCACCTCTAGAAATGTATGGGATCTATCTAGCTTGTTCATTCTTTACGAATTCATTTGGTTCACTTACAGACAAGAAAATTGAAGTTTTTCTCCATATTATAAAATACCCAAACATAAGATGGTCATGTTGTTCCACCCGTTTCCTTGACTCCTTTCATTTCACCCATCATTAGATATTCTAACATAGCATAAGGATGATAGAAAAAACATGGAACAATTATTCCAATACAGGTCTTACAGAAATGAATAATCTTCATTTACTCTTGAAGAGAATAAGAGAGGGTACTCATTCTTGTAGGTAGGAAAGAGTTAGTAACTTAGTATTTATTTGGTTCCATATATCTACTGATTATACTTATAATTCCATTTTATGTTGATTCCATGCATGGAACAACACACCAGAGAAAGAAGAATAATTTACTCACTGTTGCCAATCCAACGCTGGAGTATCAATCAACGCTTTAAGCTTACTTTCTTCATCAACTTTGCTTGTGGGAGGAGCCTCTGGAATCAAGTTGACCGATTGAACTGGAAGTTGATCGGGTATTGAATACAAATCATTACCAAATTCATCCCAGTCTGAATCTTCGGGCTGTTAAGTGGTACAAAATGCTCAATTAGCTAAAGAATGCAGCTGAATTGTTAATAAAAAACAAAATGAAAAGAAAAATGGACTTACATATTTCATGGCAGACATATCTTCAGCTGCTAAGCTACTGTTCCCAGGATCAGTCTCCACCATGTTATTTTCCACCTTTTGTCTGCCAAAAGCAAAAATACAGCTGCGACTCAAGAACATATAATTTATCTCACAAACACAAATGAAGAATGTAGTTTCTGGCTGCGCCACTATACATGGAGAACATGAACAGAAAATGACACGCTGATGATTTCCTATTTTAACAAAAACTCTTATGCACAAATCATGATCAATGGTGAAAACTCCAATAACAGTAATAATAAGATTAAAGGTTTGAGATAGTACTGTAGTTCGGCAACAATTGGTAAACGTCGCTGTCCTGGTACTCGACGAATTAACACCGAGGTATTTTTAGGGACCAACGTTTCTTCGTCAAGATATTCTGAAATTTCAAGAGACAGAGCACCTATAAAAATACTATAAATGTGCTATTGCATTAAGCCCTAATATATGAACTACCATATATAAACTCAGCAGAAAAATTGTGCGCTTCTGATTAGTACACAACTATATTGCAGTTTAGCTTCACCTTACTTTAGGCCTCTTAATTGTTAGTTTATTTTCCTTCATTTTTTTTTCCTTTTACCTGGGGCAGTGGAGAGTGATAATCAAATCAAACCTGTCTCGTTAATGACAGATGGGATTGGTTTAAATTTGTACTTTGAAAGGAACAGGATAAATGAGGTAAGTTTATCCAGGAAGCCCTTCTTCAAAGTTAAAAGTTTGCAAAAGCTTTGATTTTTATTTCTTAAAACTTAAAAATTAAGCACCAAATTGAAACCCTGAAACTCACTCACGCTATCGCCCCAGATCACTAGTTGAAAATAAGAGTTCAATTAAAATCAGAACCAACCTTCATTGGTCTGGGCGTTGGTGACCAGAAGATCAAAATCTGTACCTCTCCCTAAATGCTTGGATTCAAATATTTTTTCTTTCAAAGTACCAACAGATATGAAAGGACCATCCATGGGAATTGAATCATAATCTCTTGCACTTTTAAATTTATAATACACCGCCATGGTATATTTCTCTTTCAATCTATAAAAGAAGATTAATTTACCAAAGCAATAATAAAACACAAAGAGAATCAAAGGGCCTCTGAAATTTAAAAATAATAATAATAATAGAAAGCCCTGTTATTGAAACTCAAAACAAATCAAAAAGTACAATAAACTCAAACTTATTTTTTCTTCTCTTTTTTTTTTCCTACACTTGCAAATTATACTAAGGTAAAGATCGAACAAATCGAACCAATAGCCACAACGATGAGATTCACTTCTAGAATTCTTCAACAGTGTTCTGCAGCTTCGTCTTCCTTAAGAAACTCCGAATCTAGAGAAATCAAATTCCTTGTACAACCAAAAAAATCTCCTTTGAAACAGACGAATCCGAATCCAAATCCAAATCCGGTGAAGCAAAGCCCTATGAAATCAGAAACTTCGAGAAGCCATATCAACAGTAACTAGGGTTTGTTGTGGAATCGAATTGAACCGAAGAGGAATAACAAAAAAACAAGATTTGTCTGTTCCTTCGGTAATCCAATCCACCACAATCAAACACGACGACAGTGAGCGGTTGTTCTGATTCTGATTCAGATTGAGCCTCCTTGAACGGCGGCGACGGAGCCTTCAAATCGCGAGCATCTCCTCCTTGTTCTTCTAGTGTTGAAGCATCGGAAAATCTGAATTGATTTCTTGTAACGGATAAGCGGATCGAGAAACCGTTACGGAGAATTGAAGGAATTTCGGTTGGAGTAAAAAGGGGCTAGGGTTGGGAAAGTTAGGGAGAGAGAAGCAGAGGAGTGGGAAAAGAGAGAAACGGAGCAAAAAGAGAGAATGGTGAATTATGGAACTCACGAGAGAAGGGGTGTTGTGTTGTGATTTTTGTGGATTTGGAATCCACTGAAATAATTAAATGATTTTTCGTTGATAGGTTGTTAGTGATTGGATATTAAACTAACGGTTTAGATTTACTTGAATGCGTGAAGGTAAATCCTGATCTGTGGTTTGCTTAAATTTAATAAAGGATTTTCTAAATCTTATAAAAGATATTTCATCTGGATTGTGTGGTTTTTTAATTTTTTAAAGTAAAATGAACTTTATTTATTAAAACTGTTTTTTTACAGCATTATCAAAACTGTTTTATTAATTGTAATTTGTAGGTTAATTAAAATTACTAAATACACTTAATTATATCTAAAAAATTGTGAAAATAATTTTTTTTCCTTATAGTAAGTAATTGATTGATTCGAAATTTTTTTCTTTTAGATTTTAAACATAAAATACTTATTAAAAGAAATACTATAACTATTTAAATTTCAAACATATTAAATATACATTTTTTAATAAATATTTATTATGCTTGAGAACATTTAAATTAAATATTTGTAATAAAATATTTCTTTAGTCATCTCAGTATATAAATGTTTATAAAAATATTATGATGAACCACATATCTTTGAGTTTAGTTAGATGTCATAAATAAGTAAGTAAAATTTAATTAAATTTATTTTTATTTTCAAATAAATTAATATTTGTTGTTTTACGATTTTAAAAATTCAGCCAGAGAAGAAATTATTAGGTTGAGTTATGGACTAGGTAGCTCTCTTTAAAATTTTCGTGTCACTGTTCAAAATTATACAAAACAGTCGAATTACTGCGCCGCCTCCAAGATAAAACAGCCTAGTGTGTATGATTAATAATATTAAAAAGTTTTTCCTCATTTCAGATACCAAAAAGTATTGGAAAAAAACCCAAGCCCAAGATCACACCGAACCGAGTCGACCCGTCGGACAGACGGTGGCGACGGGCGTGCGTGTGTAATGTTTCATGGTAGTGTGTTCTCACCGACTACAAATTTGGATAACCCTTCGGGCCCAAGCCAATTTACCCACTTGGAATATATAAATACTACCAACGTGTGCTCTCCCTCCTATGTGGGACTTTAATGAACCTTTTCAAATTCACCAACACACTCCAGTTCATAATTGTGCTCATTCATCGTGAACTTAATGCCATTGCCATTAACTTCTTCCAAGTCCCCACTCTAAGGCTATGTTTGGATTTGTGGTATGAGATGGAATGGTATAGTAACTAATGAGATTCCATCGTTTGGATTTACAAATAATGGATGGCATGGAATGGAACATGATGGAATCTATTTCATCCCATTCCATCCAATTTCCCATTTTTTTCTTCCATCCAATTTGGAGTGTATGTTATGGAATGAAAAATTTTAAATAAAATAACCAAACAATGGAGTGGTATCTTTGTTCCGTTTCGCTACGCTCCATTTCGCTCCGCTATGTTCCATTCTGCTTCGCTTCGTTATGTTCCGTCAATCCAAACATAGCCTAAGTCTTTTATCATCCAAAGAATTTCAACAATCCCCACTTGAATTTAAAAAAGGTGACTTCATAAGGAATGTCAGATGTGTCTAGGATTGTGCATAAGCAAAGGTGCCTACGACTTGAACATTTGTGTAGCAAGTAGGATCCTGATTCAACAAGAGTGACACAAATGTCTTGAACTATATCTCAGATTTCAAACTTGCACACAACCTTTTCTTAAGGTGTATTCTAATAGTATGTGCTTTAATGACCATGCACGTGTATCCCAATTTAGTGAAGGCTCTAAGAATTCTGCCTCGAAATTCCATAGGAACAGACCTAAGTTCCAAAATCACATAATTGAGTCTATCAAGAGTATTCATGTAGCCTAGGTACTCCCTCATACAGAGTATAGATCTCATTAAGAGTTTATATTATCCCTTCCTTGTATCGCTTCAGGATTCATGATTCTCTTATTCACATTAGCATGATCACCTCATATTACTTACAACTTGTTATTACCCATTGAACCTATTTCTAGGAATCTCCAGTCATTTAGATCGGGTTACCATCATGAGCAATTCATTTTTCTATAAGCATTAGTCATATCCTTTTTAATGTATTTTGTACTTTCTCTCTAGCTAACCCTTTCGTCAAAGGATCTGCTAAATTTTCATCAGTGCGTACATGATCCACTCTCACACCTCATTTAGTGATACAATCTCTAACATTGTTGTGGTTTCTTCTTATTTGATGTATTTTACCATTATAATAACGGTTCTCGATTTTTGTGATAGTCGCGGTACTATGGCAATGGATCAACACAGCTAGCATTGGTTTTTCCCACAAATGGATCACAACCCGTAAGCATCTGAACCAACTCGCTAATGTTGTCATCTCAAACTCCATCATGGACTGAGCCAATATAGTTTGTTTCTTTGATTTCCAAGATACAGCTCTTCCATCTATACTAAATATATAGCCATTAGTTGCTTTGGAATCATCTGATATGGTATTCCAATCAGCATCATTGTGTCCTTCAACTACAGCAGGAAATCTTTGATAATGTAAATTCAGATTCATGGTCCTTTTAAGGTACCGCATGACTTGTTCAATAGCTTGTCAGTGCTCATTACTCGGTCCACTAGTGAACTTGCACAACAACCCTATGACATACACAATGTCGGGTCTAGTACAATCAGTGACATACCTAAAACTAGCAATGATGCTCGCATATATAGTTTGTCTAACACTATTTCTAGTGTTCTTAAACCATTTTATATTTGGATTGTATGGTGTACAAACGGGTTTTTAATCAAAGTAGTTATATTTCTTTAAGATCATCTCCATATAATGAGATTGATCCAAAGAAATTCCTTTTTCAGATCTAGTGATCTTTATTTCAAGAATCACACTAGCTTCTCCAAGATTTTTCATATCAAAGTTTTCACTCAACAATGATTTCACATCATTAACAGCCTGAATGTTTGATTCAAATATGAGTAGATCATATCGTCTACATAAAGACATATGATAGTGCAAATGTGATTCTCATATTTGTAATAAACGCGTATGTAACTTTAATTCACTTTGTACCCATTCGATTTTATTAAGGTTTCTAACTTTTCATGTCATTGCTTAAGAGATTGTTTTAGACCATACAAAGAGTTATCTAACTTACAGACCTTGTTTTCTTGCCCGTGAATCACAAACCTTTCTGGATGGTCCATATAGAATTTTTTTCTAAGTCACTATTTAAAAAGGCTATTTTAACATCTATTTGGTGTACTGTTAAGTTATAAATAGCGGCTATTAAAATTAATACCCTAATGGATGTAATTCGAGTTACTGGAGAAAAAGTATCGAAGAAATCTATATTTTCTTTTTGTCTAATACCTTTGGCTACAAGGCGAGCCTTGTACGTATCAACAATTCCATCAAGTTTTAGTTTCTTTTTCAAAACTTATTTACAACCAATTGGTTTGCAACCAGGAGGCAAGTCTAATAAGTGCTAAGTCTTATTAGATTCTAGAGAATTTATATCATCATTAATAGCTTCTTGCCACAGATCTGCATTTAGAGATGACAAGGCTTCTTGAAGATTTATTGGAGGTGGCGAACAGAGCATCAGGCGAGGAGGTGGCGAGCAGAGCGCTCTAGTGTCGTCGGGCGAGGCTGAGGCGAGCAGTCTTGCAGCAATTCTTTTAAAGATCGTAACTTGAGTTTCATGAATTTGTTGGATGCGTCGTTTGAAGCGTTGGGAAGATGATATGGTGGACAACAATATGATAGAACTATATGAGTTTTTTGATGCATGATTCTAGTACATATTTGCTTATATCATTGAATTGTTATATGTTGTTATGTTATGGTGCTTTGTTTTAATGATGAATATGACGTTTCTGTAAGGTTTATATGAAGTTGTCATGAAGTTGTTATGATGTTGTTGTGATGCTAACGATGGTTTTTTGACGATGTTATAGCGATATACATGTCTTAAATATGTAATACATGTTATGTGATGATTATGTGAACGATGATGCATTTTACTACCTCTGGTCGAATTTTATATGACGTTGTTGTGCATCATGTGTTCATGGCATTTTTGGATGGTGGTTCGCTTATGATGAACCTCAGTGGCTCAATCCCACTGTATGGATTGAGTGCATTTATGATGTGCTCCGGTTCCAATAAGGAATCAATCCTATGGTTGGGATAATGGAGGGTGATGAACCAGATGTTCATAAAATATTGGTACCACATGCATTGTGTCTGTGTTATTACATTAACATTCTATGTGGCTTTGAACGATTTTTGTTGGTGATTTCTGAAGTGATGATAATTGTGAACTGTGTGATTAGATGATGTTTTAATGATAAAAGGTATCTATGTGTTATTATGATGTATAAGTGAGTATGACGAGTCGATGAGTGATATATGTGAAGGATAGAAAAACACTTAGAAAGGGGGGGGGGGGGGGGGGGGGGGGGGGTGAATAAGTGTAGTTTTAAAATTCTTAAGATAAAAACAACTTGCACAATTATTTTTATCCTGGTTCGTTGTTAACTAAACTACTCCAGTCCACCCCCTTGGAGTGATTTACCTCACCTGAGGATTTAATCCACTAATCACACAAGATTACAATGGTTTTCCACTTAGATAACCTCTAAGTCTTCTAGAGTATTCTGATCACAACCTGATCACTCTGGGAACACAATGCTTAGATAACCTCTAAGACTTTCTAGAGAATCCGATCACAACTTGATCTTCTCTAGTTCTTTACAAATGAATGTAAACAAATTCTTACTAGAGTTATACAATGCTTCTTAAAAGTTATAATCACAACTGTGATATTTCTCTTAAAGTTTAAGCTTAATCTCACTAAGATATTACAATAGTAATGAAGTGAGGTTGAATATGAAGTTTGAGAGCTTTTTGAATTTGACAGCGTTTCTGTATGTTTGTGCAAAGTTTTGTATTCAGCTTCTCATCAGAACTTCTATATATAGGCGTTTGAGAAGATGACCGTTGGGAGCATTTAATGCGTTGCATGATCCGTACAGCATTGCATTTAATGTTTCACTCTTTTGTCAACTACCTCGAGCCTTGCTTCTGCTGCGTCTACTGACTTTGCCGTTAATAGCTTCTAACGTTCCTTTTGTCAGTCAGCGTAGCCTGCTATCCTGTACTTGCTTCTGATCTGATGTTTGTATGAACAACGTTTGAATTTCATCAGAGTCAAACAGCTTGGTGCAGAGCATCTTCTTGTCTTCTGACCTTGAAGTGCTTCTAGCGTGATACCATGAGAACTTTAGTGCTTCTGCTTCTGATCTCAAGTTCTTCTGATGCTTCAATAGACCATATTCTGATTCTGCTTGACCATCTTCTGATGTCTTGCCAGAGCATGTTCTGATGTTGCATGCTGAACCTTCTGAGTCAGTGCTTCTTGTGCTGATTTTGTGCATACTCTTTATGTGATTCCTGAAATGGAAATTGCATAGGATTAGAGTACCACATTATCTCATACAAAATTCATATACATTGTTATCATCAAAACTAAGAATATTGATCAGAACAAATCTTGTTCTAACAATCTCCCCCTTTTTGATGATGACAAAAACATATATAATTGATATGAATTTGCAATCAGAATATCAGATGGCTAAAGACAAATACACAGTTATAGCAAAAGCATATAAACATAGTGTGTGAATATGTCTCCCCCTGAGATTAACAATCTCCCCCTGAGATTAATAATCTCCCCCTGAAATAAATACTGGAAGAAATTTATAAATAGAGGACTTCCCTGAGTATTTTCTATTTCAGTTGAGACGTTCACATAAGCTTAGAACTTCAGAACATTCAGAGCTTCTGCTTCTTGCTTCCATAGGACAGCTTCAGAGCTTTGAATTTCTTCTAGAATCATTGCATGCTTGATTGTATCAGAACATTCTTGAATGTACCAGAGCATCGTCAGAGCATCTCTACATCCTAAAATGTTTCAGAAACAAACTAGACAACAAGAGTCAAGGCATGAATGAATCAGAACATAAAATATGTTTCAGAGCATATACTATGTATCAGAACGCATAAAATGCATCAGAACATAAAATATGTATCAGAGCATATAAAAAAATGTATCAGAACATATAAGGAGTAAGAATGTGTTATAGCATATTCTATCACAAGAATATCAGAACATTCTTCCTTCTTGCTTCTGATCTTGAAGCTTCACAACACTCAACTTGCTTCAATTTCCATGAGCTTGTTTCTATATAGAATTGCTTTTCCCCATGTCTTTGCTTCTCATGTTGAGCTTTTTAGAATGTCTTCAATCCTGCAAAACACTCAAAGACATAGAGCTTGCAAATTCTGTAAGAGATGTGGAGACTTACTCTCAGTAACTGATATAGTAAATCAAATCAATTATCACATTCTCTCCCCCTTTTTGTCATAACATCAAAAAGCATAAAAGATTCAGATGAAAAACAAACAATATGAGAGAAGATAAAAGATTTCATTCATCAAAATTAATCAGAAGATACAAGGGATGAGAAGACAGATGCACAAAATAGATGCAAGAAAAAGGAGACATCTAAGACCAAACGACTACGACTAGCCTAGTTTAGAAACTATCTTAGCTAGAAGGCCATGAATCTCATTGTTGCTTTCAGTCTGCTTTTGTATAAATGAGCGAAACTCATTGTTGGTATCTTCTTGCTTGTCCAGGCGAGAAGCTAGATCAGCTTGATTCTTTTGAATAACCTCTAAAGTCTTCACCAGAAGAGAGGTTTCTCCAGAAGAAGCTTCACAACTCCTGTTCAGTGGAACAACATTCTCAACAGCAGCATCCATCGTGAGATCATCATCATGATTTTCCTCAGCAGGAATACTCTCAGCAGGATGTATCTCAGCATCAGCTTCTTCCCTAGAAGCATCTTCTTCATACATAGGAGCAGGAAGATCAGAATCTCCATTCTCAAAGGCTTGAATAATGGCAGCTAGATTTCTTGGAGGAGTGGGAGCATCAACTTCTGGAGGATAAACAACTTCTGGAATGACCATATTTGCGGACTTCTCAGAAGGATTCTCCCTTAGAAAGTCAAACAGCCACTTGAAGTCTCCAGTCAACACAGAATAATGAGGCTTGAAAACCACAATCTCTCTGCAAGGGTTACCATCCAGCTCGTCTACATACAACTTCTCATCAAGAGATCTCAAGCTTCTGATGGGGTGATAATATCTGCCATCATCAACTTCCAAGAAGTATCCAGAAGAACCAGGTGCTTCAGCCACGAATCTTCTTTGGACTTCCATAGCTGCAACCTGAAAATCCTGTCGAAAGCTTCTCCAAAGGTTTCGAGTAGAAGCATCATCTAGGTTGTTATAGAAGGCATCTGTCAAGATTTCCAACCTTCTGGTGAATTCAAGTTTGAACAACTCAAGGTAGATGTGAGAGGGAGGTTCAGGAGGATTGAAGGTGAATTTGTAGTCAGGGTAAAGAAGGTAGTATGGTTTGGATTTTCTGGAAGGTAAGGGATGGGATAGAGAAGGTGTAGATTATGTGGTAAAGGTGGAGGAAGATGGAATATCAGAAGGTGTTGGGGGAATGATATTTAGTGGATTAGGGTTCAGAACTTGTGTAGAAGGAGGTGGTTGGGGAGTATTTGGTATGGTGAAGGAGTTATGAGGTTCAGAAGGAGGAGGCTTACTCTGAGAAGAACCAACAACTCTCAAAGCATGAAGAGAATCCCTAATGCGCTTCTCTCGATACTCTTTGAAATTAACCTTGTTAGGATCATAGGACAACTTTGGCTTCTTGGCTGCCTTTGATTCTGCTTGTGAAGCTTTTCTTTTTAACCTCTTTTCTTTCTTCTTCTGTTCCTTCTTCTTCAACTCAGCTAAAGAAGGAAGAACTCGTCCACGAATCCATGCAGGATCAACAGAAGATTGAGCAAGAACACATGTCTTCAAGTAGCGCTTAACAGACTTGTGTAGCTCTTCTTTGAACAGCTGTGAGAAGTTCTCAACGGGAGATCTTCTGGTCAGAATATCTGGAGCTATTCTTGGAGCAGAAGTTACCTCCGGAATTAGAAGCATCCTCTCAAGATCAATTGCATTCAGAACATGTCCTTGAAGGACAGTAAATAATTTTGGTGTGCCAACATCTCTTAGAGCATTCATCAAATCACTCTCTACTAGAATATCTGAGATCATTCTAGCAAGAGGAATAGTATTCTTCTTGAACTCAGGAAACTTCTTGCGTTCCTCATCTCTAGATTCTTCAATATTCGTTTTCAGATTCTTCAATATTCGTTCCCAAAATAATTTCAGCCCAAACTCTGTAGAACGGCTTCAACAATGTAGTTTGATTTGGTGAAGCTTTAAAGGCAGACAGTTCTTCATCAACTTTCTCCCAAGGAACTCTACCAGGTTCAGCGCATGTGAATCCTTATGAATCATCAAGATTATATAGTTTCCTGTAGGAGTAACGGTTGCATGCTTCTAAAAATCCATTACCAAGTGAGGATAAATTGGTCCAATCAGTCTCTCAAAATAGTTTGACCATCCTTGAACCAGTATCGTCTCCTTGACATTGAAACCATGTTCCAGAAGACTTTCAAAGTCCACCATTGTTTCAGTTAAAACTTCCAGTTCTCCATTTGGAATAGAATTGGTCTTCAATGGACAATAACCAAACTTGCGATGAACACAATGTGCATAAGACATTTCAAGTTCCAGACTTGAAGATGAAAGCATGAAGAGACTTTGAGATTCAGTTAGAATTAGGGTTTATGCAACAAGGAGGGGAAAAAAAGAGAGATGAAAACGAAGAGACAATGTATGAAGAAAGAGAATGTAAAAAGATAAATTGTAATGAGGATGAGTTTTTATAGGGACGGATTTGAAATGAAATGCAGTGTGTGTTTGAAAAAAAATTGCATTTAATGAGAAATGACGTTAGGATAGATAATGTAACATTTGAAGTAATTTGCACAGTTACCTAAGGCGGCGTCTCCTCAACGGTACGCATGCTTGTCCAAATAGAGTGAACACGTGTTCAGCATCTGAAAAGCTGGTGACAGCTGTTTTGCTTTAAAAGAACTTCTGAATCAACTTAGATAATGAAACGTCAGAGATGACTGAATCAGAACTTCTAATTGATCATCATCAGAACTTCTTATAAGAAGATAACACAAGATCATTTCAGAACTAATCCATACATCAGAACTTCTCATCTTCTCATTATGGGCAAAAGTCCATACTGATATTCTTCAGAATGAACTTAAACCTATCTTCAGCAAGGGGTTTTGTAAAGATATCAGCCTATTGATGGTCTGTATCAACAAAGTTCAAAGAGAGAACACCCTTCTGAATATAGTCCCTAATGAAATGATGTTTGATCTCAATATGTTTAGCTTTGGAATGTAAGATAGGATTCTTAGATAGACAAATAACAGAAGTATTATCGCAGATAATAGGAATGTTACTCTCATATATCTGATAATCCTCTAGCTGACTCTTCATCCAGAGCATTTGTGTACTACATCCAGCAGCAGCAACATATTCTGCTTCTGTTGTAGAGAGGGCAATGGTAGCTTGCTTCTTGCTATACCATGAGATCAGATGACTTCCAAGGAATTGACAACTTCCATAAGTACTTTTTCTTTCAATTCTATCTCCAGCGTAATCAGCATCACAATAACCTACTAAGTTGTACTCTTTAGATCTTCTGTAGACTAAACCAACATTAGTAGTACCTTTCAGATACCTCAGAATTCTCTTAACAGCTGTTAAGTGAGATTCTCTAGGATCTGATTGGAATCTTGCACATAGACAAACACTGAATAAAATATCAGGTCTAGAAGTAGTAAGATATAGAAGAGATCCAATCATACCTCTGTACAACTTCTGATCTACCTTCTTACTTACCTCATCCTTACCTAAGATACACGTTGGATGTATAGGAGTCTTTGCTTCTTTGCTTTCAGAAAGATTAAACTTCTTCAGAAGTTCTTTCACATACTTGGTTTGGTGAACATAAGTTCCTTCTGATGTTTGATTGATCTGGATCCCAAGAAAATACTTGAGTTCTCCCATCATGCTCATTCCAAACTCAGCCTGCATAGACTTAGCAAACTCCTTTCCAAGTGTAGCATTAGTTGTTCCAAAGATAATATCATCAACATGAATTTGACAAATTAAAATATCCTTTTTAAAGATTTTACAAAAGAGAGTAGTATCCACTTTTCCTCTAGTGAAACCATTATCCAGAATGAAAGAACTTAATCTTTCATACCAAGCTCTAGGAGCTTGCTTCAATCCGTATAATGACTTCTTTAGTTTAAAAACATGATTTGGAGACTTAGAGTCTTCAAAGCCAGGAGGTTGGTGGACATAGACTTCTTCATCTATATAGCCATTTAAAAAGGCACTCTTAACATCCATCTGATATAGAGTGATATTATGTTGAGTGGCAAAAGAAATTATTAGACGAATAGATTCTAACCTGGCCACTGGTGCAAAGGTTTCTGTATAGTCAATACCTTCTTGATGACTATAACCCTGAGCCACCAGTCTGGCTTTGTTTCTTACCACTTCTCCCTTTTCGCTTAGCTTGTTTCTGAAGACCCACTTTGTACCAATGATGTTAAATCCTTTTGGTCTAGGAACAAGATCCCATACATCATTCCTTGTAAACTGATTTAGTTCCTCTTGCATGGCATTTATCCAGTTTGCATCTTCTAGAGCTTGATCAACAAAAGTTGGCTCGATCAAAGAGACAAGACCTAATTGACATTCTGCATTGTTCTTAAGGAATGCTCTTGTTCTGATAGGATCATCCTTCTTTCCAAGAATGACATCTTCTGAGTGAGCAGATGTGAGTCTAGAAGATCTTCTGACTGTTGGCTCTTCAGAAATTCTGAGATTCTCTAAAGATGCAGCAACTTGATCTTCTGATCCTTTGCTTCTGAGATCTTTAGCTTCTGAAACTTTGATTCTTGGTTCTTCAGCTTCTGATATATCAATATCTAAATCAGAACATATGGTTCCTGAGCCAATTATCTTGCCCTTCTGATCTCCTCCAAACTTAACTTCTCCAGCAAATTTAAGCACCAGGTCTTGGAACATAGACCTTCTTCCTGTCATGTGTCGCGAGCACCCAGAGTCCAGGTACCATGACATGCTTTTCTTTGTCTTCTTTGCTGCCAAGGATATCTGCAACAGAAATTATCTTCTCCTTAGGTACCCACAACTTCTTGGGTCCTTTTTTGTTAGTTTTCCTCAAGTTCTGATTGAACTTGGGTTTAGCATAATAAACAACAGGAGGTACATCATGATATTCCTTAGGTTTAGCAGCATGATATTTTCTAGGTTGTGTCACATGCTTCTTAGTGTGTGTAACATGAAAGCTTTTGGCATGTGAAGTGAGCCTAATATCATGTGAGTGGCCAAACTTGAACTGATCATACAATGGCTTGTATGTGAATTTCATTTCATCTACAGGTTCAAATTTGCGTGGGGTATCACCCTCATAGCCAACGCCAATTCTTTTGTTTCCAGAAACACCATATATCATAGAAGCAAGATGACTTCTGCCAATACTTCTAGATAAGAACTTTCTAAAGCTCGAGTCATATTCTTTTAGAATATGATTTAGACTAGGAATGGATTTTCTGAGTCAGAAAGAGATCCAATATTTTTGGATAATTGTAAAAAAATTTCCTTCAGTTTAGAATTTTCCACTTCCAGCTTCTCAGTTTCAGATTCAAATAGCTTTTTCAGCTTTTTGTATTTGATACTAAGATGAGCCTTGAGTTCCAGAAGTTCTGTTAGACTAGAAACTAACTCTTCTCTAGATAGTTCAGAAAATACCTCTTCAGAATCTGATTCTGATGTAGATTCTGATCCATCATCAACTGTGGCCATCAGTGCAATGTTTGCCTGCTCGCCTTCAGAGTCTGATTCTGATTCTGAATCTGAATCATCCCATGTTGTTATAAGACCTTTCTTCTTATGAAACTTCTTCTTGGGATTCTCCTTTTGAAGTTTTGGACATTCATTCTTGTAGTGACCAGGCTCATTGCATTCATAGCATGTGACTTCTTCTTGTCAGATCTTTTGCTTCCAGAAGATTCTCCATGTTCAGGCTTCTTAGAACTTTTGAAGTTCTTAAACTTCCTATGCTTGCTCTTCCAGAGTTGGTTTACCCTTCTGGAGATCATGGACAGGTCATCTTCTTCTTCTGATTCTGATTCTTCAGAATCTTCTTCTTCAGCCTGAAAAAGCATTAGTGCATTTTTTATAATTAGATTTTAATGCAATAGACTTACCTTTCTTCTGAGGTTCATTAGTATCCAGCTTAATTTCATGACTCCTCAGAGCACTGATCAATTCTTCAAGAGAGACTTCATTCAGATTCTTGGCAATTTTGAAAGCAGTCACCATAGGACCCCATCTTCTTGGCAAGCTTCTGATGATCTTCTTGACATGATCAGCCTTTGTGTATCCCTTGTCAAGAACTCTTAATCCAGCAGTTAGCGTTTGAAATCTTGAGAACATCTTCTCAATGTTTTCATCATCCTCCATCTTGAAGGTTTCATATTTCTGGATCAAGGCAAGAGCTTTAGTCTCCTTGACTTGGGCATTTCCCTCATGAGTCAGTTTCAATGATTCATATATGTCATAGGCAATTTCCCTGTTAGATATCTTCTCATATTCAGCATGAGAGATAGCATTCAACAAAACAATCATACACTTGTGATGATTTTTGAATGCTTTCTTTTGATCATCACTCATTTCTTGTCTTGTTAGCTTTACTCCTCTAGCTTTCACTGGATATTTGTAACCATCCATCAGAAGATCCCATAATTCACCATCTAGACCAAGAAAGTAACATTCAAGTTTATCTTTCCAATATTCAAAGTTTTCACCATCGAATACTGGTGGTCTAGTATAACCATTGTTACCATTTCCATGTTGCTCAGCAGAGCCAGATGTAGATGTAGGTGTTGAATCTTCACCAGCCATCTAAGTTTTGTGTTTTTTTCTCTTCCTGAATCTTTTCTAACACGGTTAAGTGCTTGCACCTAGAACCGGCGCTCTGATGCCAATTGAAGGATAGAAAAACACTTAGAAAGGGGGGGTTTGAATAGGTGTAGTTTTAAAATTCTTAAGATAAAAACAACTTGCACAATTGTTTTTATCCTGGTTCGTTGTTAACTAAACTACTCCAGTCCACCCCCTTGGAGTGATTTACCTCACCTGAGGATTTAATCCACTAATCACACAAGATTACAATGGTTTTCCACTTAGATAACCTCTAAGTCTTCTAGAGTATTCTGATCACAACCTGATCACTCTGGGAACGCAATGCTTAGATAACCTCTAAGACTTTCTAGAGAATCCGATCACAACTTTGATCTTCTCTAGTTATTTACAAATGAATGTAAACAAATTCTTACAAGAGTTATACAATGCTTCTTAAAAGCTATAATCACAAATGTGATATTTCTCTTAAAGTTTAAGCTTAATCTCACTAAGATATTACAACAGTAATGAAGTGAGGTTGAAGATGAAGTTTGAGAGCTTTTTGAATTTGACAGTGTTTCTGTATGTTTGCGCAAAGTGTTGTATTCAGCTTCTCATCAGAACTTCTATATATAGGTGTTTGAGAAGATGACCGTTGGGAGCATTTAATGCGTTGCGTGATCCGTACAGCATTGCATTTAATGTTTCACTCTTTTGTCAACTACCTCGAGCCTTGCTTCTGCTGCGTCTACTGACTTTGCCGTTAATAGCTTCTAACGTTCCTTTTGTCAGTTAGCGTAGCCTGCTATCCTGTACTTGTTTCTGATCTGATGTTTGTATGAACAACGTTTGAATTTCATCAGAGTCAAACAGCTTGGTGCAGAGCATCTTCTTGTCTTCTGACCTTGAAGTGCTTCTAGCGTGATACCATGAGAACTTTAGTGCTTCTGTTTCTGATCTCAGTTCTTCTGATGCTTCAATAGACCATGTTCTGATTCTTCTTAACCATCTTCTGATGTCTTGCTAGAGCATGTTCTAATGTTGCATGCTGAACCTTCTGAGTCAGTGCTTCTTGCGCTGATTTTGTGCATACTCTTTATGTGATTCCTGAAATGGAAATTGCATAGGTTTAGAGTACCACATTATCTCATACAAAATTCATATACATTGTTATCATCAAAACTAAAAATATTGATCAGAACAAATCTTGTTCTAACAATATGTTGCTATATGACGATGTTGTTGTAATTACTAATCTTTTCTTGATATATTTTATAATTAATTATGATTACTCACCCTTTCTATTTGAATGTTGCCTCCACGTGGGTAACATGCATGTGACCAGGAGTAGTTGTATAAGCATTGAAGATAGCTTCGGAGCGTTTTATTAGTTTCGTTATATTATTAATGTCTTGCTCTAATATGTAACCTTGGGTTGGGAACGCTATGTTTGGCAAATGATTATGTTCTTTTGATGTTGACATAAAATTATGATGGTTTTGATTTTTAAACTGATTTGAATTCCGATTTTTGTTGAGACTATGATGTAATGATAATTGTGAACTATGTGATTAGATAATGTTTTGATGATGGAAGGTATCTATGTGTTATTATGATGCATCAGTGAGTATGACGAGTTAGTGAATTATATATGTTGATATATGACGATGTTGTTGTAGCTACTAATCTTTTCCTGATATCTTTTATAATGAATTGTGATTACTCGCCCTTTTTGTTTGAATGTTACCTCCACGTGGGTAACGTGCAAGTGACCAGAAGTAGTTCTAGAAACGTTAAAGATAGCTTCAGAATGTTTTATTAGTTTCGTTATATTAGTGGTGTCTTGCTCTGATATGTAACATCGGGTTGGAAACGCTATGTTTGGCAAATGATTATGTTCTTTTAATGTTGACATAAAATTATGATGGTTTTGATTGTTAAATCGATTTGAATTACAATTTTTGTTGAGACTATGATGTTACAAGTTTTGTTGTATGAAGGAGTTTATTTATGACGATGAATCTTCTATGGTGACTTAAATGTTTTATTGAGATATGATAAGATGTTTTAATTGATGTAACATGTGGTATGGGGCAGGATCTCATGTCAATCAATTAGTGGGAGGAAACTATCAATATGATTGTTTCTTCTAATGTTGGTTACCTACATACAGAGTATGGTTGGAGGAAGAAATGACAACGTTATTGCTCGGGCTTTCGAAGCAGTTGCTTAGGCTCTGGAAAACCAACAAGGTCCACAAAACCAGAACGGTGGAGATAATGATAAGGCTCACACATGAGGGAGGTTTTAAAGAAATAACCCGCCGATCTTCAAGGGCAGGCACAAACCCGATGATGCTAAAACATGGCTTAAGGGAATTTAAAAGATTTTCTGAGTGGTGATTTGTTAGGAAGAGCAGAAGTTGCAATTTGGTACTCGTATGTTGTAAGAGTGAGCTGAATAGTGATAGAGTAACGCACGCTAGAGGATGGAGATTCTGGGTACAAAGATTACTTAGACTGTATTTAGAGCTGCTTTTTTAGAGAAGTACTCCCATGAGGATGTGCATGGTAAGAAAGAAGTCCAATTACTTAAGCTGAAGTAAGAGAGTTCAACTTCTGTTGAGTATGCTGCTAGGTTTAAAGAATTAGTGAAGTATTGCCTGTATTATAACAACCAGGAAGTTGAAGTGTCCAAGTGCATCAAGTTTGAGAATGGACTACGTCCAAAGATCAAGCAGGGTGTCGGGTATCTTCAGATTCACCAGTTTCCTATGCTAGTGAATAAGTGCATGATCTATGATCAGGACACCAGAGCCAAATCTTCTTTTATAGGAGTTATAATGAGGAGAAAGGGAAGAACCAAGATCATGGTAAGTCGTATAGTACTCCTGCCGATAAAGGGAAACAAAATGTTTATGATGAAAAGAAGCCAGGTGGGGGGAGGAGCTCTTGCTTCTATCAAGTGCTTTAAGTGTGGGGAATAAGGCCACTGCGCCAACGATTGTAACAATAAGGTGCTACGATGTTTCAAATGTGGTAAGACAGGTCATCATTCCCTTGAGTGCAAGAATGGAGGTCTGACTTGTTTCAACTATGGTAAACAAGGTCACATTAGTACCCAGTGTCAGAAGCCGAATAAGTAGGGATAGCAAGCAGACTCAAATCCGCGGGGCCCATCCGCACCTGAAATCTGAAATCACACCCGCTTATATATATATATATATATATATATTATATAATATATATATATATATATTATATTGTGGAAAGTTGTTGGAAAAATATATTTTATTTATTTTGCTGCGGGTTCGGGTTTGGGTGAAAAAACCCGAACCCAACGGGTGTGGGCGTGGGTGTCATTTTACCATCTGAACAGCTTTTGGGTTTGGGTTCGGGTTTTGATTTCGGGCGCGGGTTTGGGTAGTGTGAAACCAGCACCCGACCCGTTGTCATCCCTACAAATAAAGCTGCTACTACTGCTCAGACTAATGGAAGAGTGTTCGCTGAGTGGTTCAGAGGATTCTAAGAAGGACAACTTGATTCGAGGTACTTGTTTTAATAACAAAGTTGAGTTGGTTGCTATTATTGATATTGGTGCCACTCATTCGTTTATTACGCTTGAATGTGCTACTATGATGGGTTTGAAATTGTCTTTAATGAGTGGGAGTATGGTGATCAATACTCCGGCTAATGGTTCTGTGACTACTACGCTAGTCTGTTTGAGCTGCCCTTTAACTATTTATGGTAAGAGTTTCGTGATGGATTTGGTTTGTTTACCCTTGCATGTAATTGATGTTATTCTTGGAATGAACTGGTTGGAGTTCAACCATGTTCATATCAATTTCTATAGTAAGACCGTGAGGTTACTAGAGTTTGGTGATGGTGGAAAGCTGATGTTTTTATCTGCCAAGCAAGTAGAAGAAATTTTAGAAGATGAAGCTCAGATGTTTGCAATGTTTTGGGCACTGCATGTTGATCGTGAAGTTGTCAGTGTTAATTTACCTGTTATTTGTGAATTCCCATGGGTGTTTCCAAATGACATCAGTGATATACCTCTTGTGCGTGAGGTAGAGTTTGCTATAGAATTTGTACCTATTACAAGTCCGGCATCGATGGATCCTTATAGGATGTCAGCTTCAGAGTTGGATGAAATGAAGAAACAATTTGAATAATTACTTGAGAAAATGTTTTTTTGACCGAGTGTTTCTTTATGGGGTGCTCCTGTGTTGTTGGTTAAGAAGAAAGACGATAGTATGAGATTATGCATGGACTACAAACAGTTGAATACGGTGACTATTAAGAATAAGTATCCACTTCTGAGAATTGACAATTTAATGGATCATTTGGTGGATGCTTGTGTGTTTAGCAAGATTGATTTGAAATACGGTTATCATCAGATTCATGTTAAACCTGATGATATTCCGATTACGACTTTCAGAACGAGGTATGGTCATTATAAGTACACTGAATGTCCTTTGGTGTATCTAACGCGCCAGGTGTTTTCATGGAGTATATGAATCAAACTTTCCATTTGTATCTAAATAGGTATGTGGTGGTATTCATTGATGGTATTTTGATTTATCCCAAATCTGAAGAAGAACATGAAGAGCATTTGAGAGTTGTGTTGCGAGTGTTGAAAGAGAAGAAGTTGTATGTGAAATTGTCAAAGTCCGAGTTCTGGTTGAAGGAAGTGACTTTCCTTGTCCATGTGATTTCAAGTGGTGGAATTTTTGTCAACCCTTCTAAGATTGATAATGTGTTACAGTGGGAGACTCCGAAGTCTGCTACTGAGATACGAAGTTTCCTTGGTTTGGCTGGTTATTATCGCAAGTTTATTGAGGGTTTTTCTAAATTGGCATGGCCTTTGACTCAGTTGACTCGAAAATGACGAGCTTATGTGTGGGATGTTACGTGTGAATTTTTTTTGTAGAACTGAAGAAGAATTTGACAACGGCTCCAGTATTAGTTTTTCATAATCCAAGTGAATCATTTGTAGTATATTGTGATGCTTCTAAGATGGGTCTTGGTGGTGTGCTGATGCAGAATGGTCAAGTTATAGCTTATGCATCCAGAAAACTGAAGGTGCATGAAGGGAATTATCCTATGAATGATTTGGATTTGGCAGCAGTGGTTTTTGTATTAAAAATTTAGAGACATTATATGTTTGGTTCGAAATTCGAAGTGTTTAGTGATCACAAGAGACTTAAGTAATTGTTTGATCAGAAGAAATTTAATACGAGGATGAGAAAATGGTTTAAGTTGTTGAAGGATTATGATTTCAATTTGAGTTACCATCTTGGTAAAGAAAATGTTGTAGCAAATGCTTTGAGTAGAAAGTCTTTGCATATGTCGATGCTTATGGTGTGCGATTTCAAATTGATTGAATAATTCAGAGATATTAGCTTACTGTGCGAAGAAACTCCTAACAGTGTGAAGTTGGCTAGGTTGAAGTTGACTAGTGGTATCCTTTTTTAGATCATAGAAGGTCAGAAAGCTGATGTAAAATTGGTTGACTGCGTACGACTAATTAACCAAGGTAACGGATGTGAGTTCCGAATTGATGAGAATGGTGTGATGAGGTTCTGAAATAGAGTGTGTGTTCCAGATATATCATAACTTAAGAAGAGTAATCTTGAGGAAGGGCATTGAAGTGGTTTAAGTAATCATCCTGGTGCTACAAAGATGTATTAGGATTTGAAGAAGTTGTTTTAATGGCCCGGTATGAAAAAGGAAGTTGCTGAGTTTGTTGCTTGTTTGACTTGTCATAAGTCGAAATTGAACATCAGAAGCCTTTGGGACTCATGCAACCGTTGTGATGATAAGTGAGGGCGTAAGGGGAATAGCATAGAAAGTGTCCAAGGGGGAACAAAGTAAAAAGAGAAAACAAGAGAGATAGAGTTCATTTTGAATGATCGTAGAATTAGGAGAACATGAAGAATAGGCTAGGGCTCAGAGGAGAATTTTTTAGAACGCGAAGAAACAAATCAAATATGGGTCTTTGGTCCTCTTGTGATATAACTTAACTAGTACGCTAAAATTTGGTTAGGACTTGTATACTCTTCTTGATGATTGTTGGGTCTAGGTGATGTGAGAATCTCTTTTGCAAACTAAGGATTGTTTCTCCGTACTACATTATAAATATCTTATATTCTTGTGATAAATTGTTTAGTTTGAATATTTTTACTTCTAACATACCATCATGAGTCATTTCCAAAGTATCCCAAATTTCTTTTGTTGTTTTACAATTAGAAACACAAAAGAATTCATTTATACCTAGGGTTGATGCAATAATGTTTTTAGCCTTTTTGTCTAATGATACTTTCTTCTTGTCATCTTTATTCAAACAACATTTCACCTTTGATTGTTCTAGACTATTAATGATTGTTGTAGGAATGAATGAACCATTTTCAAAAGCATCCCGTGTTTCTTCTCTATGTGCCTCTAGGTACATTTGCATGTGAATCTTCTAGAAGTCATATTATTCACCAATGAAACATGAGGTTTGTTGTTATTGCCACCATCTACCAAGAACGGTTTTGCATAAGTCATATTTATCCAGAATGAGGAGAAAGTTACCTTAACCCACCCTGATGATAAATATAAGTTTAGAGTGCAACCTAAGATAGGGGATGGGGTGAATTAGGTTTTAAGAAAATTTCTCGTTATTTTTCCGATGTCCTATTTCTTTTATTTTATGGAAGAACAATGATGAACTTATGAATTATAGTGCAAAAAATAAAAGTTCACTAATGTAAATGAGACATAAGGATTGTACTAGTTTCCATTATAAACAAGAGTACGTATAGTCCATTCACACCATGTCAAGGATTTTCACTATGTTAGATATTTTTACACCCTCACTCCAAGAATCTCTACAATCCTCTAACAAAATCAAGAAAGCACACCACTTTCTTTTCTTACAACACTTTGAGGAAAAAAACCCTATTTTCTCTTAAACTGGCTTGTTACCACAAACTTGGTGAACAAGTTACAATACAATGATACAAATATATATGTACATGTTATTTTGGATGATTTCCAAAATTCTAATTTTATCTTCTCTCTCAAATAAACAATTCAAGAAAATGTAAACTTTGAGTGCTAAAGGTTTGAAGAATTTTTTCTATGATATATGAAAATTATGCAGGCAAAGTTTCGAAGAGTTTTGAATATGAACACTTTGAAACACATATGAATTATTTGAAAATTTTAATGAAAGAGGTAAATTGAAATCTGAAAAATTCTTGCTTTAAATACACCACAAGATGCCTCTTGAAAGAGTAACAATGTTTGAAAAATATTCATGATTGAATGCAATGATTAGGAAAAGATTTCATGAATAATTGCAATGTAAAGGCAGTTTTTTTCACAAACCTCCAGGAAGCAATCAATTGTACTAAGAGGTCAATCGATTGTTCCATGGCCACCGTTCAAAAATATGAAAAATTTACAAAGAGCAATCGATTGTGGGGTTAAAATTTTAAGATAAAAAGACCCCTCGATTGATTGCCTTTTAGCATCAATCGATTGATGCTTCAGTCGAAATTTCGAAGTCAGGGGAAAACATGTGATTGATTGTTCTATATTTTTAATTGACTGCGCCCTTTAAGAATTTGTAATTTTTCTCTTTTAAAGTGTATTTTGAATAGAAATCCTGTATGCATGATATGGCAATTTTAGAAGGGTTTATATGAAAGGTTGCGAACACCTAAAACTTATACATAATTGAGTTGTCAGTGTACCATAACACATGATCAATCCCTTGATATCTAACTTAAGCATGATCAATTATTTTCTTAAGACTTCTTCAATATTGAGAGATCTTTTCTTTCTTTGAATAAATGTATTTTCATCAAAACATCATATAATTAAAAAGTTTGTCTTCACAGCAAGTATGTTTTTGGGTTGCACCATGTTCAATGTCATGTCAGAAACAAGATCCTTCATTTCAAGATTAAGACGACATGGAATGGAATAACTAAATATTTTGTAACACAATCATGATTTTCTATACCATAGCCACATTAAATGTTCATGTATTATTTAATATAAGGTATTAGTGTAACTTAAAAGGACACACATTTCCTCGTTTCGGTGTCATCCTATTTCATCTTCTGAAAATGTTTTGTGTACTTGCCACTTCTTTCGCATCTCAACATCACAAATGCATGTCTTCTATCAAAACCATTATCTCACCATCCAGTTACAACGTCAAACCCCAATTTGGCAGCCTTTGTGCGGATCCATTAGAGCATATTTTCACGAACAACATGCTTCTTCTCTATTGCAAATTGTTTATAAACATCTCCTCGACATCATCCAAATATAACATCCATATACACATAACACAATAGCTTTGGGGACAACGTCAGAGTGCACCATATATAAGTTCAATCATAACAGGAAAAAAATTAAAAACTCACTAAATTTAACATCACACTAATCCGAAAATACACTTTCGTATTATATTCAATAATAATTGAAAGATACACTTCCAGATACAACACTCGTTTTTCAAAACAAAAACTAGATTCTAGCAAATAATGAGGAAAGAAATACATGTACATTACCTTAAATTTCAACATATTTGTTCTTTTTTATGTGATGAAAATAGAGAAATGTTATTTTAAAGTAAGAAACTTGATTGAGTATAGAAGGAAGTTTTGGTAGGGTTTGAAGAAGAATGACGATATGATCATGAGTGAAACATACATGCAAGGTAGTGTTTTATTCAAATATCCTGATTGACACAATAAATGTAGGGGTTAGTCAAGAGATATATTTCCAAACTATTTTTTTAGAAAAATGGAGAATTCTCAATTACAACATGTTTCTTTATTGAGAAGAGTGTCAAAGGCTCAACAAGGAAAAAGACTACACAATAGCTCTAACAAAACCAGAGCCAACCAAATCTAAACAAATCTGATCTTGAACGAAACCTGACATTTCATCCTGAAATTCAATGTCTATATAACTCTTAATGCCTGCTCTAGCTAATTTATCAACACACAAATTAGCCTCTCTACATGAGTGCAACACATTCACATCTACAAAAAGCTCTATTATGTTTCTGATTTGCTTGATCAAAGCACACCCTTCAAACTCTTTGACAATATCCAAATCAATGACCTCAACTACCTAGTAGCGTTCACACAAATCTCCACCTTATTTCACCCCATTTTCTGGCTAAATGTTTTGGTGTGCATTAAGTGCATCTTGAGATATACTTATTTTATTTTAGAAAGACAACTTTGAGATTCAAGAGTAGTTCTTCACCTGTAAGGGGGGAGGAACATCCCTAAAAATAATAGGTGCAAGGGTGGTAAAAAAGTTGACATAATTATTTAATTAGAAAAAAATGGTTTAAGTAATAAACTTTGAGTTCTTGTGTGGTCTTTCTTTGAAATATTGAATCTTTGTGTTTTATACTTTTTGGTTAAATTTCATATTTTATTTGATGAGTTTTGAAAGAAATTTTAAAAATTAAAATGATTTAATAGATTCAATTTGTTTATATTTTTCTTAGAAAATGAGAATTTGCCATTTTTTATATTTTCTTTTTTTCGTTTTGGGAGTTCTATAACTCTACCTCTGCTTTAGGGAGCTGACATGCATTGATTTTCTCGAAGAAATCCATGTGATTGTGTCTGATCAATTTTTCTATAGTTGCCTTTTTTCTTTTTCTTGTATGAACTGTTTTTGGGTATAACTTCCAATATATACATTCAATTGAAATGGCACATAAATGTTTTGAGAGTTTCCGAGAGCATTTGTAAAAATTCTGGTCTCTCTGAAATAAAAAAAAAGATGGATTTTTAAGAATATAAATATTTTATTTAAGGTTGTTGCATGTTGGAAACTAGTAGTTTGTATACTGAACTTAGCAATAAGCCTTGTACTTGTACAACACACAAATAGTTTGCATTCTGAACTCTTTTGTTTTAATAAAGATGGTTCCTTAATAATACTTAGGGGTGGTAAAACGGGCCGTGGCCCGCGCACCCGTCAAAAAATGGCGGGTTGGGTTGTGATTGTAGGCCCGCCGTTCGCCAAAGCCCGCCCCGTCAAAATCCGTCGCCCGCCATACCCGCTCCGCCAAAGACCGCCGCCCGCCAAAGACCGCCGCCCTCCTCCAAAACTCACTCTTTTTTTAGTTAATTCTAGTAATTACAATTGTTTATGGTTTATTTTATACATTTATTTAAATATATGTAATATTTTTTAAGTAAATTTGTTAAAAAGTTGATTTTATAAAAAATTATTTTAAAAAATAAGTGAAAAGTTTAATTAAAAGGTAAAAAAAGCCTATTAATCTATTAAAAAATATAAATAAAAATAGGCGGGTAAGCCCGCCAACCCCCCATTTTGGCGGGACGGACATGACTTTTATGTCCATTTTACTTGGCGGGCATGTCCACCCCACTCGTTTTTTGGCAGGCATAAGGTGAGGCGAGCGGCGGGCGGCCCGTTTTGCCACCCCTAAATACTTAACTTAATGATGTCCATGTTTTAATTTTTTTTTAGCGTTTATAGCTTTTAATTTTCACCCCTTTTCATCACCGTTGATTTTTATAACATATACCATTTGTTTTGGAAATTTCTTTATCCACCTCCCTACTTTCTTGGTCACCCCTGGTGAAATCCCCAAAATACCCCCTGTTTCGGAAATGCATTTCCGAAGTCCCTTATTTTATGAGAAAATAGGTGATTTCGGAAATGTACTTCCGAAAACGTGTTTTTTTGATAAAAAACGTTGATTTCGGAAATGTACATCCGAAATATTGTTTTTTTCCAGAAAATAGGTGAATTCGGAAGTGCATCTCCGAATTCACCCCCCTTTGAAGAATTCGGAAATGTACTTCCGAAATAAGGTCTGGGACAGAAGAAAAATAATAAACAACAACGATTCGATTTATCTAACGGATGAAGATTACATCGATCACATTACATAAGATTAAAGTTACATATTGTTAAACACGGGTAGGTGAGGATGAGTCAACATTTTGATAACGTCGGCCCCCGATCTTTGAAGTTTCGCATCCAACTCGATCGGACCCTTCGAAGAAAATCGGTCGAAAGTTGTCCACAAAACCGCTAAATCTTCGTCGTTCTTGACCTCGAATGGTGTGAACTCAACGTCTTCGTCGTCGTTAAGCGATGGCGAACAGTACTCAAGCTTGACAACCTTCCAATTTTTTGGATATTGCAATAGCGTGTTGAGCGAAGTTATCAAGTCCGCAAACGGTGTGTCGCGCGAGAAGCGGAATTGGAACGGCATCGGGTAGCCACTGGTGAAGTAGACGAATGCTAGGTGGGGGTAGGTTTGTGTCATTTGTGTTTTGTGGTGTGAAGATGATGAAGAAGAGTGTTGTATTTATAGACTTATTGGAGTAATAATGGTCCAACAAACCTTATCCTGCATTCAGTGGAAGTTTCGGAAATGAACTTCCGAATTGGTCTGAAAACATGTATAATTCGGAAATGAACTTCCGAATTATGCAGAAACAGAGGTGAATTTCAAATTTTAAGACTTGCATTCTGTTTTGGGTTAACAATACCAAATGCATATAAAATAGGCATAAAAATGTCAATGACAACATAAAACATACTTATATTATATATGTATTGAATCGGTCCGATTTTATATGGTAAACGAGAATACATACAAAAAAGGACACGCACCGGTCATTACAAACAAAAAACGGCCCGGTAAAAACTAAAATTCGCCGAACCAATTGGTGGCGCCTAAATCTAAAATCGGTATGTTCTTCGATCGCTCTCTATTTTCCTCACGCTCTTGGCTCATCATTTCTTCAAACTCCGCCATTCTTGAAACGAAAGGATCCGGCCAAGTCTCCGCCTCATTTGAATGATGTGTCATCCATTGACAAGAAGTAGCCGGTATAGGACACCCCGGTTTCAAAAAAACTTGCACGAAGTGGCGCGATCTTAGATACCCGAGACATATGATGCGGCTCGACGCGTCCAATGGCGGTCGGCTATGAAGTGGAAAGAATGTCTCACATAGTCCAAATCTCGTCAAATCGACACACACCCGATCATATGCACTTGCTATTAGATGGCCCATATCGGGGAATGACCTCCACTTCGAAACCGGGGCGATACCTCTAAGTGATGGAACAAGTGAATCATGAAGTTTCTCAAAGTTTTCTTGATTTTCATAGAGTCGGGCGTAGATGTCCCGATGCGAAGTCAACTCCGAAATAAGTTCTCGTCGAATTAGAGTGTGATTTTCTTCTCCTTTTCCGAGCAAACCCGCAACGGCCCGATATCCACAATTGTCGTCGCCTCCAACATTAACTATGTTGTCAATATATTTGTGCATAAAAAGCGGCATCTCTTCAATGTAGATCATGGGAGATTTTTTGATCGGAGGTGTGCGAGACGGCTTTGAAATACGGGCTCCTTTGTTACCACTACACTTGGACTTTGGTGTCGGTGAATCCGCATTTGTTAGGTAACTTAATTCGGAAATTTGTTAGGTAACTTAGTTCGGAAATGCACTTCCGAACCATCGCAGTTTCCATCACAGATTTCATCAATCAATGTAGTGAAGTAGGGAATGAAATGAGAGATGTTTACCTCAAATTGTAGCTTTCTATGCTCCCTTTAACGTGATCAACGGTTTGAAACTTGATTTTGAGACGAAAAATGGTTTGATTTTGATGGAAGTTTTGGAGAGGATTTGAGTTTGTTTTGGAGAAAAATGATGAAATAGTGAAGGAGGGAAAATGGTATATGAACACTTTTTTTCGGAAATGAACTTCCGAAATAATACCTGACTGTAAAAAACAACGTATTTTTTTAATTTTCATGCATTTTAGAAATGCATCTCCGAAAACACCAATTTTTTGGTGTTTTCGGAGATGTATTTCCGAAGTCTGAAAAAATCTAAAAAAAAAATTACTTCGGAGATACATCTTCGAAGCAGGGGTAAGTTGGGGTTTTCGCTAGGGGTGACCCCATAGGAAGGTGGATAAAAAAATTTTCTTTGTTTTAATTGGAACTTTAGTTCCTATATTTTTTTATTACTAATTTCTATAAAACTATAATCGTATTACTATTTTAAATTTTGAAAAACGATAATTAAAAAAAAATGGATGATGCACCGACAGTGTAAAACATTACATTGTCAACCAATCACCACCATGTCTCCAATTAAACCATTATTTTATTTTAAAATAAATTTAATGACATGACAAATTGATGATTTTCTATTAGATGACAGTATAAAACGTGCACTACCTTTTTACTCTAAAAAAACATACAATTTTCACAAATATGGCATTTAAAAAAAAACGGAGGAAGTATTACTTATCAATTAATATGTTCGTATATTTAGAAAGTTTTAAGACTAGCAAATGGGTACAATTAGTAAATGCCATAACATAGACGGTGAGTTTAGAAAATAGATTAGCAGATTTTCATTTACATTTTGAAAGAGGAATATTAGCATGAGATGAACTCAATATACATAAAAGTAGTAATTGATAGACCTTTGTTAAGTTAGCTGATGCATCATTCATTACTTCTTATTGCATTAATTTTTTTGTTCGTGCCTACTTCATTAGATTCATATAATCTTCTTTACCTCCAGTCTTTCTATTCAAAGTCATCACAAAAATGTTATTGATTGTATCGTCTCATAGAAGCAAATATCCTCACTCATAGCATACATTCCCCTGGAGCAACATACCTTCCAAAAGGTAAAACTTTCCTAACATGAACTACACAACATTCTACATTCAAGAATACTCAGTCACAAAGTCAATCATCTAAAACCCTTGTGCTCAGGTTGACCGATCGTCAATGGGGAAAATGCCACGGGTAAACTTTCATGATTTTCAAAAGAATCTCCTTTAAACTATGTACTGGTACTGATAATATAATTGAAAAGCTGAAAAAAAATCCAACAATTCATAATAGAACGAAAAGTCACTCTACACAAATGGTCTACTAATGAAATACAATTATTTCTATTTTAGTGATAAACAAAATAATACAATTTAGATTTATAAAAAATGGCAAAGATGATCTGCCAAAAAGAAATTCAATATTGACATAGGAATCCAGGGCACCACCTACCTATAATGATATTCAACAAAAACTAAAAAGTATCATTCATACATCTGTCAATATTAATGAAGATACAATGACAACATATGCCAGGAAAAAGAAAAGGGCGATCTGTACGAAAAACTTTGGATTTTCCCTCATGTTAGGCGATGTCACCGCCCTGAAAATCAGATAATGAATAATCATATTATAAAATCATTGAACAATCCATGGCAGTAATTTAATTGATGTTTTGATTACACTTCTAACTAGCAGAGTGATTACCTAGCAATTCGCTGAGAGAAACGGGGAAAGGGTAAACTTTGTATGAACACAATGCCTGGTCCAGTTAGAAGAGCTGTTACCGCATTGTCACCCTGTAATTTCAAGATCACAATCATATGTATAAGACTCTTAAGAAAATTAAGATGTATTTTGACAGGAATCCAATATCAAGGGAGACATGGTGGTTCCCATTCGTACAATACTATGCGGTGTACAAAAAGGCTACTGATGATTTATCATAAATAATTTCTATTAGTAATCCATTTAATCTAAATCCTTCTTAATAGTTTGACCTATAGTTTTCTTCATTCTCCCTCTTATCTTAAGACAATCTTTTGTCAAAGTTTCCTCATTGTTAAAATTTTTTACAAGTGTCCAAACCAACTCAGGTGAGAATAACTTTTTTTTTTCCAAAACAGGTTTTATCTAACTTCTCTCTAATACTTCCATTCATAAACTACTCATCCGCTGCAATTTTTACGGTCTCACTCTTGGTCTCATAAACCTGTACATCAGTAGTTGTGCAGGAAAAGTTTCTCTTAAACTCGAGCAACGTCTGTTTGAATCATATGCTTTACATATCTTAATATTCTCTGTCATTTTGGATGATGGATCCAAACAAGGTTGGAGTTTATACTTCCTCCCTTTTCCCTCTCCTCAGTATTCCCTCAAACCATTCCCTATCCTCCCTACTATATTATTAATGAATCCTTCCATCCTTATTTTCCCTAATTATCCAACTGATATACCCTTGTACTCCCTAATATTTCTAAATTTACCTACCCAAAGACATTCTAACTAACTAACTAACCAACTAACTGTTTTCTCTATTTACCCCTTCCTTCTTTCCTGACAAAGTTTCCTACTGAGGTTATCGGCTAGTGAAGTCTTCAGTGATGAGCATAAAAACTTGGAACTGAATACTGCAACTGCAATTATTGAAGAGGAAGGGAGAGAATTAACTGCAACTACAAAGTTTCTAAACTTGTGAAGTGTTATTAGGAAAACATATATGTAACAATCAAACACATTTTATGAGCCCACACAAAAAAGAATAGTTCACAAGAACGGTATTTACTGTGGAAGATGAAAATACTTCAGAAATAGAAGCTACTTACTCCAAACATTGTCCTTCTTGCAGGACCATTATATTTTATTTGGATATCTACTGTACTCGTCACAGCAACAATGCAAGAAACATCAACAGCTAGAACTTCACCAACCTCAAGAATTTTCTGTACAACTAACAATGAAGATAATCCACAAGAGCAATCCAATGAGAAATACTACAGGAGTACAGTAATAAAGAAAAACAAAAATACTCCAAAGGATCCGGAAACCAAAATAAAAAAAATAATGCTATAATATGTATACAAGTCAAGAAAATATACCAGATCCACCCCCTAGAATGAATGCAAGCCCTTGGCCGGATAACTTCTGCCTCAAAAAAGCCTATAACATGAACCTGGTTTTAGAGAAGTAATATATACGCATGACAATAATACTTTAACTTCTTCCACTTCCACATTTATTTTCCAATTGAAAACAGATTATGTCGGAAGAAACATGACTGATAAAGTTTATACTGATTTATTATTAAAAAAAAAAGTTTATACTGATTTTGAGGAAAAAGTCACAAACAAAATCTGAAGCCCAAATGTCAGGTGCTAAATGTCGTGGTAGATAATATGATAGAACACCGTAGACATTGCAGCCTACTCAGAATGCCAAATCTTTGAGCGCGAGTACATTGTCCATTTCATATAATATAGATATAACAATAATAATAATAACAATCAAAACAAAAAAACTAAAATTGCTTCCCGGACAAGTGGCCAAATTTTAAGTTATTAGGTCCTAAATATCTCACCTCAGCCCCAGCAACAACATTACGCCCCCTTTGATCAACCATGTTGCTGACCTTCACGTCATTGACCGAGCACAAAAATGCATCAGGCTACAAAAAATTCAAAATGAAGTTAGTTTGTATTTCAGGTCCTTAGATTAAAAAATACTAATGATTACCAACGAGTAAATCCATAGAAATCAAATTTTAGTATTTGAATCAATCTGAACAACATTCGAAAAGAAATTGGATATACCTGACACAGGATCTCTCCATTAAACATTGCCAAATCAATCTGTATTCAAATAAGTAGCAAACACACAGTCATATATGAAATAATTTCAGCTAGATAGATACAAATAATGGATTTTGAAATTTAATAGTGTAACAATCCACTATTTAAACAATTCAGAGATGTAGGTACAAACCGGGAGAATTCTAGCAAAATAAGGCGCAGCAATTCCAACAAACCCATCACTTGGTCCAGAATTGCGAACAACAATGTTAGATATAGTTTTGCCAAACAACCACTGCCATATGCCTACTTCATTTTCTGGAACATATGCATTTTCCATTTCAACTGACCCCGACATAAAGCACATGGAACCTACAATTGCCATAACGTACAGATTCAATTAAAAATATTGGCAAGTGTGCTCCACAATTCCAACTGTAAGTTATGTATAATATATGAAGGAAATAAATTGACCCCTGAAGGTTTTGAGCAAACAGCTTACCAGGCTTAGCGATGATTTTTTCTTGTGGCTTCAACATTATCTGGATTGCAAGAACCAAGGGATAAACGATGTTACATAATTATATATTGTTGATAATATCAAAAGAAAGACAAAAAGAGATTGAAATTTAAGACTCAGGATAGTCACATATACCTGAACCACCTGAGCTTCACCACCTAAAATCTGAAAAGGGATCATTGCATCTTGCTGGCTCTAAACAACATTAGATGAAAATTCATCAAGACATTGTGAAGGATAATTGAAAAGAACAAATGAGTTCAGCCAAAGAGTAAATTATGACGATCATAAACTCAAGCAAAACTTTGTATGAAACTAACTAAGGATCAGTATTAATTGCAAAACCTAAATTAATTTCACAAAATTCAGGAACACTTCAATTTCATGAAAGCTATTACAGAATCTAGGTTAACATAAACAGATGATTGAAAAAATTGGTGTAATCACCTGATAAACATAAGGCTGAAAAGGCGTTGAGAAAAATGGCGCAGCCATGGCCAAGTTCTATAGTGGTGCAACAATTTTCAGAATGATAGTAGTAAATAGTAACCTAATCGAACGTGATTTTCAGATCTGAGTTTGATTTGGAGGATGATGGTGATGAATTGGGTTCGGGGTTTTTGTGCGTTTTGTTTTTTATTTTATTTATTTATTTATTTATTTTTATTTACCGCTTCTTGTATATGTTTTGTTGAAAATACGTGTTTTGTTCTGATGTGGCTTATTTCTATTGGGTGATTGATAGATGATTTGGCTAATTTCTATTGGATATATCACTCAGAAATTCCAAGCGGTGCTCGTGCTTTTTTAACATGGTCAATTTGTTTTAAGATGGTCAATTTGTTTCCTGGATTTGTTTTTTCGTAGAGATTTTTTTTTTGTTTGTGACAAGTCAATTCATCCATACTTTTTGTCGAAGTCAAGGAATTAAAATTTGGACAAAGATTTTAGTACTCTTGAATTTGGTTGGGTATTGATATATTTTCTCAATTAAATAAAGATATTGAATGTCATATTATTTTTTAATATTATTTTATTTTTGAAAAAAATTAAAATTTTAAATCAATTAATACTAAGAATACTAGCTGGTACCAATTAAAACTAAAGGATATCAAAGAATTTGTCTAAAATTTTAGGTCTTTTGATCTTGATTGGTTCAAAAATATAAATTTATTTTTAATTTGTAATTTTTGAAATTATCAATTTTACGTTAAAATTATTTGATAAACGGACTTCTGTCAAGATGTAAATATGTAACACTAGTTGATACAACTTGGTAAAATGGTACTAGTTTCTATTACATCGTCTAACGTTATTTTACATTGATAATAGATATTCATTAAAAAAATATCATTATTTTTACATATATTAAAAAAATATATTATTGTTATATGAAAAGATAAATTATAAAGTATTTTATAAAATTGACTCACACTGACAAAAGAGTTGTGGTTTCAAAGTTGAGACATTTCATCATTAATATAAAAGAAATAAATTTAAGTAATTAATATGATAGATAAAAGAAACAATTATTTTAAGATAACAATAAAAAATATAGATGAGGCATTTTTTGAGACATAATAAATAATGAGGTTTATTTATTAAATTACTGAAATTTATATATCATTTGTGTTAATTTTATAGATATTAAATAGGGATAAATAAATGAAGTGATGTCTAACTCCAAATTTTAATATTAGACACCATTATAAGTAAAAAATATTTTTTATTCATTAGATAAATGACATATATGGTATATGTATAGGTCAGGTATATTGATTATTTTACAAACCTTATAAGTACATTTTTGTTTATAGTAGGTACAAAGGTAGACCTTGCCAGCTCTTCGTTGAATTTTGTTGGCAGCAAATTTATTTGGTGAGGATTAATCTATCAAGATGGGAGAAAGATTTACGAGAAGTTAGACCAAGATTTGTGTATTGAGTAGTGGAGGTTAAACTTTACAAATGCTTTTGTGAAAACTCTAACACAATTAGACTTTTCAGATCACCACCTAATACTCATAATTATCAATGAGGATAACTTTGAGAGAGCAGATAAAATTTTCAGGTTTTAAAGTGTATGGCTTTTGGAAGAGATATGTGATGATACTATTCGCAACATTTGGAATCTAAGTATGAATATGATAGATAATTTGTTGCAAATTAGAAATCATGCGGTTCAATGGAAAATGCACGTTGTTAACAACATTATTCAACAGAAGTTAGAAATGATGGCCAAATTGAATGATATTCGATGTTGCATTCAAAATGGGAGAGATCAATATGGCCTTTCTCAATTAGAAAGAAAGCTTCATCGAGAAATGACTAAAATCTTGCATCAAGTAGAACTTTTGTAGTTTCAATGACCAATAGCAGAGTGTTTGGTGGGCGGGGATACAAAACATGCTATTAACATGTTAAAACATTCCAAAGACAAAAGAAGAATGTAATTGTTATGCTTATAGATGGTCAAGGAAGATAGATCAAGAATGCATACGACGTCAATAAGTCACACTACTAGAAAAATCGCTTTTAGTGACCGATTTGGTGACTAAATATTTTTGGTCACTTTAGAGACCGAGTTAGAGACCGCAATTTGAATAGAATAATTTTCATCACTAAATCAATTGCTAAAGTAATTTGGCTATAAAAAAAAATAAGGGGCCAACATGTTTTTAATATTTCATTAATAAAAAATTTCATTAGTGTTTTATTAAAAAAAAATCTCAGTCAATCTTTTAAGTTTCTTTTTTAACATTTATCAATAAATTTTTTTCTTCCCACTTTTCTTTGGAGAAGTTTCTATTTATTTTCTATAACACTCTCTCATGTATCTACCAAAGAACTCATTTACCTCAATCATAAAACCCTAATGTCGTCCCCTTTTTGATTGCGTTATTTTGTCCAACAATGGCCACACAGTTTCCACAATTCTCTTTCTTTCATTGTGGATTTTCTTTCAATCCATTCATTTTATCAAAACGACAGAGTTTATGTCGGATATCCACCGCATAATGCTTAACTTTCGATCACCTTTAAGCTCATCCAAGGGGGTTGGGCATCGAATATTCCGTCCTTGTTACTTAAACTGCCTTTGTGACTGCCTGACTGGTATGTTTTTTAAATTTACTACCTTTGTTTGTATTCTCTCTCATTTTACGATTTTCTTTTCATATTGATATTAATTTATTTATTCTATTTCCGCCATTTTGAGAGTCTTTGCTCTATTCATAACTTCTGTCACAGTTAAAAATCTTTTGTTGTAGCCAATGTTACTTTAAGTGGGTGTTTCGTCTTTATTTTATTTTGTTTGTAAAAACTCTGACTATAACCCTTTTTATAATTAGATCTGTTTGATTCAATAAAATTGGTTGTATTTGGTTTGATTTTATGACGCCAAAGTTACTTGAAGGTGATGCATATGAAATATGGATGATGTCGTGGATTCTAATCTCCTATAACATGATGGTCAATTAGTATAATTGTCATACTACAATATTTAGGTTGAGTGTCCGTCTTTCGAATCAGGCGCCCCTTGTTCAGATACACCACCCGAATCCTAAGCATTCATTAACAATGCACAATCATGCATGAGACATATATTGGATCAATGAACAATATATACGAGATAGTGGAATTTAACTACACTTTCTAGACTTCAGGGAATCAACTACCCATTCTTGGAGTGGCTGCTACATCCTAGGAAGACTCTGTTAATGGCTCTAGGGACTATTAATACACCAGGGTCGTACTTCTCATCTCCATGTGAGCTAACTCTCAATATCATAACAACCCTAAAGCCTCTAAGAGCCGTTAATCGCCAGGGATTGTCACACATTTGTATTTCTAGCAAGTAAAATTGGCACCTACCGTGGGCCCCCGATAAAATTAACTTGGGCCACCGTCACATCATTCTACTGTTAGGTGCCAAATTGTGTTAATATTTAGTTTAATTAATGGCACATTTCGACCGTTTTTATCGTATATTCGTACAATTCCCTGAAGTTTTAGATAATTATTTATAGTTTATAATTTTAAGATTTCTTTTAATGATAATATGTGTTTTAGTTGTGATCTTGTAGGTTTTAGCCATTTTTGGGAAGTTTGGAGCTTGTTTTGGCCTTCATTGGAGAGTGCTGGGCAGAGGTTAGCGCGCGTCGCGCGGAGATATGGGCGCGTCGCGCCCTGGGCAAGATATTGTGGAGCTTCAAAGCAGAGAGTTGCGCGCGTCGCGCGCATTGGCGGTTTATATTTCTTAAGTGTAATGGCGCGAAGCGCGCTGGAGGGCGCGACGCGCCCTGGACAGAAAACTGTTTTACTATATAAGGAGTAAATGTGATATTTGACTTCTTCTTCTTGATATATTGAGAGCTCTTGAACCCTAACTACTGTAGCAAGTGAAGAATTGGAGATTCGAAGCTTTGATCGTCGATTAATCGCCGTAGATACTTGTTGATCTTCATCCTTTCCTTCTTAAGCAAGCTACCATTCTCATGGATAGCTAAATCTCATTTGTATCAAGATAAGATGTAATCTTCCTAGCCTTTTGTATGTATTTCTTGTGAATATATTGTGTATGAACAAGTGATGATCAATATAGATGGTTTAGTTTGTTTATTAAAGCTTTTCTATGGTATAAATGTTTGAGATATCAATGTTTGTATCTAGACCTAACTTTATCATTTATCAAACTATAAGTTGCAGACATGGATTTAGCATTTGATGTTTACTTAGTATCGGTTTTAAAACGTTATTTGTATTGTTTAAACGGTGGAGAAATCGTCGGTTAAACAATACGGTAAATCTAACTATATCGTTGCGGACACGGACGATATAGGCGTCGATACGTAATTATATTGATCGTTACCGAGTTCATATACGTATATTTATAAGGATACATACAAATTTAGGTCGATGAAATCGAATCTTGATACATTTTCTTTAACTTAGAACTTTCATTAATTTACTCTTTGCTACTAAAGTGATTGAATGATCTTTTGCAAACCCAAAACTAAAGTAACATTAACTCATGACAAAATAGGCTATAGAACGGCGGTGATATCACAATAATCCCTGTGGATACGATATAAACGAAAAGTACACCACAATACTCTTTCAACAAAATGGCGCCGTTGCTGGGGATTGTTGTTTAGATATTGCAAGCATTGCAATAGTTTGTTTTGTATTGAGTCTTATAATTAATATCTTGTTTCTAAATTTATTTTCCTTGTGTTTGTTAATTTGCTTGGTTAGTTTTTCAGATTACAGTTTATGCGAGGACGTATACCTACAGATCAACTCCTTTTTGATCCTGAGATTGAGAGGACTGCACGTAGAGAGAATAGCAAAACTCGTAGGACGAGACAACTAGCTAGGGAAAGAAGACAACAACAAGAAGCATCTTCTTCTTCAACTCCGGTTGAAAACTTAGTTGAGGAAGAAATGGCTGCTGATCCTAATGTTCCACCTCGAGGGCCTTGTGTTAATAGCCCTCGACTCAATGCACAATTTGCTTGTGATCAAGCCAATGGAAGAAACTCCGAGATGAAAACGGGGTTACTTCAATTACTTTATCAGAATCCTTTCACAGGAGCAGATCACGAGGATCCTTTTACTCATCTAACAAAGTTCTATGAGATCGCCGGAACCATTGGTGCTCCGGAGGCCGAAGAAGAACAGGTTTTCAGGAGACTATTTCCTCATTCCTTGATAGGAAAAGCTAAGGAATGGTACCTTGATCAACCAAATAATGTCATGACAAATTGGAACGAGTTAGAAGAGAAGTTTTTGGATCGGTTCTTTCCTCACAATAGGTTCATGGAAGCGAAAACTTCTATAGCGGTGTTCTCCCAAGGTCCGAGTGAATCTCTCAATGAAGCTTGGGAGAGGTTCAAGTCTATGGTTAGAAAATGCAAAGGGCATGGGTTTGATGAATTGTCTCAAATCCATATCTTTAGAAATGGACTCCAACCTCAACCAAAAACTCTTTTAGATGCGACCGCGGGTGGTTCGTTGATGTCAAAAACAGCTGCTGAAGCAATTGCTATCATTGATAGGATGGCTTTAAATGATCATCAAGGGCAACACAACCGTAGTGCATCGCAAAGAAAACCAGGAGTTCTTGAATTGAATACTAGTGATGCAATATTTGCTCAAAACAAGTTATTGACTCAACAAGTAGAATTGCTCACTCAACAAATGTCAAAACTCCCTCAACAAATCAAAGAGATACATGGAATCCCTCCTACAAATCAACAAGTGATGTGTTGTGAATTGTGTAGGGGTGACCATCAAACTGGTTTTTGTCCTCCACCGGGTGAAGAGGTGAATTATGTGTCAAATCCGAATCAAGGTTATAGTGGGAGACAACACCAACCTTACAACAATAACCAAGGTTACCAACAAAGAGGTAATCAAGGTTATCAAGGATGGAGGCCGGATGCGGGTCCATCAAATCGTCCAATTCCTTATCAAGGTGGTTACAACCAACAACTTCAACAACCTCAACAAACAAAGCTTTCAATAGATGACACTCTTAGCCAATTCATGCAATTGCAAATTGCAAGCCAAAAGAGTACGGATGCCGCAATAAAGAACCTTGAAACTCAAGTCGGGCAATTGTCAAAGCAACTTGCCAATCAAAACAAAGGTCCTTTTCCGGCTACTACACAAGAAAATCCTCGTGAGCATTGTAAGTCAATTCTAACTCGTAGTGGTAGAAATATTGATATGGGTGTGGGAGAGATAGTTGAGGAAGAAATTGTTGAAAGTGAAAAAGATAGGGTGATTGAAGTAGAAAAAAATGTTGAGGGTGATTTAGTTGAAAATGAGAAAGAGAAAGAATTAGTGGAAAAAGAAACTCTTGAGAAAGTAGTAGAAAAAGAGAGAAAAAAATTGAGTGTGAGTGAGAAGGGAAAGAAGAAGGTGGATGATTCTATACAAGTGAAGAAATTACCTTACCCTCCCGGTCCGTCAAAGAAAGAAGATGCAAAGCACTATGCTCGGTTCTTGGACATTTTTAGCAAGTTACAAATCAATGTTCCTTTTTCTGAGGCATTAGAGCAAATGTCGATGTACTCTAAATTTATCAAAGACATCATCACTAAGAAGAGAAGATTCTTGGATCCGGAGGTAGTCACGGTGAGCTCTTGTTGTAATGCGTTAATTCAACGCACTACACCGATTAAATCAAATGATCCTGGACGGGTAACCTTGCCGGTGTCTATTGGAAATGTTCAAATAGGCAAAGGATTGGTGGATACCGGCTCTAGCATTAATTTAATCCCATTGTCTATGGTGAGAAGGTTAGGAATTAATGACTTGAAGTCGACTAGAATGACGTTATCATTAGTGGATAAATCCATAGCTCATCCTCATGGAGTTGCGGAAGACTTGCTTGTCAAGGTTGACAAATTTTGGTTTCCTGTTGATTTTGTCGTCATAGACATGGAAGAAGATCCTGATATACCTTTGATCTTAGGAAGGCCTTTTATGAAGACGGCCCGAATGATGATAGATATTGATGATGGCTTAATGAAATTAAGGTACCAAGATGAAGAATTATGTCTTGATCTCTTTGAAGCCATCAAGCATCCGAATGATGATGACGATTGTTTTAGAATCGATGCTACTGAAAGGGCTATTATGAAAGTGGAGAATCAAATGCACTTGTCGAATCCTCTTGAGAAAACTTTAATGGAAGCTCTCAAAGTTCTCATCAAAGATCAAGAGAAAGAGATTGAAGATTGCTTGAGAAATTTAGAGGCTTGTGATGAGATGAATCCATTTGAAACTCAAATTGAAGAGTTGAAGGATGAACCTAAAGTTGAAGAGCAAAAGGTGGAGTTGAATGTGTTACCGTCTCACTTGAAATACGTGTTTCTCGGTGACAATTCTAATAAACCGGTTATCATCAATAATGGTTTGTCTAGCAAAGAAGAGCATCGATTGAAGGAAGTATTGATAAAGAATCAAGAAGCAATAGGATGGGTTTTATCCGACTTGAAGGGTATTAGTCCGGTCTATTGTATGCATAAGATTATGTTAGAAGATGATTTTCGGCCCGTGGCACAACCTCAAAGGCGATTGAATCCAACCATGAAAGAAGTTGTTAGAAAAGAGGTTGTGAAGTTATTAGAGGCGGGGATGATTTATCCCATCTCCGATAGCGAATGGGTGAGTCCGGTGCATGTAGTTCCTAAGAAGGATGGATTGACGGTTGTGAGAAATGAAAAGAATGAGTTGATTCCTTCGAGAGCGGTTACCGGGTGGCGTATGTGTATTGATTATAGGAGGTTGAACCAAGCAACAAGAAAAGACCACTTTCCATTACCTTTTATGGATCAAATGTTAGAGAGGTTAGCCGGAAGAAATTTTTATTGTTTCTTGGATGGTTATTCGGGATACAATCAAATATCAGTGAATCCGGCGGACCACGAGAAAACTGATTTTACATGTCCCTTTGGTGTTTTTGCTTACCGAAGAATGCCATTTGGGCTATGTAATGCTCCTGCAACATTTTAAAGGTGCATGCAAGCTATCTTCTCAGATTTGATCGAGAAAAGCATCGAGGTGTTCATGGATGATTTTTCTGTGTACAGGTCGTCATTTGACTTGTGCTTGAAAAACCTTGAGGTGGTGATGGAAAGATGTATTGAAACAAGTTTGGTTCTCAACTGGGAGAAGTGCACTTTCATGGTAACGAATGGGATAGTTCTTGTCCACAAGGTATCTTCAAAGGGGCTTGAGGTCGATCCGGCAAAAATCGAGGTTATTGAAAAGCTTCCCCCACCGGTGAATGTGAAAGGCATAAGGAGCTTTCTAGGACATGCTGGGTTCTATAGAAGATTCATCAAGGATTTCTCCAAGGTCGCAAAGCCTTTGAGTAATTTGCTCAACAAAGGTATGGAATTTAATTTTGATGAATCATGTCTAAAAGCTTTCCTAGAACTCAAAGAAAATTTGACCACCACACCCATAATTGTCGCTCCCAATTGGTCGCTTGAGTTTGAACTCATGTGTGATGCTAGTGACTATGCGGTTGGTGCGGTCTTAGGCCAAAGGAAGAACAAACAATTCCATGCTATACATTATGCGAGCAAAGTTTTAAATGAGGCACAGGTTAACTATGCCACTACCGAAAAAGAATTGCTCGCAATTGTATTTGCATTGGAAAAGTTTCGTTCTTACCTCATTGGTTCTAAAGTGGTGTGTTATACTGATCATGCCGCAATCAAATATCTTCTCACCAAGCCTGATTCAAAACAGAGGCTTATTCGGTGGATTCTTTTGCTTCAAGAATTTGATCTTGAAGTGAGAGATAAGAAAGGTACAGAAAATTTGATTGCGGATCATTTGTCTCGGTTAGTGAATACCGAGGTGACAAACAATGAAAAAGAAGTGAGGGAAGAATTCCCGGATGAAAAACTGTACATGGTACAAGAGGTTAGACCCTGGTTCGCGGATATGGCTAACCACAAAGCATCCGGCTGGATACCGGAGGATCTAACTTGGAATCAAAGAAAAAAGTTTTTGAACGATGCTAATTTTTATGTTTGGGATGAGCCTCATTTGTTTAAGTTGAGTAGTGACAATCTTTTGAGAAGATGTGTCGCGGATGAGGAGACAAAAAGCATTTTGTGGCATTGCCACAATTCGCCTTATGGTGGTCACTTTAATGGTTTGCGTACGGCCACAAAAGTCCTTCAATCGGGATTTTGGTGGCCTACTTTGTTCAAAGATGCTTACCACCATGTTGCCTCATGCGACAGTTGTCAAAGAACTGGTGGAATAGGGAAAAGAGAGGAAATGCCCCTCCAAAGTATTGTAGAAGTAGAAGTATTTGATTGTTGGGGCATTGACTTTGTTGGACCATTCCCTTCCTCAATGTCAAATGAATACATCTTGGTAGCTGTGGATTATGTGTCCAAGTGGGTGGAAGCGATTGCTTCACCCAAAGCGGATGGTAAGACCGTGATCAAATTTTTGAAGAGAAATATATTTTCGCGGTTTGGCTCGCCAAGAATGTTAATTAGTGATGGCGGATCTCATTTCTGTAATGCCCCGCTCGAGAAAGTGTTGGAGCAATATGGAGTAAAGCACAAGATAGCTACTCCATATCATCCACAAACAAATGGGCAAGTTGAGAGGACCAATAGAGAGATTAAAAGAATTCTTGAAAAAACTGTGTCTAGCTCTAGGAAGGATTGGTCAATGAAACTTGATGATACCTTGTGGGCATATCGGACCGCTTTCAAAGCACCGATCGGTCTTACACCATTCCAAATGGTGTATGGTAAAAGTTGTCACCTTCCCGTAGAATTAGAACATAAGGCATATTGGGCCTTGAGACTTTTAAATTTTGACCAAAAGTTATGTGGGGAGAGAAGAAAAATCCAACTAAATGAGTTGGAAGAGATGAGATTGCATGCCTATAAGTCTAATTCAATTTACAAGGAAAAGACCAAATTCTATCATGATAGTAAGATTGGAATTAAGGACTTTAAGGTAGGGCAATTAGTGTTACTCTTCAATTCCCGGTTAAGACTTTTTCCGGGAAAGTTGAAGTCAAAATGGTCCGGACCGTTTTTGGTCAAAGATGTGAGGAGCCAAGGGGCTATTGTGATAGAGGACCAAAAATCAAACCAAGAGTGGGTAGTTAACGGTCAGAGGTTGAAGGTTTATCGAGGAAGCGATTTTAATCGTGAAACTTGTGTTTTATCGTTTGGTGATCCTTGATCGCCTCTGACCGTCGAGCTGACCGACGTTAAACAAAGCGCTCTTGGGAGGCACCCCAAGTTGTATATATTCACTTGTAGTTGTGTTATTTTTGCAGGTGGAATTTTTGAGTTGTCGTCGAGTCAGAAACGATCTACCGGTATTTTTGGTCGTGCTGAACTAATGCAGTTTTTCTGCTGTTTCTGGTGTAGCGCGCGCCGCACCATAAGTGCGCGTCGCGCGCTAGATGAATCCAAATACCCCTTCCAGGCAGAGATGAGGGCACGTCGCGTCGGTTCTGCGCGCGTCGCGCGCTCTACATATTTTTTTTAAAAAAAATAATAATTTGGTTTGGGCCCACCCATGCTGGGCCCGACCCGGTTTCGTTGGCAGAAGACTTAGTAGGGTTTTTGGAGGTCTTTGCCTCCATTCCAACCCTTTTTCCTCTTTGTGTCAAGAGAGTTCAAACAAAACACAAACTTGTTCTTGCATTGTTGTGCTTTCCATCACTATTTTCGTTGCTTAATTGTCATCATCATCAAAGGTATGTTCTATCTTCTTCTCTATTTCCATTAACTTAAGTTTTAGAACTTTAGGTTTTTAGATTTAGGAATTTTTGATAGATTTTGAAAAACTAGGGTAGAAAACAACCATATGCTGTATCTTTTTAGAAGGGAGGAGAAGCAAGTTCTTCTCTCCTGTTTTGCAGGAAAATGAAGTTTTTTTCTGGGTTTCGCAGAGCGCGCGTCGCGCGCTGTACATATTTTTTTTAAAAAAAATAATAATTTGGTTTGGGCCCACTCATGCTGGGCCCGACCCGGTTTCGTTGGCAGAAGACTTAGTAGGGTTTTTGGAGGTCTTTGCATCCATTCCAACCCTTTTTCCTCTTTGTGTCAAGAGAGTTCAAACAAAACACAAACTTGTTCTTGCATTGTTGTGCTTTCCATCACTATTTTCGTTGCTTAATTGTCATCATCATCAAAGGTATGTTCTATCTTCTTCTCTATTTCCATTAACTTAAGTTTTAGAACTTTAGGTTTTTAGATTTAGGAATTTTTGATAGATTTTGAAAAACTAGGGTAGAAAACAACCATATGCTGTATCTTTTTAGAAGGGAGGAGAAGCAAGTTCTTCTCTCCTGTTTTGCAGGAAAATGAAGTTTTTTTCTGGGTTTCGCAGAGCGCGCGTCACGCCCTGTTCAGCGCGCGTCGCGCCCTGGGTTCAATTTTGATTTTTTTTGTATGTTGTTTGGGTTGTTGTATAGGGTCTGTTTTGTGCTTGATGATGAATGTGGCTTGATATGTGCTGTTAATTTTGAGGTTATGCTAACTTTGTTTCAATTGTTGTGTGTTTTGTTTGAATTACAATTGTGCAGGAATGGCACCTTTTTTGAAGAGAAAGAAGGCTGGGTCTGGTGAGGGATCTTCCTCACAATCTGGCAGGTTTGATCGGACAAAATTTCAAGGTCCGGAGCAAGAGGCGAGGTACCATGAGCTCGAAAGCCGAGTTGTGTGGAGTGAACGCACTGTAGTTCCTATTGACCACGACCACTTCCAAAGGGCGTGGAATGCTTTGTCTGAAACATGCTGGGACAAGTTGTTCACTCCAGGACAATTCTATCAGGTGGAGATTGTCAGAGAGTTTTATGCAAACGCCTTGCCTCCGAGCAGTTGGGTAGGTACTGAAGCTTACCCGTTTAAAACATGGGTGAGAGGTAAGGCCATTGATTTTAGCAAATAGGCTATTTTTGATTTTCTTGATAACCCTCTTGCTTTGGTGGAAGAGTGTGAGTACCATCCCAGGTTGAATAGAGGAAACTGGGATGTGGAGAGTATTAGGGAGAAGATTTGCAGGGCTGGTTTCACCTATACTCTGACGAAGGCTGGGCTACCAAAGACTTTTACCCGTAGTCAGTTGACGAATGAGGCTCAATTGGTGACCTCGGTGGTCCTTTATAACATAAGGCCACGAAGTCACACTTCCTCCATCACCATTGATACTGCAGGTCTGGTTCAGGGTATCTTAAATGGTGATAACATTGATGTGTCTAGGATAGTGGCAAATGAGCTGAAAAGGGTCGCCCTGAATGGGACTCTTCATGGAGATGGGGTAAAATGTAGGTTGATTTTTCCTGGTTTAATAATGGGTTTGTGCAGGAAAGCTGGTGTCCGGTTTCCATCTGGGGGTATGATTCCCATGGATTGTGTTATCGATGATGTTTTTGCTAACAGGTACTGTTTGCCTGGAGGTCGTCCTTTTGGTGCTCCTGCTAATGCACCTGACCTTCCCGATGCAGCTCGAGCTGTTCCTGTTGCTGCTGCACCGCCTGCTGGTTCTCAGTATGGTGAGGCAAGTGACTGGAACTATCAGATGCACATGGCGCATCAGAGAGCGTTTATGTTTATGCAGGATTCTATCCGGCAGCTTTCTCTGCAGCAGCCTGTTGGTTCCAGGGAGGATTTGTCTGCATATGCTTCATGGCCTGAGGGCAGGCCAGATCTTGAGGAGGGGATGGCTGATGAGGAGGACACTTCTGATGAGGAGTAGATTTTTATGCTTTCTTGTTTTATGTTTTATTGTTTTTAGTTATATGTTAGAACAATTATTAGTTATTTTGTTTTTAATTTTGTTCCATCCTTTGGATGAGGTACTTTGAAAGGCTAAGTTTACGCCTTTGGATAGTTAACACCGGTTTGGTGTGGTTTTTTATTTTATATAAGTTCAGTTTACTTTATTTATCGCATTTATTTATTTTTAAGTAGTTTATATTTTTTTTAGTGTTTATATTTAAGTTATAATTAATTTTGATAAGTTGTCCTGATGATTAATTAGTTGGAACATGAATTTTTGTTGTCACGATGAATTTGGGTGATGCAACGCAATTTGAGTGGTGATGATATAAGTTGAAAACTGTACGTGCAAGGTACATCCTTTATCGTTTTGTTTATCAAGTACCGTTGATTCTGATGCTTTTAAATTGTACAAATTAGTTGTCATTAATTTCTGTTGATAAAATTAGTTCAATTGTGAATCACTTTAGCCTAGCTGTAGTTGTGAGGAGACTTTCCACTGTGTAGATATATAATAAATTGTGCTGGATACCAGCAATGTGCGTTTTAACTCGTTTTTATTATGATTAATCTTGCATTTATTATTAAATTGTGTTAAGCATGAAAGTGATCAAGGCGTTTTGTTCTGCACTATGAGAAAAACTTCCAATCCAAATGTAACCTACCCGGTGAGTGTGTGAGTATTTGATAACCACTTTGAGCCGTTTTTGCCAAGATTCAATCGGTATCAGTTCCTTGTTTATATTTGCCGATTTTTGATCTGAATCTTGATGATTTTCTTTTAACCTTGAAGAGTACCATGAAATATGGTTAGGAGTGTTTCCTTTTCGCCTTAGAATAGAGAGCATTCGTGATTATGTGGTGGTAATATTCAAGTTGGGGAGAATAAAAAAAAAATTGTTGTTGTATTGGTGTTGAGAAGAAAATAAGTGATTGCTCAAGAGAGAAAAAGAAAAAAAAAAGAAAAAGAAAAAGAAAAATAAAAGATCTTTGTATATAGCTAGTTCCCTTTAAATTAAAAAGATGAACTCTTGAGCAATAAAGTTGTGTGATCTGTTGATAAGGATGTGTGGATGTAATTGTATTTGAATGCTCTCTTAGGTATTGACCCTTTCGATTCAATGGCCGTGAGATATGACACTTCCTTGTTAATCAAGCCAAGCTACAACCCGAAAGTCCTTAGTGATTCATGCTTATATACTTTTTATTTATTCTGTGCTTAGATGAGTTCATAATTAATTCGGTATGTTTGCGTCATTGACTGGTGAGTGTTAGGATCCTCCATTTTTGTTCTCTCAATAGAGAAGTGCGTAGGTGTGATTCATTCTTGAACTTCTTTTGCTTGTGGAATTTTTGACATAAAATTTGTATATATGATTAGCATTGTTATCATGGTACTTTGATGGAAATTGGTAAGGATTGATCTTGGTGTACTGTTGGAATTTGAACCACTCAATTGTTCTTGTTTCTTCCTGGTTGTTTCATTTGTGAAAATTTGTGTTCCCGGTAATTTATCATTGTTTTGTTTGAGGACAAACAAGAGTTTAAGTTGGGGAGCGTTGTTAGGTGCCAAATTGTGTTAATATTTAGTTCAATTAATGGCCCCTTTCGACCGTTTTTATCGTATATTCAAACAATTCCCTGAAGTTTTAGATAATTATTTATTATTTATAATTTTAAGCTTTCTTTTAATGATAATATGTGTTTTAGTTGTGATCTTGTAGGTTTTAGCCATTTTTGGGAAGTTTGGAGCTTTGTTTTGGCCTTCATTGGAGAGTGTTGGGCAGAGGTTAGCGCGCGTCGCGCGCATTGGCGGTTTATATTTCTTAAGTGTAATGGCGCGGAGCGCGCTGGAGGGCGCGACGCGCCTTGGACAGAAAACTGTTTTACTATATAAGGAGTAAATGTGATATTTGACTTCTTCTTCTTGATATATTGAGAGCTCTTGAACCCTAACTACTGTAGCAAGTGAAGAATTGGAGATTCGAAGCTTTGATCGTCGATTAATCGCCGTAGATGCTTGTTGATCTTCATCCTTTCCTTCTTAAGCAAGCTACCATTCTCATGGATAGCTAAATCTCATTTGTATCAAGATAAGATGTAATCTTCCTAGCCTTTTGTATGTATTTCTTGTGAATATATTGTGTATGAACAAGTGATGATCAATATAGATGGTTTAGTTTGTTTATTAAAGCTTTTCTATGGTATAAATGTTTGAGATATCAATGTTTGTATCTAGACCTAACTTTATCATTTATCAAACTATAAGTTGCAGACATGGATTTAGCGTTTGATGTTTACTTAGTATCAGTTTTAAAACGTTATTTGTATTGTTTAAACGGTGGAGAAATTGTCGGTTAAACAATACGGTAAATCTAACTATATCGTTGCGGACACGGACGATATAGGCGTCGATACGTAATTATATTGATCGTTACCGAGTTCATATACGTATATTTATAAGGATACATACAAATTTAGGTCGATTAAATCGAATCTTGATACATTTTCTTTAACTTAGAACTTTCATTAATTTACTCTTTGCTACTAAAGTAATTGAATGATCTTTTGCAAACCCAAAACTAAAGTAACATTAACTCAAGACAAAATAGGCTATAGAACGGCGGTGATATCGCAATAATCCCTGTGGATACGATATAAACGAAAAGTACACCACAATACTCTTTCAACATCTACCAAAGTATTATCTTTATGCTCATCCTTCATTATGGTGAACAAAAAGACAATGACTTCAGCCAGCGAGGAATCTAACGACGAGAAAGTGTCATGGCATAGATGTGTGTTATTATGGATGAGCTTCGTCGTCGGAACCAACCTTTGGAGGATAACATTCTTCACATCCAACAGTGCTAACAAAGAACATATATTATGGATGAAGTATAGTATTGGATCCCCAACCTCTCTCAAATGAGATATGAGAGGCGCCCGTCCCTGAGAACTTCAAGCCGTCATCGTTGGCTAAAGTGATGGATACATCGACTCATATAAGCATGTGGCCTTAATCAAGACTCAGATGGTCATCATTAGGGATTATGACTCCTTTAAGTGCATACTTTTGTCTAGTACCTTTAGAGACGTAACCCTGTAATGGTATATGGACCTCCCAAGGCTCTTTGTCACTAGCTATCAAGACCTGGTGAAGAATTTGGTCCACCAATTCGCCAAAAATAGGAAAGAGAAGCTGATTGTCACCAGTCTTTTCAAAATATTCTAGGATCCATCAGAGTTGTTAAAGGAGCATCTCGCTTACACCAATGAAGCAACCATCAACATAGTCCATCCAAATTAGGAAATGTTTGTAGGAGCATTTTAGAACGAGCTCAGGGTAGGGCATTTTAACGAATCCTTCGCCTAAAGGCATGTGTCGTCCTTGGCTGAGGTTGTAATGCAGGAAGAATACTATATCAAGAGTGAGGATAGCAATGCTGAAAAATAGGCTTGCGTAGCAAAAGAATGCACTCCAAACACTGATAGGTCACGAAGGAACCAATATACGTCACTTATGAGAGAGAATAATCTTCAAGCAAATGGAAAGTACATCGAAAGTTTTACGCCGTGAGTGCCTGCCGGGAGCAAATATTGCATGTGGACCTCCACATGCATAATATCCCTCAACCACCAGCTCCCAAACAGGCGCCATGGGACCTGATCCTCGTAGTTGGTACAAATTCCACAAGGTCAAAGGATATCAGACATAAGACTGTTACCAACTAAAAAAGGAGACATATCACCCCATCTAAGAAAGTCATCTGATTAAATATATCATGGGTAACTCTGTCAAAGGGTCTAGCGAATCCAATTCTTAAGGGCGAGAATCCTTAGGAAATCCATGATCAAAGAAGAGGAAAGTTCCATCTAAAGGAATCGGGGTCATGTCTATTTGCTATACTCTTAATGCCACTGCAGAGATTTTGTTGGAGGCGGAAATACAAAGATCGGCGACAAAGAAAATGCTCTTCAGGTCCTGACCATCAATGGACCACCATCGATTCAGAGGTAGGCGAGTCATAAGTTCTAGAGGCCAAGATTACCTTTTTTGAGAAAGATGTTGAAATTCTGGTATACAAATCTCAGATGTCCTAAAGGATGTTGAGACGTTGATCTCTGAGTTACATATAATGGCAGGATAAACAATATTTAAGAACAAGGGTGAAAGTAGTTGAACACACATTATTGTTAACCCAATTCGGTATAAATAATACGGACTATGGGGGCTACCAAGACAGGAAGGAAATCCACTATCAGTAGTATCAATTCAAAGCTAAACAACCTTCGGTTTACAACTTCTCACTTAATCCTTACCCAGTGCAACTTCTACTTAAGAACTTCCTAGATAAGAGAAATCCCTTTCACTTTCAATCACCACAGTGATATCTCGCAATAACAATCCCCGTTACTGATATTGACGACCCTTTGCCTTAATCTTTAATTACAAGAAACACTAGATTAAGAACTTCTTAATCAAGAATACTTGATCTTTCTTAAAAGCTTCGATAAAGAACAATAACTTGAAACACAATCAACACACACTTAGAATAATGTATCAATGATACCTAAGTGACATACATACATTTAATACTTAACAGCTTATGAATGCATGATGTGAGATATTGGATCGAATTCTAGTATGGTCGAAGGGTAGCTTCTTGATTCGACAGGATTAAGCATGAAGTCGAAGGTTGTTCACATGCCTATGTCGAAGATGCTAGGGTTGTTAGCATGTTAAATTAGGTTTTAGTGTTTAAACCCTAATTTGTTAAGTTAGCTTGTTTATTAAGTTGGCTTGTGTAATGGGCCTTGTGGAAAAAGCCCCTTAGTTAGTATGTTAGGTTTTATTATAAATAGCATACTAGTCTCTCATCATTGTAAGCTGCAAATCCTAATTTAGGGTGAGAGAGGTTATTTGTTATTCTTGTAAACTTGTAATCTTGTTTTAAGAGAAAGTGAAAGAATAGCAGTTATAACCAATTCTTGTGTTCTTCTTATCTTCCCTAATTCCTATTATACTTTTTTCTTGGCATCATTTTTCACAACAAATTGGTGCGGTGAGCGTGGAGAAGATGCCTTCAACAAAGTATGAGATTGAAAAGTTCACCGGAGTGAATGATTTCGGTCTGTGGCGCTTGAAGATGAAAGTCCTACTGGTTCAGCAGGGTTGCTTGGAAGCGTTGAAGGGAGAGGCAACCATGAATGCAGAATTGACGGCAGCGGAGAAGACGAATATGATCGAGAAAGCACACAGCGCAATTTTGTTGAGCCTTGGTGATAAGGTTCTCTGGCAGGTATCAAAGGAGACGACGGCATCAGGGTTATGGGTGAAACTTGAAAGTTTGTATATGACCAAATCGTTGGTAAATCGACTCTACTTGAAGCAAGCTTTGTATTCATTCAAGATGATTGAAGACAAAGTGTTGGCTGAGCAGTTGGATATGTTCAACAAGCTGATTCTTGATCTTGAAAATATTGATGTGAAGATCGATGATGAAGATCAAGCGCTGTTACTATTGTGTTCTTTGCCTTGATCACATTCTCACTTCAAAGAAACTCTCCTGTATGGAAGGGAGTCCCTGACCCTTGAAGAAGTTCAATCAGCCCTGTATTCTAAGGACTTGAACGAACGAAAGGAGCATAAACCTTCGACTGTTGGCGAAGGTTTGGCCATTAAAGGAAAACTCTTACGAAAGGATGGTAAGTTTGACAAGAAAAAGGGCAAAAGCCAGTTGAAGTCTTATAGTGGCGAAGCATCTGGCATTCGATGCTATCATTGTAAGAAGGAGGGTCACACAAGAAAGATGTGCCCTGAACGCCTGAAAGATCATGGAGGTAAGGATAATGGCAATGCAGCCATTGTTCAAGATGATTTAGAATCATCTGATGTTCTTGTGGTTTCAAGCAGTGACTCGAGAAGATAGTGGATTATGGATTCAGGTTGCACTTGGCACATGACTCCAAACAAAGACTTGTTCGAGGAGTTATGTGATCAAGATGGTGGATCAGTATTGCTGGGAAACAACAAGGCTTGCAAGATTGCAGGTGTTGGATCTGTGAGATTCAAACTCCATGATGAGTCAATAAGGTTGTTGACTGAAGTCAGGTATGTTCCTAATTTGAAGATAAATCTACTTTCTCTTGGTGAATTCGACAAGAAAGGATATGTTTTCCAAGGAGAGAAAAGTATCCTAAGAGTCATGAAGGGTTCGAAGGAAGTCTTGAGAGGCGTGAAGAAACAAGGCTTGTATACCCTTGAGGCTGAAGTTGTAAGTGGTTCGAAAAATGTTACATCCATGAAACCTTTGTCGAAGACAGAAATCTGGCACATGAGATTGGGCCATGTCAGTGAAAGGGGTCTGGTCAAATTAGGGAAACAAAATCTGCTTGGTGGAGACAAAGTCGAAAAGCTGAAGTTTTGTGAACCCTGTGTACTTGGAAAATCTTGCAGAGTGAAGTTCAACAAAGGCAAACAAAGAATACATGGATCCCTTGATTACATCCATGCTGATCTTTGGGGGCCTGCAAGGTGTCCATCACATTCAGGAGCAAGGTATTTTCTATCCATAGTAGATGATTATTCCAGAAAATTATGGGTATTCATCCAGAAGAATAAGGATGAAACTTTTGAGAATTTCAAAAGTTGAAAGACTCTGGTTGAAAATCAGACTGGCAGAAAAGTCAAGAGGTTGAGAACCGACAATGGCCTTGAATTTTGCAATGAGACATTCGACAGTTTTTGTGCTGCCTCTGGTATTGCAAGACACAGAACTATTGCAGGTACTCCACAACAAAATGGTTTGGCTGAAAGGTTTAATCGAACTATTTTGGAGAGAGTCAGATGCATGTTGGCTAGTGCTGGACTAAAGAAGGTGTTCTGGGCTGAGGCTGTTTCGACAACAATATATCTGATAAACAGATGTCCTTCGACAGCGTTAGATATGAAGACACTTGAAGAAGTTTGGTCGGGACATCCACCCGATCTCGACAAATTGAGAGTATTTGGTTGCGTAGCCTATGCTCACATTAGGCAAGACAAGGTCGAACCTAGAGCTCTGAAATGCATGTTCATGGGATACCCTGAAGGAGTCAAAGCTTATAGGTTATGGTGCCTAGAGCCAGGTCACAGGAGGTGTATCACCAGTCGAGATGTAGTTTTCAATGAAGCTGAAATGGCTTTTAAGAAAATTGATGATGTTGGTCGAAGTACAGAAACATCTGACAAAGAGCTAGAACAGGTAGAGATTCCTGTTGAGGTGGAGCATGTTGATGCTGAATTGCATATCCCTGATGAAGTCGAAGAAGAAGAAGAACATGCTGAGGAAGTTGAGGAAATTGACGATGACTACCTATTGTCGAGAGATAGGTCGAGAAGAGTCATCAAGGCACCTCAGAGACTTGGGTATGCAGATCTTATAGCTTATGCCTTAATCTCTGCAAGTGAGGTTTTAGACAAAGAACCTAGAGACTACAAGGAAGTTATGAGGAGTCGAAATAAGACTGAATGGCTGAAGGCCATGGATGATGAGATGAAATCTCTTCATGATAATCATACTTGGGAACTGATCAAGAAACCTGCTGGGGCAAGGTTAGTCAGCTGTAGATGGATTTTCAAAGTTAAGGAAGGAATTGAAGGAGTGACGTCGAAAAGATACAAGGCAAGGTTAGTTGCAAGGGGTTTCACTCAGAAAGAAGGTGTCGACTTCAATGATGTGTTTTCTCCTGTTGTGAAGCATAGGTCCATTCGAATGTTGCTTGCCATGGTGGCACTGTTCGATCTTGAACTGGAACAGATGGATGTGAAGACTGCATTCTTGTATGGTGATCTAGATGAAACGATCCTGATGAGGCAACCTGAAGGGTATGTCGAAAAGGGGAAGGAAGATTATGTGTGCAAGTTAAAGAGATCTTTGTATGGGCTGAAACAATCTCCTCGATAGTGGAATAGGAGATTCGACAAGTTCATGGCACGCATAAGTTTCATTAGAAGTCAGTTCGACCACTGCGTTTACTTCAGTTTTCGACATGGTAATTCATTTGTTATTTTGTTGCTTTATGTGGATGATATTCTCATAGCAAGCAACAATGTTGAAGATGTGACGAGGGTGAAGGCTGAACTCAATAAGGAGTTCGATATGAATGATCTGGGAGCTGCTTCTAGGATTCTTGGAATTAACATTCGAAGATATAGAAAGAAGTCGAAGTTATGCTTATCTCAAGAGGCATATCTACGGAAGATTATCGAAAAGTTTGGTATGTCAAATTCAAAGCCAGTTGTGACTCCAACAAACCCTCAATTCAAGCTGAGTATTGATCAGTGTCCCAGTACTGATGTCGAAAGAGCCTATATGAATAGCATCCCATATGCTAATATTGTTGGTTCTTTGATGTATGCTATGGTCTGTACTAGACCCGACATAACATATGCAGTAAGTCTTGTAAGCAGGTACATGGCGAACCCTGGAAAGGCTCACTGGCAAGCATATAAGTGGATTTTAAGGTACATAAACGGGTCTCTGAATAGAGTCCTAATTTATGGTGGAGCTTTGGGTGAAGATAGTAAAGCATCAATTGAAGGTTATGTCGACTCTGATTATGCAGGTTGTATGGATTCCAGAAAATCTATTTCTGGATATGTTTTCACTAGGTTTGGCACTACAATTAGTTGGAAAGCAACACTTTAGAAGGTTGTTGCTCTATCAACCACTGAAGCAGAGTATATTGCCCTAACTGAAGCTGTGAAAGAAGCATTGTGGCTTGAAGGTTTTGCGAAGGAGCTGAAACTTCAAGGTCGAGGTATCACTGTTATATGTGATAGTCAAAGTGTAATACACCTGTCGAAGAATTCAGTCTATCATGAGCGAACTAAGCACATTGATATGAGGCTGCATTTCGTCAGAGGAGTAATCGAGCGTGGAGAAGTCCAAGTGCTGAAGGTTTCGACTAAAGACAATGCTGCTGATATGATCACTAAGACATTGTCGAGCTGCAAGTTTTTCCACTGTATGCAGTTGATAAAGCTGCATGAAGAAAGCTAGTTTGTTCCCTTGATGTTGTAGAGTTAGATCCAAGGTGGAGATTTGTGAGATATTGGATCGAATTCTAGTATGGTCGAAGGGTAGCTTCTTGATTCGATAGGATTAAGCATGAAGTCGAAGGTTGTTCACATGCTTGTGTCGAAGATGCTAGGGTTGTTAGCATGTTAAATTAGGTTTTAGTGTTTAAACCCTAATTTGTTAAGTTAGCTTGTTTATTAAGTTGGCTTGTGTAATGGGCCTTGTGGAAAAAGCCCATTAGTTAGTATGTTAGGTTTCATTATAAATAGCATACTAGTCTCTCATCATTGTAAGCTGCAAATCCTAATTTAGGTTGAGAGAGGTTATTTGTTATTCTTGTAAACTTATAATCTTGTTTTAAGAGAAAGTGAAAGAATAGTAGTTATAACCAATTCTTGTGTTCTTCTTCTCCTCTCTAATTCTCTATTATACTTTGTTATTTGTATCGTTTTTCACAACACATGACATAACTTACAACTCAAAATAGTCCTACTCTTCTATCAAGAATGATATTAGAGAGGCTCACATTAAGCTCACAAACCCTAAACTATTCCCCGTAAGTTATGCTATTCAATTAGGGTTGTTGTCTTCTATATAAAGCACATATTTGGTCTGGATTTGGGCTTCAAAATACAGCAGGGAGATTGCTAAAAACCTATACAAGATTCTCCATAAAATAGTTATCCAATCATTAGTTTCCTAAATATTCTCCATATTTAGAAACTATGAATACATCTTAAAAACAGATAAAATCTTTTATCCTTAAATTAAGCGTAACGTTGGATTGCATAATATTCTCAGAATATTCTCCATATGTAACAATCAATACAGATTCCAAAAAGTCCAACTTTGCACACAGTTAAGATGTCAGATGATCTTTGCATATGACATTTTACTCGACATGTCATACCAGCTGCAGTCGTTAGAACATCTCGTTCAACATTATGTCTAACATATATTTACTACAAGTAAGACCACCTATGTAACATGTTGTTGTCTAATTTGTTTTACTAAAATCAATGCCAATCACAAAATTGATAATTAACAGATGTCGTCGACATTCACCAACACAACGATGACACCATAGTTATTGGTGTTCAATATGACGAGTGGGAGATAAAAGGTGCCTTGATTGAACCGGAGAGCTCCATTGACATCCTCTATTAGGATTCCTTTTAGAGGTTCCACCTATATTTGGGGGACTTTAAGCCCTTTAAAAGATCGTTGGTGGTTTCCTCAAGCGAGTCAGTAAATGTGAAGAGCTACATAACATTGAAAATAACCTTTGGAGCAGGGGAAAATGCCAGGAAGGTCACGGTAAGATATCTAGTCATTGATGATCCCTCATTTTATAACATGATCATATGGCAACTGATAAGTGCCACATTTATGTGAAATACGTGAGTACTCATTAACTTATTTTACAAGCAATTAATACAAAAACTCCTAGTTTATATATGAACAGTGAGAAAACACATGTTTGAATTTTATAGTACACAATATTCCCTCTGGTCCTATTTATAAGATAAAGTTGACTTTTTAGATTCATTGAAAGATCAATGTATCTGGTTATCTGATCCATGATATAGTCCAAATACATTTATTATTCAATGAATCTAAAAAGCAAATTTTCTCTTATAAATGGGACCAGAGGTAGTAACTAAAAACAGGTGAAAAGGATTGGAAAATCAGGATTTAGCACGAAAAGACTAACCCAGATCAAAACCATGGAAGACTAGGATCGATGGGCCTACTATAGGCGCTCCAAGCACAAGAAAAAAGCTATATGGGATGACTTGATGCAAGTTTCATGGTGAAACAAAGGTTAGCTCGTTAATCGAAGGGGTGATGTGCTAGGTGAGGAAAGACAGCTACAGACACATGGCAGAAATGCAAGCATTGCTTGTTGAGGAAGAAAGTATAGCAGGTCAAAGTATGGTACACGAGTTAGGCGCAAGGACGGTGCACCTAACGAGAGGTCCAGAAATTTGCATATAAGTAGGAGTTTCCAATTTATTGCAAAGGAAATTTTTGTGGAGCGAGGTAATACAAAATTGGAGTAGGTTTGCCTTGGTCTGCTAAAGTATAACAAGAGAGAAAACTTAAAGGTGGAAGCGCTGCTTAAAAGACATGGCAAATACACTTCCAAGACCAACTTTGCAGGATTACCGACAATTACACTAACAATGAATAAATGTAGCTAAAATCTCTCTGTTGGGAGTTGGATGTAGTCATTATATACATGTACTGAATAAGTCACGACGTTCTATGTAATTCTACTCATGCTTTAATATTGATGACTCTTTAATCTTAATGCTTGTTTTAATTTTTTTAAACTAAAACTCATTTTAAGGTGTGACATAACATCGAAAGGTGCTTGTCATTGCTAGATTCAAGATAATCATCTATTTAATAGTAACACCTAGAGATAAATTTTAGTTCAATATTTGCATGTAGCGTAGCATGTATGGATGTAGAGTCTTGGTGCTTTATAGCTGTTGGAACTTAATGCTCTATGTTGGTTAATAGTCGATATATCAGACTATTGGATAATGCACTGATCTCAGGGTGTTTAGACCGAAAAAATATATGAATAAGAGCAACATGTGGTAATATTAATAGGTGAGTAAATGATCATATTACTAACCTATGAATGTGAATGATAAATACGTAATAATGAAATCAACCCCTCGCAAGTTTTCTTGCTATTAACACCGGAATCTCCATTTTACCTTCTATCATTTATTTTGTCCTTTAATTTCATGCAACATATCAAATACACAACCATTCTCTACTTAAAATCTTAAAAATTATTGAACGATCTTTAAAACCACCAATCTTGGCGGATACGATAATTGTAAAACTTACATTTGCTCCTCAGCAAACAAAATTGCGTTGTTGCTAGGATATTATGCATATGATTTATTTCATTATTAATAATAAAGATAATTTTATTTATATACTACCGTATGATTTAGCACCACTTTAATATGATTTACTTTCGGTGTCTTTGATTGCAAAATTGTAAGCACTTGATAAAACATTAGAATACAAATCTTTAAAGTACTGTATAATTTTTTTTATCTTGTATGATGTTTGGTAAATAATGGATATGACAAATAAAATCTAATAAAATTTACTACAACAAACTTATAAATGTAAATATTAATAGAGGAGAAAGAGAGAGAATATTTTTTAATATAAAATATGAGAGTATTATTAGTATATTAAATAATTAGTACAAAAGATAAAAAATATATTAATTTTGTAAATATTAATAGAGGAGGGTGAGAGAGAAATTATATTTTAAATAAAATATAAAAGAATATATTTTTTTTATATTTTAAATAACTTGTATTAGGGATAAAAGAGTATTTTTGTATATTAATATTATAAGAGAGATAGAGAATATTTTTAATAGAAAATAAAAGAGTATTTCAGTATTTTAAATAACTTGTATTAAGAACAAAATAATATTTTTGCATTATAAATATTAATAGAGGATTATGAGAGATATAAAATATATTTTTAATAGAAAATCAAAGAATATTCTCATATTTTAAGTAATTTGTTCTACAAAAGAATATTTTTTGTATAGCAAATATTAATAAAGGATAACGAGGGAGAAAAAATATTTTTAGTAAAAAACAAAAGAGTATTTTTTATATTTTAAATAATTTGTACAATGCACAAAAAAAATTGTTCCATATTTTAGTGAGAAATACAAATCATAATTTTTGTCTAGTTCCTAATCATGATTTTTTGTCTAGTCTTATAAACATTTTTAAAATTAAACTCAAACAATTAGAGTTGTGTTGTCCCCTCTATTCTTTTATAGCATATCAAACACACAAATTCTTAAAAATTAAACAATTGTATTGATTCTTCCATTTTTAAGAAATTATATCTTTTAAAAGCTAATATTATAAAAACATTATAAATTAAATTCTCGAGTTATAATAATTTAGAATCAAAGATTATTTTAACTATTTATTTATTAATATTATATACAAATAAAATAAGATATAAATATTATATACAAATTAAATAAGAGTTAAATATGTTTAATTAATAAATTTGATTTTTAATTCCTATAAGAAAAGGTCGTGTACTCATGTTTTAGTCATTACAAAATTATTTATGCCCGTAATTTTAATTTATATAACAGGACTAAAACTTCGTACAAAAATAATTTTATATGAACTAAAACATGACATTACACAAATCACTTGTTGGTCTAGTGGTGATTGGCGTTAGACCGCAACTGCGATCGGGAGGAGACTAGAATCAGTTGATGCCAGAACTGACCCTAAACCGGACTGAACCGGTGGTGATAAAAAAAAATGACATTATTATATAAGGTCTAAAAATAAAATTTAAAATATTTATAGGGGTTAAATTTTTTTTTTTTGGAGTCAAAGTAATATATTTTTAAATAAAAAGGAGTGTAAATATTTTTATTCATATTACAAATAAAAAGTGCATTTTATATTTTTAATTCTTCTCAATTATAAATTATTATTATAAAATGTATTATCTAAAGTGATATATGTAATATTTATGATGTTAAGTAAGTAAAGTGTTTTTTACAGGGACATGTGGTAGGATTTTTTATTTATATTATATTAAAAAGTGATTTTTTAATTTTTAAATTCTTTTCAATTATAAATTATTATTCTAAAATATATTATTTTAAATGATATATGAAGTATTTATGACATTAAATAAGTAAGATATTTTTTTATATATAGGATTTTAAATAAGTAAGACATTTAAGGATATTTTTTTATAGATAGGATTTTTTTTATCTATGTTGTATATATAAAATTATAAAAATTTTGGAAAATAACTTTTTGAAAATTATATTATCATGGTAAAGAAGTTTAAAACAATTAATTTTTTTAATATTAAAGTGGTGACTTTTAAAGTGAAAATTAAATATTGCTTATAAAAAGTAAAATTTAAATTAAATAAAGTAGAATTTAAAAATGTGAGAATTAAATTGATACATTATATTTTTAAAATAAAGTAAATACTTAGGATCTTTGTTAGGATTAGGATTCTTAAAAATAAAATATTTAAGAACTGAAACGAACTGCCAAATCAAATTGAAATGAAGTTAAATGAACCAAACTATTATTTTTGGTTAGTGAATCAAACTATTATGCACAGTTCTAGAATCGAACCAAATCCGAACAGAACAAAATTGAAAATAAAAAATGCTTAAAATAAGTTTTTTTTTTTAAATTGAAAAATAGCTTAACGATTCAGTTCTTTGATAAACAATTCGGTTTGAGAAAAATTGTCTTCTAGCAGTTCGGTACAATTCTTAATTTTGAAATAGTATACCAAACTAATAATTTTGGTTCAATTTAATTCTTAGTAAATTGAAACAACGAATGAATTTTTATTATGATTTGGTTCGGTTCAGCTCAATTTTTCCCACGAACTGTAACATAAACCGTCCTTATGATGATTAATAAATTTTATGAGAATGTCAGATAAGACAAGTGTAGTTTGCTTTGGTCAATACATTTAAATATTTATATCTTAAAAATGACAAAAATAACTGAAAGTAATATAAAATATTTTTATTTGAATAAGTTAAGAAAATATCCCAAATAATTATAATCAATATTTTAATTATTTAAAAATAAAAAATTACTACTTATTTTGAGAACAAAAATATCATTTTTAGCAATGAGACATATTGATTTTATAACTTTTAAAAATTATAATATTTCTAAACTAATAATGTATAATTAATATTTTTAGTATTTAGAAACTAAATTATCACTATGTATTTAGAGAAGAAAAATAATTTATGTGTTAATCAAACATTTGAACTCTAGTGGTAAATGAGTTTCTGCTAAGACACGAAGATTAAAAAAATATCGAGTTTGATTTCTGTTGAAAATAATACTTGGTCCGAATTTAATTTCTTATGAAAACAATACTTGACAAAGCGTCATGACCTCTCGTTAGACCATCTCCAATGGTAGTTCCTTCTAATAAGTTCTCCACCTAGACATGCCACATCATAGTACCATTGCATTGCAATGCAACTATGAAAAAATTGTGGTACCCAATCAAATTAGTTTATGAGGTAAAGTTGTGGGCCCAATAATAACTTTTTAGAATTATACAATTAAAATAAAAATTATAAAAATTATTTTAAGATGATGTGGCTAGTGGGACCCATAAAGAACCCAAAAATGGGTTGCACCATTGGAGATGCTCTTAGGAGCTCTAAATTACTAGGGTCCTTATGGAAATCAGAGTGCGAATTTTTTTTATGAGACTTCACAAATAGACGATGAATTTGATCCTATTGAGTTGTCGATTGCAAAATCGAATACTAAAGTTTTTTAAAAAATTAATAAATTATATTAACTCTATCACTTTTAAAAGCTAATATAATAAAAATGATAAAATTAATTTATTAAGTTATAATAATTTAAAACCAAACATTATTTTATTTATTTATTTATAAATATTATATACAAATAGAATTAAAAATATATATTAAATACGAATAAAAAATAGTGTAGATATTTTTATTCATATTAAAAATAAAAAATGTATTTTTTATTTTTTAATTCCTCTTAATTATAAATTATTACTATAGAATATATTATTTAAATTATAAATGTTTTTTATAAGGACATACCGTGGAATTTTAATTTATATTATACTAAAAGTGCATTTTTATTTTTTAATTCTTTTATATTATATATTATTATTCTAAAATATATTATTTTAAAGAATAGAGAAAAAGGGATATGCACTGACAATGTAAAATATTTTTAAACTGTCAATCAATCACAACCATGTATCCAATTAAAACACAATTTTAATTTCAAAAAACTAATATGACGTGATAAGTGTAAGGATTTTGATTGAATGTATGTGTAAAGTTTATTTACACTGTCAGTACACTACCTTTAAACTCTAAATAATATATGTAGTATTTTTGACCTTAAATAAGTACAATATTTTTATATAATGACATTTTTTATGTCTAAAATTTTATAATGTACACTTTATTTATTTTTGTTATATATAAAATTATAATTGTTAAGGAGAATACATTTTTTAAAATTATATTGTTATATTTAGATGTTAAAGGTAGTGCAATGTAAGTGTAAATTAATATTATACTATCATTTAATAGAATTATAACATTATAACATTTCATATATTAGTATTTTAAATTAAAAATTTGACTTGATTAAATACTGTCTCTGATTAGTTTAGTGTATACTCTTTTTTCACTTAAATTTAAATATAAAAATTTAAAATGTAAAACATATTTTTTTATATATTAAATTATAGATTTTTATACTGAGAATTAAATATTTTTTTTATTAAAAACATATGAATTAAGTAAAAAATAGAATTTAAAAAGGTGAAAATTAAATTATTAAATTAATAATATATAAATTATAAAAAGTGTAGTTTGTTTTTGTAATATATATATATATATATATATATATATATATATATATATATATATATATATATATATATATATATATATATATATATATAAGATTAATTGAAATATAATGTCAATTTAACAATTTTACACCAATAATTTAAAAAAATTAATTTTAATTAATGATTGTGTAAAATTGTGAAACTAACTTGATATTTCAATTAATTTCTCTCTCTCTCACACACACACACACATATATATATATATAGAGAGAGAAGGGGTGATGCACTAACAGTGTAAAATATTGTTACACTGTCAATCAATCAGTACCCATGTATCCAATTAAACCATTTTTATATTTAAAAAAAACTTAATGACGTGGCATATTTATAATTTTCTATTGGATGACAGTGTAAAATTATTTTACACTGTCAGTGTAAAATTATTTTACACTGTCAGTGCACTACCTTTTAACTCATATATATATATATATATATATATATATATATATATATATATATATATATATGAGTTTAAAGGTAGTGCACTGATAGTGTAAACAAATTTTACACATACAACCAATCAAAATTCTTACACTTTCCATGTCATATTAGTTTTTTTTAATTAAAATTGTGTTTTAATTGGATACATGATTGTGATTGGTTGACAGTGTAAAAAAACTTTACACTCTCAGTGCATATCCTTTTTCTATATATATATATATATATATATATATATATATATATATATATATATATATATATATATAAAAGTGTAATGAATATTGGTGATCAAAAAAAAAAAAGTGTAATGAATATTAAAATTGTAAATTATAAAAAATTATTGAATTATTAAAATATTTTTAAATTTAAATATAATTTAACAGAATACTGATGAGTGGTTAGTGTAGAATAAAAAACTCTATATTCAGAAATAACTTAAATTGATTATTTTGTTGCCGTGTTTCTTTATCTTTATAAAAGAGTGGGGACATGACTTCCGGGCACCGTTACCGAACACCAACACTTTCCTCTTCCCACCATAACCGTTACCGTCAACCTCGCCGTTTACCCTACTCAGATCCATCATCTCAACCAGGCTCCTAATTACTTCACTCCATGCATCCTCCTTCCGATTCACGCGAGAAACAATGAGAGCTTTATAGAATCACATGCTCAGGTTATGGTTAATACTTTATCGTTCCATGCGATATGATTGAGATTTGATATGAAGAATGTTTTTCACCGAACTGTTTTGATTCTAATGAGGGAGTTATCGTGGCGAATTTTCGGGCACAGGATTGATCGGAGAAAATTGCTTATTCTCGCGGCTGTTTTTACCGTAACTGGATTTCTGTTTCAGTTTTTTGTACATGATTATGTAACCGATTCGTCGCCCTCCAATAGCACTGTACAGTCGAATGAGTTTGTTAAAGGGGAGATAGTTCAACAGGTTCACCTCACTCTTTCTCAGTCCGTTGTTTCGCCTAATTCGTTGAACAAGTCTGTTCAATCAGTATCAGTTGAGCATGACAGTGTTGTAGATATTCAATCACAAAGAAAGAAGAATATAAATCTTAGTAGTACGACAGTTACCGCGTCGTCGCCTCGTGGACATGTTCCTTTGGGTAAGCAGGTAGAAGTTGGTTAGATTTTGAACTTGGTTCTTTGGTTTGTTTAATTATATATGATGTGTTGAGGCATTACTGATGTTTTTCTGGAAATTTATATGGCAGAAGGACATTAGGTTGCTGTCACCTACTGAGGCCCTTGTGTATGCAAAGAAAGAGATTGAACATGCTCCTTTAGTGAATGAAGATCCTAATCTTTATGCTCCTTTATTTACCAATATTTCTGTTTTCAAAAGGTACTCTTGTTTGTTTATTTTAAAATTGTGCATACTTCTTATTCATGGTTTTGTTGCTGAATAGAGTTATGGTTTTAGGGGGTGGTTATTGACTTCTTTGATTTTTTTTGTTGAGGATTGTTGAAGAAAAAAGGAAAGAGATATTAGGCCCAATAAAATCGGGCACCCGGAAGAATTATTCCTATTCGAATCTTGAATAAGATAATATAAACTACGTTAAGAGTTATTCCTATTCTAATCTAGAATAAGATAATCTAATCTAGAATAAGACTGTATAGTCCAATCTATACCGCACATGCTTGAACAAATGTGATGGTAAGTTTTGTTGTGGAGGGGAGGGTAGTCCTTTCTTATACCCATAGAACTCATTATATTTTTCTTAATGTCGGCTGATGATTTGTTTTTTGTGCTAATAACCGCCATTCATTAAATTATTCAACCAAAGCAACAAAAAAAACATAGTAGCAGTATTACAATTTACATAAAGCCCCTCTTTCTTTGAATATTTATTTATCTATGTTAGGAGACCACTTGACTAAAATTAGTGTTTTGAACCAACAACCTCAACCTCAAGTTTGATCTTTTAAGTGATGGCACATGAATGATTTTATGTTACATCTCTAACCCTATCCCTGAAGCAAGAGCCTTTTAAGTTTGAAGCATGGGATTGGGATATGCATAAATCCACTTACCTCATGCTAAAGTTAGCTTTCTAATATCACACCTCTAAACTCTTTTATGTATAAGCTTTTTGAGCATGGAACGGCATATACAAGGCAAACATTCATCTCAGAATCTGAAGACTTAGGCAAGAAGGCTTTAACTTTGGACTACTTGGTGTTGGTCTACTACCTTGTCAAAGAACCACTCAACCAACCTAACTTTTGTTACTAGTAATGATGGATAGTTTCAATGTAAAGTTGGAAAAATGGTTTTTCTGCAGTCATATTAACGACTATGGTCAATGTCCTTTTACCTAGTAAATATTGTAGTTTTGTTGCTGTATAGAATTTTAGTATCTTGGAAAACAGATTTGAACTGGTTGGATCCAGTTTCTTCATTGTTTTCTATAATCATCTTCCCCAAGTATTCTAGATTTTAAAGAGATGAAGTTGAAAACTTGGGGGGCTGATTGTGTTGTGTAACCTGTGGGCTGCAATCTGCTGAATATTGCTGATAATGTTTTGGATTTGACTGCAACTTTGGTTTGTGAGTTGCATTTACCATGTTTAAAGTATATTGAAATAATATCGTCCTTCAATTTCAGGAGCTATGAATTGATGGAAACAATACTTAAAGTTTATATATATCGTGATGGGGCAAGGCCTGTTTTTCACAACCCTCACCTTAAGGGAATCTATGCTTCAGAAGGATGGTTTATGAAGTTAATGGAGGGAAACAATCAATTTGTTACCAAGGATCCTGAGAGGGCGCACTTATTTTATCTCCCTTACAGTGTACACCAAATGGCGCGGGCACTCTATGTGCCCGAGTCACATAATATGAAACCATTATCACTCTTTCTTAGGGATTATGTAAACAAGATTGCTGCAAAATACCCCTTTTGGAATCGCACACATGGGTCAGACCATTTCCTTGTTGCTTGCCATGATTGGGTAGGTGTCTTTTCCATTGAATTGGTTGAATCATGATGATTTGATTTTTCTAAGATTGATAATTGTTTGAGATTATTTGGATTTTAAATTCTTATATTTCCGTGCTTCCATCCATGCTTTTCATTGATTAGATGAAAAATGAAAGTGAGTTTATTTAGCAAAAATAAATTTAAAATGGCCTTGATCCATAAAAATGCACCCATATAATAAACAACGATGGTGCTGATGCTGCTGCAGATAATACTAATAGGATAACATAGTGCCATATATCTCCCCGTCACGGCAAAGAAAAAAGTTCATGCTTAATCTCCCAATGTATTTCAATTACTCTTGCAAATAGTTAATTCTCTTTCATAAATTTCAATTTCCCTTCAACAGTTGATAGTCGTCTATTACCTTGAAATTTGCAATAATGCAAAGCCCTATCATGTTGAGTATGGAGGTATGCAACATCTTTCACTTGTTTTCCTGTGGGCTATCACACTTTTTTTCAATGATTACTGCACAGTGAAAAACTCGTTTTTCTTGAAGTTTTCAAAGACATCTCTTTTTTATATATATGTGATGCCCACAAAGGTTATTGGTCAATTCATAGTTAAAGAATGGTTGATAACGTATTGACTAACATATTTCCCTTTTGCAGCATAATCTATTCATTCCTATTATATCGGAACCTGATAAATTTCATTTTTTTATTGTGTATTGAAGTCTTCGTTTTTGTTTGATGTCTCCTGTTTGAAACTCACATTTCCAGGGTCCTTACACTGTGGCTGAACATGGAGAACTAGCCGGAAACACCATAAAAGCTCTATGTAATGCTGATGTGTCTGAAAAAATCTTCATTGCAGGAAGAGATGTTTCCCTTCCAGAAACTACCATTCGAGCACCAAGAAGACCTCAGAGATATCTTGGTGGGAATAGAGTGTCATTACGTCCAATCCTTGCCTTCTTTGCGGGAGGCATGCACGGTAGAGTGCGTCCCACTCTTCTTAAGTACTGGGGTGGTGAAAAAGATGAAGACATGAAAATCTACAAGCATCTACCTTTGAGAATCTCCAAAAAGATGACTTATATTCAACACATGAAATCAAGTAAATATTGTTTGTGTCCAATGGGCTTCGAAGTTAATAGCCCTAGGATAGTTGAAGCCATATATTACGAATGTGTTCCTGTGATCATTGCAGATAATTTTGTTCTTCCACTTAGTGAATTTCTCGACTGGAGTGCTTTTTCTGTGGTAGTGGCTGAGAAGGATATTCCGAGGCTAAAGGAAATTTTGATGTCCATCCCTATGAAAAAATACCTTGCAATGCAAACTAACGTGAAGATGGTACAGAAGCATTTTCTTTGGAACCCAAAACCAATGAAATATGATCTGTTTCACATGATTTTACATTCAATATGGTTCAACAGGCTAAACCAGATTTGAACCCTGCAAATATAGATGGGTAGCATGCAAGACTCTAGCAGCCTTTTATTGCTTAGTGGCTGGACTCATACATTAAAAATTTGTTTGATTAGAAATATGGTTAATATTTTTGAATGCTCTTTTATTTTAGTTCTTTTTCAAACCATTAAATCCTTGAACTCTGTATTGTCTCTTTCATACAACTACAAACAATAGAAGGAAATATCTTGCTGAGTTCATAGTTATTGTATCTGTGTAAAAAATTCGATGCATGAATGAGTAAAAAACTTAGTTGCTTTCAATCAATTTCACTACTAATTTCTTCACTCAACTGTCAATTCTATGGTGCAAGATCTGTTCATATTTATGATCACTGATCATTTTCTTGCCACCGCACATGTTTTGTTAACTTTAGTGAACATATTGCGAAACCCTTACAATTTTTAATACAAAAAAAACTCTTAAAATTTTGCCATAAATTGACCATACACCATTATATAACCCTTTGTTGCCTCATTAAATGAAAATCTGTCTCTAATTCAAGTACTACTGCCAACAAAAAAAGAGTGTTTCTTTAAAATGAAATAGATTATTTTATATATTCTGATAACAAGTAATACAACATAAACAACTAATGACACAATTCACTACATATTTACTTTAACAATAACAACAATGGAAGTTACAAAAACTAACTAAAATAAACCTCCTACTTTGAGATCATGACAACATTTGCAGAAATTCCGATTTAACTGTGATTTTGCACTAGATTAGATCACAGTTAATCCAAACATGTGCTTAGAAGCAGAATAGAACAACTTGTTTTCCACATTATACTTCACTGGAGCTACTTATCCACAACAATGCTCACTCAGATATTTGTGTTCTCAGGCAACTGAATCTGCTCAAATTCCAAGAGTTTATTCACCCAATCAAACTCATATGGTTCATCAATGGAAAAGTCTAAGAATTCATTCACATCAAAGAGAACATCAGAATCAACACTTCCATTAATTGAATCTTTATTCTCTAATACAACACTATCCCCAAAAATATTGTCTTGAATTATAGTTTCTTGTGTTGTGGAAGTTTCTGGTTTTTCCTCAATGTGAGTGGCTTTTTTGCACAAATGAGAATTCCAATAGTTCTTAATTTCATTGTCAGTTCGTCCCGGAAGCCTCCCAGCTATCAAAGACCACCTTCACATACCAAAAATTCCATCACCAAAACATATGATATTGATTATGACACGTAGTGCTATACTTCAGATTAAAGTTGTGTCTGACTAGAATCTTCAGAGTGTATCGTGTCTAGTGTCTGTGTTAGTGTTTTGTTTATGTATGACAAACCTGTTTCCTAGAAGTTTGTGAAGCCTAAGAATCAAATCCTCTTCATCATCTGAAATGTTCCCTCTCTTGATATTGGGTCTAAGATAGTTCAGCCATCTTAACCTACAACTCTTTCCACACCTATTCAAACCTGCAAAAAAAAAATGCAACACTTACTTTAGTTTCAAGTTACAATTTCTTTGTTACTTGTGTCTTATTATTACTATTATTACCTGATTTGGCCGAAACAGTTTTCCATTTCTTGGCACCATGAGTTTGAATGCAATGAGCTAGCTTTTGATCTTCCTCCGGGGTCCATGCTCCTCTATTCATTGTTTTCTTAGTTGGTCCATCTTTTTTTCTGCAGGGTGCCATTACAATGAGGCTTTGTTTTTTTGGTGTTGTTAAGAGTTAAGAGTAAGAGAGATAGTATAGTGAAGGTTACTCAGTCAAGAGAAGAAGTTTTTACAAGAATGAGAAAACATGTGTATATATATATATATATAGTGGAATGTAGGTGAGTCCATGCATATGTATGTATCTACCCTTCATGAGAATGGAAACCCAACCACCCGTTAGTTGTAGATTTCAACACCAAGTGACCGGTTAGAGCCTTTCTTGTGTTAATAATTTGATTAATGGACTACGTGTATTGATTTTAGTCATAAATAAACAGGGGTGAATTTAGACATGAACATCTTGTGGGGGTAGGGGCTAGTAATAAACCATGTTTCATTTAGTTTTAATTTTTTAATTTTTTTTTCAATGTTATCCCTCCTTAAATATTATCATAACTATTTATTCCATTCTTATTAAAAAAAAAAGTAATATAATTAGTGTGACGGTTGTATATTGTAAGAGGGTCATGCACTTCTATTCATTCTTTTGGTCCAAGATGGTCATGGTAGATGGATATAAGTGACCCCAAAGTGCTCAGAAACCAATGACTTCGTACAACAAGAATTTATTATCCGATGATGTTTATTTATGTATATTTATATTTAGAGGTTTATTTAAATGAATTTATATTTAGAGAACGGTTTTGAGTTTTGCATGTAGCAGCTTTTGGATAGACATGTGATTTTGAGTTTGATAAGAAGAATCTATTAGAACATCAACAAATTGCAATATTCCCCCAATAACAAAAATGTTGTTCTCAAGATTAAGGTTTGGGTAAGTGAAGGCTATCTCTGCACTGTCTTCCCATGTTGCTGTCTGAACATTCATGCCCACCCATTTAACAAGCACCAGGGGAACCGGAGTTGAGTGCTGAAAAATGACCCTAGAGTCCAAGACACCTTTTGGTTGTATTATCGGACTCAATTCAGAAGTAGTTAATGGCAACAGAAAATACAAAACAGTAACAGGTTTGTGGAAGGCCTTCAATTTTATGCGTAAAAAATCGGGTGAATATTCACCGTAAGAGGACGTTGTAGCTTATAAGCAACATAGCCTCTCTTGGGAATGACTGGAAATGGGCCAAAGTAGTACATCCCTAGTTTTTGGGTCTTACGGAGAGCAACCGAGGATTGATGATAATGTTGCAGTTTAACAAGGACTTGATCACCAATGTTAAATTCCACACGCCTGCGTTTCTTGTTCGCATGCAACTTCATAAGGCGTCATAGCACCGTTGCTATGGTATGAAGTGTTACACCAGTATTCTTTTTCTTGACCAAAATGATTGGGAAACTGTTAGCTTGAGAATTTAAATTCAATTCTCGACATGAAAGTGTAAGAAAATGTGTGAAAATGCTAAGTACAAAATGACCAGGTTATAATTTTCGATATATTTATCATTTCAATTAAGGCGGTGAGTTTGACTCGCCTATCAGGTGTTTTGGGACTTGGTGTATTTTTGAGTCCAAGGGTTAGATGACCTAGAGACCCACCACATCTAGGTTGGAGGAGTCTCATAAACAAATCCACAAGTTTAGGATCACTCTCTCTTCAAAAACATGTTCAGAGTCTCAAAAGAGTTGCAGTGATTTGGCATATTCGACGGGAAACATATTAACTTTCAGCAGGGACAACTAGAAGGCTCGAAAATATTATCGTCAGGGACAACCAGGAAGTTTAGAGGCAATTATCAACATTTTTAACAGTTTGCATCAGTTCAAGAACTGAAGACACGTGGAAGCAAATCAAAGACATAACCCACATAGTAAGATACGTGTCAAGTCCTAGGGAAGTATCCGTTATCGATGATTATTGATGTATGTAGTATATAAGTCGATTTGTTATGTAATAAAAGTTCGCAAATTTTAACCGCATTCCTTATAGAACTCAAATATCCAAGTCATAGAGAGAAAAGAGTTTGTGAGGAAATATGTATGAATTTGCATCCCTTTTTCTAATTTCTTAATCAAAGTATTTTATTTCACTTTTATTGTCTTCTTTGTTTCTTTAAACAATTCTGCATTGTTCTCTATTGGAACTTTTATCCAATTTACCAACATTCAAATGTTAAATATTCAAGCACAAATATACATTTCTCAAACTTCCTACCTAAATTAAACATATGACTTTTCGAGTTTAATCACTTAAAAGAACTAAAACTTGTGATTTGAATTACTAAAAACACCAATAAAAAAATTGGTACATCCGGTTGGACCCTTTTGTGCAAAAAACTTAATTTTTTTATAGAAAAATGTTTTGTGCTTTTAACGCTTATTGGGTTCTTCATACATGAAATGTTTTCAATGTCCGAGTGTGTATGCGTCTCAGGAGTGGTAAAACTCTTGTTGAGATGACACGTCCAAAAAGTACTTCCCTTCCCCATAATTACGCTCTAGATACAAAAGAACAACCAAGCGAATTGTTAGGGACCAAATTGTGTATATATTTGTGGTTCTTAACAACTCAAACTCTAGTATTTATTCCAGTTTGCATTGAAAGTAGCTCAAAAATAGTAAGTTTGTGTTTTAGTATGTAAATATGTGTATAACTAACTTTTATGCTTAAATTTGTAGGATTCTTGACTTTTGGCATTAATGGGAACTTGGATGAGGCTTAAAGAAGACTTTGGATCAATGAAAAGTCAAAAAAAATGAAGAATTTTAATGTCAAGCTCGCTAAGCGCATTTTCTAGTGCATTATGCCCTTTTTTTGTGTCCCTTGGCAGGCTTAGCGAAGTCCACTGAGTGGAATTCTTTTTCTCGCATGCTCGCTTGGCGAACTTTATCTCTCTTAGCGAGATTACACTTTTTGAACTTGTATAAAATCACTTTTTCAGATATTTTGGGATGATCCATCTATTTCCATTTGATCTTAAACCTCCCTCTGGAAGCAAAAATCAATTTTCATCCATTTCTTACTCAAAAACAAAGTTTATAAGCTTAAATCTTTGATCCATTAAAGATTGATGCTTACTAAGCTTTGTTGCTTACTTCTTGTGCAAGCTACTATGGTGATGGGTAGCTAAATACTCTTTTGTATCAAGACAAGACGTGATTTTCCTTTCCTTTGTATATTTTCCTTTGGATTATTGTGTATGAACAACTTATTAATCAATATAAATGGTAATTTTTGCTTTTCTTGAATATTTATGGTTTAAATGTTTGTGAAATACAACTTTTGTACCTTGACCTAACTTTATCATCTATTAAAGACTAAGTCTAGACATGGAACTAGTGTTTGATATTCACTTTGTATCGGTTTATAAATGTTATTTGTGTTGTTTAATCGGTTGAGAAATCATTTGTTGAACAATACGGTAAAACTTGTTATATCGTTTCGGACAACGGACGAATGGGGGTGGAAAAACGGGTCCGACCAAGGTTTTAGGCCCTCACCCTCAAGTGTGACCGCCCGCTCTGTTTTTTATGCGGGCTTTTGTGGGCACGTGCATTAACATAAATTTTGTATTTTTAGGCTTAAAAAGTGCAGTGCCCGCGGGTTTAGTCCGCCTCGCCCTCACTTTTTTGTGGGGAGGGCCAAGGTTTTAGGCCCGCACCCTTAACTATGACCATCCACATCGTTTTCTTGCGGGCTTTTGCAGGACGGACCTAAATGAGGTGGGCATGCCTGTTTGCCACCCTTATGAACGATATAGACGAACGATACATGATAATACTGATTAGTAATGAGTTCATATGCATGATTATTGGGAGACATCCAAATTAGGTTGATGAAATCAAGTCTTGATACGTTTTTACATCCTTAAAACTTTTTGAAATTTACTCTTTGCTACTAAAAATTTATGAATGAACTTTGACAAAACCAAACCTAAAGTAAACTCTAACTCATGACACTATAAACTGTAGAACGGTGGTAATATCTCATCAATTCATGTGGAAACGATAATTAAAAAGTACTCCAAAATAATTTCAACACGAATCAACAGTTGATGGTGCAGATACTTCAACAACCGTCAGATTAATCACTCTTTCGTCAATCAAATGTTAGTTTCGACGACATTACCAGAAGTGGCGATTCCCCAATCTCAAGTAACAAGTATTCCAAATACCCCCAGAGTCACATAAACTGTTACAGGAGACCCTAGACCTTTTTCTCTCCCACATTTCACGCTACCCATGGTAGTAGGGAATACCCATATGGCATGCCAGCTCTAATGATGACAGGCCTACAAACTAGTGCATCTAGATATGCATATAATGCAATGGTTTTTGTGTCTCTCCTTAATCCATGCTTAGCCTTAAGATTTTCTATAAGCAATCCTAGTCGAACGGCCCAAACTCAAGGAGCGTTAGGATATATCCCTCAAGTTATGTCATCCTTAACTACTAGTTCCCTTTTATCTGTGAGGCAAAAAATGGATGAAAGTAACCATGATATGGTGAACATACTTACGCAACAAATTGGTACTGTGCTTAATCCTTTGATCCAAAACACAAACCATAATACCAACAAATGGCTAATCAAATGAGTCAAATTGCTGATTTTTTTGGGCTCCCCAAACGCCTATTTGACCGATCCCTCAAATCTAAAATGATAGGCCGGTTAAAATCCAGGAGTGCCAAATAATGAAGGGATTCCTGAGAATCAAGGGCAACTACAACTTACGCCCCAACAAGTCGAACAACCCATACCCAGGGTTGTCAAAGGGGACTTAGGTAGAAATGGCCTAGAACTAGTGTTGGTTAATAAGAACCAGGATGTAGATCAACTAGTTAGAAATGTCCAACAGAATAATTTTAGGGGGCAAAATAATATATCAAATGTGATTGAATAGATCTTAGCCCAAAATTTCCTTATTGTTAGTCTTCATAGGCCTAATTTTTTCTGCTTTGTCTGAGTATGTTTTGCAAACTGAACTTTCTAGGAGTTGAAAAAATCCCAAGTTTATAAAAGTTTGAAGGCGATACAAATGAATCCACTGTTGAGCATATCGCCCGATATCAATTAGAGGAAGGAGATTTGGCCAATAACAAAAACTTGAAGATGAAATACTTTCCTAGTTCCTTGACCAAGAATGTCTTCCCATGATTCGCCACCTTACCCCCAAATTCTATATGTAATTGGAATCAGTTGGAAAGGGTGTTCCATGAATAGCTTTACATGGGTAAGTCGAAGATTAACTTGAAAGAATTAGCTAGTGTGAAATAAAAATTGACATAATCAATAGATGATTAGTCGAAATGGGTGCATAAGATTTAGAATATTCAATTTGGAAGAAATTAAATATCCATTTCTTCCTAAGAGATATGGCTCGAACAGCTTATCCAATCGGAAGTAACATTTGATCAACCTCCAACAAAGAAACCCGGGAGAACGGGTTTCTGTCCACCGCTACAAAAACCTAATGAGTGTGCACATTTTAAATAACTGAGCAAAGACAAAGTGCAGCTAGCTATTTCTCACTAGCATTCTAGTTAAGCAAAATACCAAACTGACATAATTTTGGATGCAAAACCACTTGTAAATTGGCATAATAACTTCAAAGTAACAAAATTCCTTACACGTACTTTCTACATTTCTCTATATACTTTGTATATTTGATGTATACACTTCCCTACATGCTATAGATTGCTCAAAATAATTTCTTCAGTAAGTTGAAAACAGCATATAAAACAAAAACCATTACAACTTTCTTAGAAGCTAGAATCCTTAAATTCACCCTCAGACCATTTTTTCGCATGAAACCCAGACAAGCAGCACCAACAAAGAGAAACCAAGAACAGATTGTGCAGAGAAAAGCCTTCAGGACCTCTGAAGGACCGGATATATGGGTAACATCGGTTGATACTTCCACATAGGAACACGTGGAGCTTGACTTACTGTTGTTTGTTTCATTTAATCTAAGACTGATCTCTGATTGGTTTAATCCAAGATTCTCATTCAACCAATCAGACAACCAGACAAGCACTTTTGCAAGCCATGCAATCTCATCACTGGATATGGGACGCCTCATCCAGTCACCTTTGTATTTAATATCTGTATACATGCGATTGCCAGACCTTCTAGGCTTGAATATCTCATCACGGGATTGTTGATGCTGAATTCGCTCGGGGGAGATTGAAGATGGCTCTATAGCTCTCCCATCAAATAAACACCCTAGTTTTTCCTTCAATGAGTCTATGCATTTTAGGCTGCGTGTAACATTACCACCGGATATAGCTTGTAACTCAGCTTCTGCGCGCAAAATAAACAACTGCAGGAAGAAGAAAAAAAGTGGATGAGAAGATAACAACCTATACCATATATTATTGTACTAGAAACATGACGCAAGAGTGACAAATGTGTGCTATGTCACCAAACTTCACATAGCTGGTCTCAAGTCCCCATATAAAAGAGCAGGGTTATGTTAGGCAACTAATAGACAATTGATTGATTATGTTATACAATAGTTTGAAACACAAATTTGTAAGGATAGCATAAAAATTATGTAAGACCTGAAGGAGCTGTTGTCCACCATCTTCCCCATCAGCAAATAATCGCAAATCTTTGTTCCAATTATCATGCAAAAATGAACCATCAACACCAGTCTCGCATAAACCATCCTCCCAGTCCTGAAACAAGCAGTATATTAATAATTAGAAGTCAGTTTCTGGTATTTCAAATTCCAAGTTTATCTTCAAAAGCTTGAAGACACTACATAAAAACTTGTAGAAGTGATTTTTTTTCAAAAGAAAAAAGAAATTTTAAACTATGCTAAAAAGAAAGAATGTGCTTTTAATACTATGCCTAAACCAGCTATGAACTTTAAACTAATTAAAGGAGTGCGAAGATTCGAAACATGAAATACCAAAATATATGACCAACAAAAAAAAGGAAGGAAAAAAAAAACCAGTAATAGGTATAGGGTCAACTATTAGGGTGAAAAGTTTCATTAAGGTGCAAAAACTAATCACTAAATTAGCAGATAATGGAATCAGAAAATCTAAAAATCAGAAGGGAAATTCAAACCACCTGCAGCTGTTCACGGATGATAGGAACATATCTGTACAAGTTATTCAACATAGGTTTGCCCAAGCCAGTCTGTTTGGAATGGAAAAGGGCATCCATATTCTTCAAGAGGTCAATGAGCTCTTTGGATGATGTCAATGTGTCTAACACCTGGAAAAGAAGGTTAGAAAGTGAAAAATCCATTCAGCTAAACCTCATGAGGCTGTTTGTAGATGACAGGCATAATCAAATCGTTACAGAAAATTTGCACATTTTTAACCAGACTTTATCCAAACAGGTCTAACATGAACAGAAATGCAAAAAAAATCCTTGCTGAATGTAATATTTCAATGTGTTTAAATCCTTGAAAATATTATATTAATAAAGCCATCTAAAAATTAAGAATCGCAAGTCCACAAAGATCAGGTTGTAGTGATCCATAACATTTTGTACACTTATCTTTTACGCCAATTTTGTGTTGTAACACAATGGACTATAAACTCCTATTTCCATATTTAAGCAATTAATATATATAGTACATGAGTACAACTATTGAACTAATAATGTCCATTTTCCTTCTAATTTTAAGCTACAAAAACCAATATTTAATCGTGAAAGACTTGCAGAAGTTAAAAATAATCTATCAAAGATTAAAATGCTCAGTCAACTAACAGTACAGTGTGTCTCTTGCATCCAGAGTTGGAGTTACCAAGACTTCTATTAAGTCATATAGGGTATACTACAGTGTAATGTGGTATCAGGGGTGCAGGTGAGATCAACCAAAAGCAAACGATTAAGTGATGGTTAAATTCAAATTTTTCCTTAAAGGATGAACTCCCTTCAAGGCTTGCCATTGAAAAGGTATAGACATAAATTAGACATATACATCGATAACCACATTGTAACGGTTACAGGTTACAACATTCCCAAGTTTTTCCAAAGATTGACAATCTTCAGCAATCCATACACACAAACTAGTGAGAATCAAATTATTCATCTGCAGTTTCTCTTACACTATCCATAAAATATCCTAAGCAGAAACTAGTCATTGACAAATAACAACCACAAAGCAGTAAGGCAGTAAACTGCAAACACAACAAACATAATCGAACAGGGTTAAGAAACAAACCTTGACGACCATCTGGACTACAATTTCAACATCACTATGAAGAAACCTGTGAGCAAATCCAATAAAATGCATAACCAAGGAAGTATAGTACAAATAATTAGAGAGAACATAATCCTGCCAACACGGTGTAAACCCACCACCACTTCCATTTTCAGGCACAGAATTTTCCACTTTCTCACCATTCATTTCATCCAGCTTTTTAAATTTACCCTCTTTAATATTCCAAGGCTCCAAGTATCTAATCCAAATAGAAAACACTTCCGAAACATTCTTAACCGACACAGCCATCGGACTAAACAGCAATGTCCTCAACAAAAACCTATACAAAGGCCTCTGCAAACATTGATTCCAACAAGCATAACCCAAATCCTTGTTCTTAGAAACCTCCACAGTCCTCCACCTAACACTAGGACTATAACTAGAACCAGAATCTCCATTCTCACGAAACGCAGTTACAGTACTCAAACCCAAATACCTCACAAACAACTTAACAACTTTACTTAAACCCGGCGTCGGAGGCATTTCTCCAAACGGAAAACTAACTCCAAGAGCTTTACAAACACTGACAGGGAACGGCGAGAAATCGTTGTCAACAAGCCAGAAATGAATCAGCGTGTTAACAACAAACTCGGCTCTATCCGCAACAGTTGCGTCATGACTGGAACCGTAATGGAGAATGGAGCTCCGATAGGGTTGGTGAGAGGTTAAATCGGAGGTAGGAACATTTGCACGGAGATACGCGTAGAGAAGACGCGTGTAGAGGTCGTAGTAGGGTTTTTTGTTTGAGACGTTCTGTTTGGAGGCTGAGAAACCAGGGATGGAAGATTTCCAGTTTTCTAACCTGAATTTTCCGGGGGTTGTCTTGACGGAAACTTGATCGGAGTTAATCGAATTAGCCTTGGAGACAGGGTAATAAGCGAACCAGAAAAAGAAGTATTGAAAGACATTGAGTTGAATTTGCGAGGAGGAGGATGAAGAGGTGAAGATTGAAGGACAAAGATCGGAGAGATTGTGTTTATCGGTGAGGGAGCGGGACCAGTGAGGTAGACGTTCCGTGGGGAAGAGGTATTTGACAAGGGAGAGACGGTCGACGGCGGAGATAGCGGTGGCGAGTGTGCCGGAAGGGGAGAGGAGAGAGAATAGGGTTTTGTCGAGTTCGGGGTTGCTGATCCAACCGTTGGATGAAGGTGAAGGTGAAGTTGAAGCGGCGCGAGGGTTTTCGAAGCCGAAGATGTTGCAGATTAGGGTTGGGAAAGCGAGGGAGAAGAAGTGACGGGATTGATCGGGTGAGTGAGAGTGTAGGAAGGTTTCAATGGAGGTGCAGAGGGAGGTTATTTGGGAAGGTGAGGTGGCGGATTGGATGGTGGATAAGAGTTCCTGGGATTTGGAAACGGAATCTAGGGTGTAGGAGTGAGGGAGCATTGTGGAGGTGGTTAGGGTTTTAGAGGAGAAGAGAAGAGAGAGTGAGAAGGTTTTAGAAATGAGAATGTTGTTATGGAAATTGAAAAAGGGATTTGAAAATGAGATAGAAGAGAAAGAGGAATAAGCGAATGGCGCCTTTTTATGGGGAGGTGGAGGAAAGAGTGTTTAGGTAGCGTGGCGATGTAATAGGGTTTATTGGTGGGGACAAAAGTAATTTCAAATTGAAAAATGAAAAGCCAAAAAAATATTCCACCGGCTACAAGACTATTACTCTGATTTTAGTTGTTTTTATTTCAATAAATTGTGCTTTTAATTGTTGTATTGAATAAATGTGGTTTGATAAATGGGTGACATTTTGAGTCAAACTTAAATCTATTTGTAATATTTTGTATATATGTGGGAGATTTTCGTTTCTTTTTCTAGAAAAAAGAAAGGAAGGAGAGATTAGTATGGTAGTTGATCATTATTTTCATGCTAGTATGCTTTGTGATAAGGATAGGGTTTTTTGGCTACCTAATTTTTATAATTAAATTATTATTAGTGGTGTTTTGCTGCTTGCTTTGTTTCATAGATTCACTGTTTTGTTTGTTGCTTGCCTTACTTTTGTTTGCTGCTTAGCTCACATTACTTAGCCAATGGTTTTTTTTAGAGGTTACTTAACCGATGATCAAATCATGTGACTTCTATTTCAAAAATCTTCTTATGGGCCAAAATATATTATTATTATTATTATTATTATTATTATTATTATTATTATTATTATTATTATTATTATTATTATTATTATTATTATTATTATTATTATTATTATTGCATAGAGAGAAACGTACTAGAAGTCAGTTTTTCATTTTATAGTCTTAATTAAGAATGTAAAAATGTATATAAAGTTACTTGCACGGAGTTATTTGGGAGTTGAAGTCCGAGATGTGAGAATTCATATCTTCACCTTTTTAGGTATAGCTTTTAATCTGGTTAAATTTTATGTAAGTATATTCAACTTTTATTAATTGGTAGTTAAGGGAAAATTAGGAGTGTTGATCTCTAGTTAAGAATGATTAGGGCATGTTTAGTAAAAATCCTTAAATGACGAGGGCAGGATGGTCATTTCTCCCAATAGCCATTTTTTAAGAATTCTTCTCATTTTCCACCTCACTTCCTTCATAACACAGACATATATGGGGAAAGGCTTGCCTACTATAACACCTTATTTCTATCCGGTAATTACAATAAAAATCAAAATATAAAAATTTCCAACATAGCATATGGGATATCACATTTGCAACTTAATAACGACATAAACTTATGCAATACATATACGTAACATTTTTAAATGGATAACTCTTATTCAACCTGTTTAGTCTCTTTAAAATAAATCAACTTTAATTAAACACGCAACGAATTCACAACTTTAAACTTCAATTAAACATAGCATCTTATTTTGACATAAAACAACTCCAAAAACAACAAGTCTTAAAGGGAAACAACTCAAAAATTCAGCAATGGAGACAAATCAACAATAAGGAAAACATGCGATAATCCCCCCGAGTGCTACGTATCAGAGCGACAACACCGACTCAAACTAATGAAGGTGACATCAATCCTTCTATATTACCTGCACGTTACCAACATAGAGGTAACATTCAAACAGAAGAGAGTGAGATATCAAACCATATAATTGAGTGTATGATAAACAATATATTAGATTACATTATATAGAATCACCGCTTCACAACTTTCAAACAACATAATTCATCTCAATTCAACAACATACAACAACAACAACTTAATCACGCGACACCGGATGCGACTCGTATAATATATGCACATGCATGTGGTACCAATGGAGCAAAACTCCCAACTTAGAAATCGTCAGTTAGTAGAGGCGTCCACAAGGCATAAGCCTTCAACTTAATATTTGCGAATCCCGGCTAACTTATTGAGCATCAGCTCCAACTTGAATATGTTATGTATGCGACAACAACAAAACAACAAGGTAAAATAACCAACTTAACAACAACATCAATATTGGCCATAAGCCTACAACTTGAATATGTCAATTAATAGAGGCAACACAACAACAATCATTTCACCTGAAATTTACTACAATAATGTACACGTACAACAACAACTTATACAACTCACCGTCTCGACCGAATTATTCGTAAACAACTCGGTATAATTATTCGGGTAACCCGACTATATTCGGTTAATTAATTTTTCTGCTAACTTACTGTTATTTTCTACATTTATCCTGCTACAAAAATTCCCAACATACTACTGCTATTAAACATTGCCTACTATTTTTGTCATCAATTATTAACTTGCACTACTGATTGCTGTATTATTTATTGTGGCATTTTGCTGTTAATTATCCTCTGCTACTGTTGCTAATCCATTTAACTAATTCATTCAACTAATTAAAATAATCTAGTCTTCAATTGATTACCGAGTGTCATTATCAATTGTATTATAATTAATTAGAAATGAATTATCCTAGCTACATTCTACATGGTACATGATATATTGAATAATTAACTAATACTTTAATTTTGTGAGAGACAATCACTAGAGGCAATTACGCTTGCCTCTCTAGCGCCAAGAGGCAACCGCCTCCTTCCCCTATCTCATGAGGCTAGCGCCTCTCTCTACTTACCATGACGAGAGGCAGGCGCCTCTCATCTTTTTTTTCATCCCAGGACTTTTTTTAATCCCCTTTTCCTACAATTACTACCTCTCGGACTAACTCACCGCAACAGAGCAACTATGATATGTTACAAATTCATGATAGTCAAACAATTTCCAAAAAATAACAATTCAATTTCACAGCATAGTGATAAATAGATAGGAAATAATTCATCGACTCTATATAATCCACAACAAGAACTCAAGCACAACTATAATTATACATACCCAATCCCTACATAATGCTCATCATATACCCTATTATAGAGTTATAACCCCACCCTTACTTGGATTGGAGACCGCTCTATTCCACTGATTGAACCTAGCTTTTGCCATAGCTTCCAACCTTGACCTCTTCTCTCTTTTCCTCTTCTGCAGCTTTTTCCACGGTCACACTCCAAAACCTTTTTTTCTCCTCTCCAAGACTAACCCTTATGCTTCTCTTACTGATAACCTAATTTCTTTTATTCCACTTAACCAAATAATTCCATTACTCTTAAAAATTCTATTGGGCTTAATTTTCACACCCCACTTTTATTACCACCAACCATTAAATAAGCCCATAATAGTTCTTACAAATATTCTCATAAATAATGGCCAATGTTAATCAATCAATTAAATCAACTAACAACATGACAACTTAAACCAACATTTTACAACAATTCACAACTTTGACAACCAAATCAAAAATAATTCGAAAATAATTAAATTAAATTACGGGCATTACACCTACCATTCCATGAGTCTGCCCCACGCATGCCATCTCACCATAAACATAAGGTTCCAAAATGACATCATCCTAATGATTAGTAGAGGAAATTTATATCCGTTTACGAAATTCACTCTTGCTTCATTGATGATCACATAGTCAATGCTCATTACATTATTGCAGAAACAAGCATTGTTTGAATCAACGGAGGTCATCACCAATATCATTGTCTTTCGCACTGGGCCTAAGAAAAAGGAGGCCAAAATAACATAATATGCATAGTCGAGTTAGTATCAGAGCTACCACTATTATTACTACTATTATCATTAGCAAACATGTCTCTCTAAATTATGTCTTATTCAATACTCACATTTTCTAGTTACACATTTTCAATTCAACGAGCCCGCAATTCATATCTCTCTTCATAATTTTTGGGGTTCAATCGAATTCTGGTTTGTATGTCACTTCCTAAGCTATACCGTGTTCTAAGAAGGAGGAAAGTAGAAGGAATAAAGAGAAAGTAACAATACCTACACATAGGTGTCATATTGAAACACTGAGCTTGCAACGAGGTTGAAGAAATGCACAGTGAGCAAAATGGGTACATACAAAAAATGATGAAGATATTGATAACTTGTCCTAAAATATATATAGGAGAAAAAGAGAAACATGTTGGGTTCTCAAGCCAAGAACCATCATGTTTTCTCATAATATTAATGGGTACATACAAAGGTTCAGATCAAATGTCTTTCTCAAGACAATTGATTTAATTTGAACTATTTGATGATGAATATCAGTTGCCTTCATAGGAAACCGTTAGATAGGAAACTTAAAGCATCTACGAATTCCACATCAAGGTAGCTTTGATTTTGGAATACCTTCTAACATGAGTAATACATAGGCAACATTGTCTTCTCAAAATTCAGTCATTACATGTCTCGTTCTTGGGGGCTATGAACCATCATTTAATTTGAACTTGAATTTTTTAAATTAAAATTAATACCAAAAAAACTAAAATCATAAAAGTATAAGATAGACAGAAAATAGCGCGCGTTCTCTGTTAGGAGGAAATTAATGGTAAATTCATGTGTTAATATAAGTGATTTCTTCTCTAAACTAATGCAAATTGTGATGAATCCATAGGGTTTTATGAAGAATTGAACTGAATAAGTTTAGTTCATGTATAAAGCAAATCGAATCACTTGTGGGTGTTATTGTTGCAGGTTTTGAGCTGAATTGGAACTTAAGAAGAACATGAAGAGGAAAGAAAGCTGGAAGTCTCAAAGGCAAAGCAAAAAGTTGAAGTCTGACAAGGGCGCGCCGCGGGAGTTCTAGCCAGCGCCGCGCCAAAGTCTCTGTTTGTGAGCGCGCCGCGCCAGTCCGATGCCGCGCCGCGGCCTCGGCGTTAAAAGCCCAAAAGTTCTGTTTTAAAGCCCTAGTTTCCAAGTGGTTATATATACTTGGTAGAGATCTTTTGTGAGCGAAATTCAGAGAGCAATCCTAATCCAGAACAGCAAACAACATCCGACGGAGAATTCAACATCAATTGAAGACATTCCCTTGATGAAGATGAATCCATCCATGAAATCTTGTTTGTTCTTCATGTCTATGGAGAGCTAAATTCCTCTTGTTGAGTCTAAGGTAGTAGTTAACCTATGATTATACAATACCATTGATTAATTCCTGTGAACAATTATTTGAATTCATTATCAATAAGAAACCTTGTTTTTATTCTTAAATTATTGTTGAATCTTTGATCGAAAGAAAGGATTTAACTTTTGCCCTAGGTAGTATATTGATTCAATTGCAATTTGCAGAGATGGAATTGTAATTGGGTTTTCATAATTATCGTTCTTAATTACTATTATCGTTATTGATATTGGAGAGATCGAATCTCATACCGGTAAAAGTTATCTAATTTGATTTGCAGACATGGAATCTTATTTGAGGATAAGTGAAGATAATGATTCAAAGGATTGTTCTATTGTGAATTAATTGATAATTGTATAGGATTAGGTTGATGAACCCTAAAGGCTCAACATCTTTCTTTATTTGTTAACACAAAGTCCTTTCCCTGCTTTTATTTTATTATTTGCTTTTGATATTATTATTAGTATAAAACAAACCAAACTCAATTTTCCTAACTCAAAATAAACAACTATAGAACGGCAGTGATATTAACCAATCCCTGTGGATACGATATATTACAGAAAATATTTACCCACAAATACTTTCAACAAATTGGCGCCGTTGCCGGGGATTGGTGTCAATATTGCACGCATTGCAATAGTTCTTATTTTGAGTTTTAATTTTTATTTTCTCGATTTGGTTGTTTCACGTGTTTGCTAGTTTTGCAGAAGATCGTGTATGCGCAGCAAAGTTTCTAGCGATCAACTTCTTTTTGATCCCGAGATCGAAAGGACCGCTAGGAGGTTAAATAGCAAAGCACGAAGAAGAGCAAACATAGCAAAAGCAAGAGACAACGCAACCGCGACATCGTCACAACAACTTGAAACCATTGACGAATCGCAAGAAGGATTCTTCTTTCACGAACTATTCACGGAGGAAGAACCGGAAGTTTTTATACAACTTACTATTGTCAACATGGCTGCTAATGGTCCATGTGCTAATAGTCCAAGACTCAATCCTCAGTTCGCTAGAACTGCCGCCAACGGGCGACCGACAGAACTAAAAACCGGTATCATACAATTGATTTGTGCAAGTCCTTTCGTCGGATTGGACCATGAAGACCCGTACACGCATCTTACTCGATTCTATGAGTTAGCAGGTACTACGGGTGTCGCTCAAGCTGATGAGGAAGCATTATTTAAGAGGTTGTTCCCACACTCTTTGCTATCTAAGGCAAAAGATTGGTATCTGGATCAACCTGAAGTAGTGATGACTAATTGGAACACATTGGAAGAAAAGTTTCTGGAAAGGTTTTACTCTCAAAACCGATTCTTTGAAGCAAAAACAGCAATAGCAGTATTTTCTCAAGGTAGTAATGAATCTTTAAATGAAGCATGGGAAAGGTATAAAGCTATGTTGAGAAAGTGCAAAGGACACGGCTTTACAGACGTCGATCAAATCCATATGTTCCGTAACGGTCTCACAGCTACAAACAAGACACTTTTGGACGCCACAGCTGGTGGTTCTCTCATGTCCAAAACACCTGAAGAAGCTACTCAGATAATAGAGCGAATGGCTCTAAATGATCGTCAAGGCAATCATGATCGAACAGTAAGAGATAAGAAACCCGGAATGTTAGAGTTGAACAACAGTGATGCTCTACTTGCTCAGAACAAATTGCTAACTTCACAAGTGGAGCTTTTGACACAACAAATGTCTAAATTACCACAACAGATCAAGGAGCTGAACGGGGTATCTAATTCATATCAAGTTGCTAGGTGAGAATTGTGCAAGGGAGATCATCAAACAGGATTCTGTCCACCAGTGCAAGAAGAAGAAGTGAATTACATGAATAATAACCAAGGACAAAGGCAGAATCAATATCAGAATCAGCCATACCAACAAGGTTATCCACCAAGATACAACAACCAAGGGTACCAACAAAGACCACCGAATCAAGGGTATCAACAACAAGCATTCCAACCATACACTCAACCACCACAACAACAGCAAGGAGGACAATCCAAGTTGGAGGAGACAGTGAATCAGTTCATTCAAACATCAGTAATAAATCAAAAGAATCAAGAAGCAGCTATAAAGAGTTTAGAAACTCAAGTGGGCCAACTTGCTAAGCAGATTGCAACTAATCAATCAAATGCAACTTTCTCGGCCAACACTGAAGAGAACCCAAGGGAACATTGCAAAGCAGTGGTAACAAGGTCTGGACAAAAAGGTGGCAAGGATGAGACGGAAACTAATGAGGTCGAAGACGATAAAGAAAAGGAAGATGAAAAACATGATGGAGAAGATGAAGAATACGAAATTATTAACAAGGGGGCTGAAGAGGAAGATATGAGTAGAGAAGTCAAGAAGGAGAAATTAAAAAGAAGGAGTGCTAAAGATAAGATGGCGAACAACACAATTCCAAGTCAACATTTGCCATATCCTCATGCTCCTTCAAAGAAAGACAACGCGAGACAATATGCCAGGTTTATGGAAATTTTTAAGCAACTACAAATTAATATTCCATTCTCTGAAGCTATTGCCCAAATGCCAAAATACGCGAAATTTATGAAAGATATCTTGACAAAGAAGAAAAGACCGGAAGAAGAAGAGGTTATTATACTTGATGCACAATGTAGTGCTATCATATCACGCCTCCCTCAAAAGGCGAGAGATCCTGGAAGAGTTACTTTACCAGTCACAATAGGAAATCAAAATATTGGGAATGGATTGATTGATCTCGGATCAAGCATAAATTTAATTCCTTTATCAATAGTAAAGCGGCTGGGAAATATTGAGATGAAAGCAACAAGAATGACTTTGCAACTAGCAGACAAGTCTACCACTCTCCCATATGGAATTGCACAAGACATGTTAGTAAAAGTTGACAAATTTTTGTTTCCGGTAGATTTTGTGGTGATTGATATGGAAGAAGATAAAGATTCACCTATCATTCTTGGAAGACCATTCACGAAAACAGCCCGGATGATGATTGACATCGACGACGGTATAATGAAGCTAAGAGTCCAAGATGAAGAGGTATGTTTTAACCTTTTTGATGCTATGAAACAACCCAAAGACAAGAATGATTGTTTTCGCATGGATGTAACTGAAGCAAGTGTCGAAGGAGTGGCGAGCCAAATTCATCTCTCTAACCCTTTAGAGAGGTCTCTTGTTGATTCAGTTAATGTACTCACTCAAGAAGAAGAAAAAGAAATTGAGTTGTTTCTCAAAGAATTAGAGAAAGGTGGCAACATATCCAACAAAGAAGACAAAGTGGAGGATTTGGAGCTAAAAAAAGAAGTCAAAGAATCAAAGTTAGAATTAAAAGTGCTCCCAACTCATTTGAAATATGTATTTTTAGATGAAGAGGGAAGTAAGCCGGTCATTATTAGCTCGAAGTTAAATGCTACAGAAGAGGCAAGACTCATACAAATCCTTCAAAAGAATAAAGCAGCAATCGGATGGGTATTGGCAGATTTGAAAGGTATCAGCCCTGCATACTGCATGCACAAGATCATGTTAGAAGAAGACTTCAAACCAGTGGCCCAACCACAAAGAAGGCTAAATCCAACAATGAAAGAGGTAGTAAGGAAAGAGGTGATCAAACTCCTAGAAGCAGGAATGATTTACCCAATTTCTGATAGTGCATGGGTAAGTCCAGTACAAGTTGTTCCAAAGAAGGGAGGCATGACGGTAATCCGGAATGACAAGAATGAACTCATACCAACTAGAACTGTAACCGGGTGGCGCATGTGCATAGATTACCGGAGACTCAGCAAAGCAACGAGAAAAGACCACTTTCCATTACCATTCATGGATCAAATGCTTGAGAGATTATCGGGGCAGAATTACTATTGCTTTCTGGATGGATATTCCGGATACAATCAAATCGTAGTCAACCCAGAGGATCATGAGAAGACAGCATTTACATGTCCATTTGGAATCTTTGCATATAGGAGGATGCCATTTGGACTATGCAATGCGCCAGCAACCTTTCAACGATGCATGCAAGCCATATTTTCTGACCTTATTGAAAAGAGTATTGAGGTATTCATGGATGACTTTTCAGTGTTCGGAAAGACGTTTGATTCATGCTTGAACAATCTGGACGTGGCACTTGAAAGGTGTATTGAGACCAATTTGATACTAAATTGGGAGAAGTGTCATTTTATGGTAACAGAAGGAATTGTACTCGGACACAAAGTATCTTCAAGAGGACTTGAAGTAGACCAAGCCAAGGTGGAGGTAATTTCAAAGCTACCACCTCCAATAAATGTCAAAGGAGTACGAAGCTTTTTAGGTCATGCAGGATTTTACAGAAGGTTTGTTAAAGATTTTTCCAAGATTGCCAAGCCTTTGAGTAATTTACTCAATCAAGGTACGTGTTTTAATTTTGATGAATCTTGTGTTAAAGCCTTCAATGACCTGAAAGAACGGCTAGCTACCGCACCTGTGATAGTAGCACCAGATTGGAACAACCATTTTGAACTTATGTGTGATGCTAGCGACTATGCCATAGGTGCGGTGTTAGGCCAACGGAAAGGAAAAGTTTTTCATGTCATACACTATGCAAGCAAGGTATTAAATGACGCTCAAGTCAATTATGCTACCACAGAAAAAGAATTTTTAGCTATAGTGTATGCTCTTGAAAAATTCAGATCCTATCTCATTGGGTCAAAAGTGGTGATTTATACTGACCATGCAGCAAAAAAATATTTGCTCACCAAACCGGATTCGAAGCAAAGACTCATTCGTTGGGTCCTTCTTTTACAAGAATTTGACATAGAAATCCGGGATAAAAAAGGGTCAGAAAATGTAGTAGCAGATCATTTATCCCGGTTGGTCAATGTAAATGTCACCAACCAAGAAGCTGAGATAAATGCGACATTCCCGGATGAACAACTTTTTGAAATACAAACAAGACCTTGGTTCGCCGACTTAGCGAATCATAAAGCAACCGGTATGATACCAGAGGACTTTGACTGGAACAAAAAGAAAAAGTTGTTAGCAGATGCAAAGTACTATGTGTGGGACGACCCATACTTGTTCAAGATAGGTAAGGATGGAATTTTAAGAAGATGTGTGACCGAAGAAGAAGCCCAACAAATCTTGTGGCATTGTCATAATTCACCAAGTGGTGGTCATTTTAATGGATGGAGGACGGCAACAAAGGTCCTCCAATCCGGATTTTTCTGGCCAACAATTTTCAAAGACGCCCATCACCATGCAAAGAGTTGTGACAAATGTCAAAGAGTTGGTGGGATAAGTAAACGGGATGAGATGCCACTTCAAACCATCATTGAAGTAGAAGTTTTTGATTGTTGGGGGATCGATTTTATGGGACCATTTCTTCCTTCTTTTACTAACGAATATATTTTAGTTGCAGTGGATTATGTTTCCAAGTGGGTTGAAGCCATCGCTACACCAAAGGCGGATGCCAAAACGGTGCTAAAATTTTTAAATCGTAACATATTCACACGTTTTGGCATGCCTAGAGTGATCATAAGCGATGGTGGATCTCATTTTGTTAATGAACAGGTGGCAAAGGTGTTGGACAAATATCATATCAACCACAAGATAGCTTCACCTTATCATCCCCAAACCAACGGGCAAGCAGAAATTTCAAACCGGGCAATCAAGAATATTCTCGAGAAGACGGTGTCAGAGTCCCGTAAAGACTGGTCGGTAAGGATAGACGATGCCTTGTGGGCATATAGGACAGCATACAAAGCACCAACTGGTGCATCACCTTTTCAAATGGTTTATGGTAAGGCATGTCATTTACCGGTGGAGGTGGAGCACAAAGCACTATGGGCCTTACGTTTCTTCAATAGAGATGATAGTTTGGCGTATAAGAAGAGGAAGAATCAACTCCATGAGCTTGAGGAATTCAGGTACCTAGCATATGAATCTAATAAAATGTATAAGGAAAATATGAAAAGGTACCATGATAAGAGAATCAAAAAGAAAGAGTTCAAGGTGGGCGACCTTGTATTACTATTCAACTCCAGGCTCAGGCTCTTCCCAGGCAAATTGAAGTCTAAGTGGTCAGGGCCGTTCATAATTAAGGAAATTAAACCTTACGGAGCCATTACTATCGAAGATGGTAAGACTAAAGACAGTTGGACCGTTAATGGAGAACGGTTGAAAAGCTACCTTGGGGGAGAGTTTGATAGAGAAGTGTGCACAATCTCACTGTTGAACTCCTAGTCAAAGGAGTTTAACCGTCGAGCCATGCGACGTTAAACGAAGCGCTTGTTGGGAGGCAACCCAACAGAGTAAGCATCTTTTATTTTAAGTAATTTTCTTTTAATTTCATTTTTTATTTTTATGGATTATCATCACTCAGTGCCATCAGCACAATGGAAGTTACAAAAGAATGAAGTGGGGGAACAAGTAATAAAAAGTTCATTTTTTTAATTAACCGCGCCGCGGGCAGTAAGTGCGCGCCGCGACGCCAAACAGAAATATTTGCGCGCCGCAGCATTCATCTTGCGCGCCGCGGTGCAGGGCTAAAAATAGGTTTATTTTGAAACCCCCCACTTCCCCCTCATTCTATCTTTTACAACTCCCAAATCCCAAAAACGCAAGTTCTGGTTCAGAGCTCCAATCTCTCACCTAGTTCACTATTTTTCATCATTACTCATTCGACAGCAAGGTATGTATCTCATTCTTCGGTATTATGTTCTGGTAATGTTAACCCCTCAATAGGTAATCTCAAATCTTCAATATTAGGAATCCAATGATGTTTTCTTTGCAAACCCTAGGGTAGACAACTTCGATTTATGGTTCTGAAGTCGTTTCTGATTCAAATGAAAGAGGGTTAAGGGCTGAAAGAAAGACCCATAGCAGGCAAACCCTTTCAGTTGCGTCGCAGTCGCGTCGCGGGAAACCGCAGTCGCGCCGCGGCTGGAGAGTTTTTGTTAATTTTTCTGTTCTGATTTTTTCTGTTGCCTTGTCATTTGTTGTGATAATTGCAGATGAATCCTGCCAAGAGAGTACGCACCAAGTCCACAAGCTCTGGTCCTAGAGGATCCCGTGCTACTGCAAACCAAGCTGATAGGTTTTTAGGTCGGGCCCAAGCAGACAGGTTCAAGAATCTGGGTTCCCGCACCATTTTAACTGAGAAAGTGGTTGTCCCCTTAGGACAAGGAGGGGGTCCTTATGCTGCTATGTGGAATTTTCTTGAGAATAGGAGCTGGCAACGTGTGTTTGAACCACACACTGTAATTGACTACGACATAGTCAAGGAATTTTATGCCAATGCCATCAAGACTACTGATGAATCTGTTGCTTATTCATATCAGTCCTATGTGAGAGGCAAAACTGTGGCGTTCGACAGAGAGTCAATCAGTGAATTCTTGGGGGAACCACTCCAATTGTCGGAGAATGAAAGATGCTTCTACCGGCAGAATGTCAACAATTGTGCCAACATGGTGGAGATGATATCTGAAACAATTTGTATCCCAGGGAGAGGACCAGAGCTTAGCCGGCAAGGGAACCCAACCCACTACAACAGGAAGGATCTGAGCATTCATGCAAGGGGCATTTTATCTGTGATCCTGTACAACATCCGGCCAAGGACTCATGTCACCACCATTCCTCTTGATGTGGCTTTCTTAATAACCGCAATCATGACGGAAAATACTGTTGATGTCGCCTTCATTCTCTCGAATGAACTGCGCCGAGCTGCATTGAGTGACACACAGCATGGCATTAATGCCAAATGTGTGCTACCCCTACCCGGTTTGATTATGGGATTATGCAAAGAGGCAGGGGTAGAAATTCCAGGACAGGGACACCATGTGATTAACACTTTCATTGATGATGCTTTTATTGACAGGTTTTGTGCAAAGCCATACTACAGGGATCAAGCATCTGACCCTCCTCCAGCTGGACCTTCTGTTTCTGCAGCACCCCCTCAAGGTAGTGCAGCCCCTTTTGACCCTCTGGTAGCCCATCATTATTATTCTGCTATGTTTGAAGCAAATCAGAGGTCCCAGATCTTTCTGCACGATGCTATGCAGCAGCAATTCAGGAACCTGTCTGTAACCCCTGAAGAGAGAACTTTCCCAACCAGGGAAAGCTATTTCACTTACTGTGGTTGGCCGGAGACCAACCCTTTTCCTGTTGGGGGGGATGCAGGTACAAGTGCAGGTGGTGCTGGGAATAATAACCCAGAGCAAGAGGATGAAGATATTGAGGCTGATATTGATGCCATGTTTGTATGAGGTGATGAGAGGTGATGTAAGAGTGAGTGAAAAATTGTTTTGTGTTGGAAATTGAGGTGATGATAAGACTTCTGCTATTCTGTTTATCTAATCTATACTCTGGTGAACCTTAGGGTCACTATGACTTGTTTATTTCTTTAAAGTATTTGTTAAGTATTGCAATTAGTTTGTTTCTTTTCTATCCATTTCGATTTAGAGTAAGTAGTCCCACAACAGAATGAGAATCTCAAGCAAAGTACCAACAATGGAGCAACATGCGTGAAAGTGGTAGTGAGTGAAATTTTTTTCAAAAAAAAAAATTAAGTTTTCACTCTCTTTTTCAATAAGTGACAAGGCAGGTATGAATTTTCGAACTCAAACTCCTAATGTGTGCATGAAATTTAGGTTGCTAGTAAATACTTGACAGAAGCTCTTTATGGTACACTATTTTATTGGATCGGTTTAGCCTTAACCATTGTGAGGAAAGCCTTCCATTGTTTACTATATGCAGGAGACCATCAATTATTTTGACTTGTTCGTATCATGCTAAACCGGTCGTTGCATCGTCTGTGGAAATCTGTGGAAGTGATTTAGGCAATTGTTTGAATCTGAGAGTTCTTTGAGCCGACTCCACCGTAAAAATTATTTTCTTCTGTGAGAGTGTGATCCTTTGCTAACCATTCTTTGAGCCTGAGGTCAAGATAAGCATCATAATATGCACCAAGGAAAATACCTGGTGAGTTTTGATCTCAATAAAAAGTATTGTTTTAGACCATCAACCATAAAATTTGGTGATGTGTTTTCTCTTTGACCTTTTTAGGAAGAAGGGGAGCATTCATATAATCTGAATACAGGTTGATCTCCAAGTTGGGGAGAGTCACATTCAAAAGAAGAATAAGTACTTATGGTAATCGGTGAAAGATAAAAAAGTCGTAGCTTGAAAAACAAAAAAGAAGAGAAGTAACAACGTTAGAATATAACGGTTGTTGGAAAAAAAGTGAAAAAGAAAAACCAAGCTACGAATGAAAAACGATAGACAGGTATAGGAAGTAGAGTTTTAGAGAAGAAGAAATAAGTTATGAATTGGATGCTTCCCTATATTAGGAACAACCCTTGATTATCTTCTTTTCTTTGAATCTAAACCACATTACAACCATAGAAAGACCTTTTGATTCTCAGATTCCACAAGACTTGATGCGAGCAATTTGGTGAACGTATGATATGGATCTCTGTTGATTTAATTGTTTGGATGAGTGTTTAACCCCTCTTTCAGTCATCATACTTTTTGATGAGAGTGATTAGTGCTGATTCAATTACAATTGTGTAGTGTTTTGAACTTCTGGAGGTAATTTGCTTTCAAAGTTTGTTTCATGTGTATATTCTGAGTTTGCAGGTAGAAGAGGAGTATTTGACTTAGTTACTGTATTGAACCACTTGAGAAAAACTTTTTGAAAAAAAAAAAAAAAAACCTGTTACATGATTGTCGGTAAACTTTGCTGGAGGTAAGTAATTTTGTTTAGGGACAAACAAAACTCTAAGTTGGGGAGAGTTTGTTAGGAGTAAATTAATGGTAAATTCATGTGTTAATATAAGTGATTTCTTCTCTAAACTAATGCAAATTGTGATGAATCCATAGGTTTTTATGAAGAATTGAACTGAATAAGTTTAGTTCATGTATAAAGCAAATCGAATCACTTGTGGGTGTTATTGTTGCAGGTTTTGAGCTGAATTGGAACTTAAGAAGAACATGAAGAGGAAAGGAAGCTGGAAGTCTCAAAGGCAAAGCAAAAAGTTGAAGTCTGACAAGGGCGCGCCGCGGGAGTTCTAGCCAGCGCCGCGCCAAAGTCTCTGTTTGTGAGCGCGCCGCGCCAGTCCGATGCCGCGCCGCGGCCTCGGCGTTAAAAGCCCAAAAGTTCTGTTTTAAAGCCCTAGTTTCCAAGTGGTTATATATACTTGGTAGAGATCTTTTGTGAGCGAAATTCAGAGAGCAATCCTAATCCAGAACAGCAAACAACATCCGACGGAGAATTCAACATCAATTGAAGACATTCCCTTGATGAAGATGAATCCATCCATGAAATCTTGTTTGTTCTTCATGTCTATGGAGAGCTAAATTCCTCTTGTTGAGTCTAAGGTAGTAGTTAACCTATGATTATACAATACCATTGATTAATTCCTGTGAACAATTATTTGAATTCATTATCAATAAGAAACCTTGTTTTTATTCTTAAATTATTGTTGAATCTTTGATCGAAAGAAAGGATTTAACTTTTGCCCTAGGTTACTATATTGATTCAATTGCAATTTGCAGAGATGGAATTGTAATTGGGTTTTCATAATTATCGTTCTTAATTACTATTATCGTTATTGATATTTAGAGAGATCGAATCTCATACCGGTAAAAGTTATCTAATTTGATTTGCAGACATGGAATCTTATTTGAGGATAAGTGAAGATAATGATTCAAAGGATTGTTCTATTGTGAATTAATTGATAATTGTATAGGATTAGGTTGATGAACCCTAAAGGCTCAACATCTTTCTTTATTTGTTAACACAAAGTCCTTTCCCTGCTTTTATTTTATTATTTGCTTTTGATATTATTATTAGTATAAAACAAACCAAACTCAATTTTCCTAACTCAAAATAAACAACTATAGAACGGCAGTGATATTAACCAATCCCTGTGGATACGATATATTACAGAAAATATTTACCCACAAATACTTTCAACATTCTCTCTCTCTCAAAATAAATATAAATACAAGCCCTTTCAAGCACTCAACAATAACATAAATTTATTAAAATTTTCTTTTTATTTATGGGGCTATGGTGTTTCTGCTATTAATTTTTTATTTTAAGTTTTTTGTGTTCCTGATTTTCTTGGTAAAATTGAAATTTTAACTTCATTTTGTTGCATTTTTGTTCCAAATCTTGTTCATTCTTGAGTCATTTGTGATTATAAGTGCAATTATATGCGTTAGAGGATTTACTTGGTTGATTACTTACTTTGATTTTGATTAAATTTGAAATTTAAATTGTTGATTTTTAGAAAGAAAAAAAATCATAGTTTCATCTTTTTCACTTGCAACATTTTGATCCATAATTTCATATGCAAACTTGTTTTTGATGTTATTCATTAAATGTATATCCGATTTTCGAAATTCAAAAGCTGGTTTTAATTAGAAAAATTATAGAAATTGAAATATGCAAAAAAAATCTCAAAATAAGTGCTGCAAAAATGTAATTGTACAGAAGCACTTATTAAAAAAGACTTAAATTTTCAGAATTGTTCATTTTAGAATTTTCATAATTTTATTTGTTTGTATTATACATTGCAAGTTTGATATTAGTACAATTCTTTCCTCATATTTGTGTCATTCACATATTTCAATCACTTAGTCATTTTTATCATTTTTTGAGTTGTTTCATTCATAATCCTTTTGAGTGTGTCTTCCTAGGCTTAACTCTCTTGTTTGTCTTTGCAAACTCTCCTTGTCTTGTCTTATAGTACTTACTATTTGAACTCCCTTAATGAAAGCTTTTGTGAGTTTATTTCATTGTGTTTGAAATTTGTTGATTGTGATTATTGCTTAGGTTCCTTTTTAAGAACTTGAAAAATAACTTTTAGTGGAAAAAAAAATTCAAGAGCGCATATTTATGAGAAGTCATAAATTGAGTGAAACACGAGTGACAAATACAAGAGTGTAAACACTTAGTTGAGGGAAAATATCCTTTTATTTTGTTATTATTGTATTGTTCCTTGCATATGTTTTTTAGTATTATGATGGGATTTGATGCTAGAGATTATGATGAAGAAGAAATGAGATATGGGATAATATATAGAGAAAAAGAAAGAAGATTTAGAACCTTAGAGAGAAAGGATAAAAGGTAAGCAATAGAGAAAAGACAAAGAAAATATGAGGAAAGTGTTATAGAAAATAAGATAGTGGATATGTCATATGAGGGTTACATTCAAAAAAATTTATTGGACCCGGAGTATGTGAAATTTCTATATAAAAATGGACATAAAAAAGTAGCAACAAAAATATAGCAGTTAGCTTGCGGGAAAGTGAGAAGATAAAAAAAAAAAAGAGTGAAAGAAAAATTAATAGTAATTTTTGAAAGAAAGAGAAGGAGGGAAATGATTTGAGAGACAAAAATAGAGAAGATGAGAGTATTATTCCACTAAAATTTTACAAACTCCTTCATATTTTCTCACTCTAAATCTTTGTCGAGTTTTGATAATTCTTTTAAGTTAGAGATTGAAGAATGACCTACTAAAGAAGAATTCCTACAATATATTAATGTTGAAGAAAAAGAGATAAATGAGAGGAAAGTTGAAAGTCTTCTTAAACAAGAGAGTGATGTGAATGAAGCAAAGTTAGTGCTTGAAGATGATTGGTTAATAGTTTCTCATAAAGATATTTGCAAAGAAATGCTTGGTTTAAACTCTAATAACTTTCATATTTCTACTACTTTAGTTGATGTATTTCTTTTTAAATTAAAGTATAATTTTTTTCATATTTGTAATACTTCTTACCTTGGAAATGAATATGTTAGGTTATAGAATGAAAAAGTGAAATGGTGCTTCACCTACTTGGTACATTTGGAGTTTTTGCACTATTTCCATTTGATCCCGGTGTATATGGACTTGTAGTTAATTTGGATTATTTCTTCATGAATAATATAATAGAGCTTAAATTTGTGGTCGAATATCTTCAAGAAGGATGGAATGACGAGGACTAATCAAGAACATGAAGAAGAGAATCATGTAGTTAATTTTAATTTGTTATGTAATAATTTCATTTAGTTTTAATTTGAAATTGTAATAGTTTTAATTTAGAATTAGATGATGGTTGCCTCGTTGCACTTATTTTAGAAAAATATGATGCATCTCAATATGGGCATAAAAAGTGGTGCATCTCAATATGAAATTCTAGAAAAATATGATGCATCTCAATAAAGGTTACAAAATGCTTACTTATAATAAGAGTTTAAAGCCCAATTATAAAATTTATTTAGAGCCTAGCATTACGAAGTTGCTGCTTCAACATCGGTCGGATATACTCTTGAAAGCCATCCGGTATAACTGAATCATTCAATGGATCTTTCCATGCCTCCTCGTATAGCTTTGGATACACATTTCCATCATAGCGGCCAAGAATTGAACTGAGGTAGTGATCAGTGTAGTTAAACGCGTCAACAAGCGCAATTGCATTAGGACGAACCTATCCAAACATTTTATCAGTATGTTTCATGTTATAATAACCTACCAACTAGATGCAGCCAATGTATCGGAATTCTTTTAGGACAAACCTGTGAATACAAGGACCTTAGCTGGTCGTTAGCAAGTGAACCCTGTTTGGGAGTGATGCAGCCAGTTGAAAGAAAATCGCCCAAATGCTTATGAAGATGAAACAAAGCATAAATGCTACAAAGAATTTCTAATTGCTGTTTCACTCCCTTTCCAGGTATATCTTGCTTCAACTTATCAATAAATCTGAAAAAAAAGCACAAGGTTATTACTAGAAATGAGAGTAAGAGTCATCACACCACAGATAAACTAAAGATATCACGTGAGACCATACAAAAGGGAAGAATCTCACTTGGAAACAACAATCAATTGGCAATGAGCGCGAGCTGCCTCAACTAGATCATTTGAGAGTTCTTGGAAACCTGCAATTATAAAATCAATAGCATTTACAATGACAATATCTGATCATGATGCATTAAATGCAACACAGAAGTATCCGCTCAAGAGATTTTTATATCCCTACTCCTACCAGACGCTAAGGCTTTGTTTGGGAGTTTGGAGGGGAAGAGAGGACTTCAAAAAAAGGGAAGGATTGGGTGAAAAGAATATAAAGATTTAAGTGGGGGAGGGGGGCTTTGAAAAAAGAGAAGGTTTTGAAGGATTTATTTTTATTCAAAAACCAAAATCCCTCTAATTTGGAGAACTAAAAAATTGTATTGGAGCACAGTTTTGGAGGGCTTAGACAAACTGTCCAAATATAATTTAGGTTAGTATTCCAAAAATAAAAAATATGTTCATAATAAGCATTCTTTTATCATTCTATATATAAAAAAAACCTCCCCTCCAAACTCCCAAACAAAGCCTAACAAAACAAATCAACCATAAGAGATACGAGGAAATAGCTTGTGACTTAGAGCAGGGCTGAATCTTTTACCCTCTTCAGGATTGCTAAACTTGCTAAGGTTTTTAGCACAGGCGACCGCCTTTCTAGCAGCCCTAGCTTCAAATGCTCCCAGGACTGCATTAGGATTCAACCAATCCTCCGCTGCAAACAATCAAATGACTTATAATCAACTTACAAATTCTAATTAGGGATAAAATAGTGTCAGAACAGTCTACACACAATCTCATATATATTGGTGTTAGTCATAAAGGCAAATTTGTTATGGTTCTAATTATACAGTTATACAATCCCAAATTCGTTCTTAACATACTTCTTACTGATTCTAACATATATACATGATAAGCTAACATAATATTTAATATATTCTATATAACTCCAGAACGACAGAGGTATAGTATAGCTAGTAATATTATCTCAATCTGTTAAATTTGGGATATCAATAGACTGAAAAGAGTTAGGATTTTCATTCAAGACAGAATTTTATATTTTCATTCAAATATTTATACCTTTCTGAACATCAGACCGAGATTCCATAAGTTGTTCCACTCGTCCCATATAAGCAACTGTACCAACAGGCTTTTTTGCAGATCCCAACCGAGAAATAGTCTTCATGAGATGCCTTGCAACCTACAGGGGATTTTCTATAAGTTTTCAAACAACTTTAGACAATTCTCACTTAAGAATATCCAATAACTCTCACAATTCCAATGGCACCAGGAGTGAGGAGTGAAGATACTGCCACATAAGAATAGGCAAAAATAACTAATGATGATTATTTTACTTATTTCTATCGTTTTGGAACCTTCCATTATAAATACTACAGACTGCCTTCAACTAAACTAAAAATCAGAAAGTAGTTTTTTTTTGGAAGCCAATAGAAAAACAATGGTCCTACTCCAAAACTGAAGATATGTACAATTATGTATGAAAATGAGAGCACATTGAATTCAACTATATAAAATACCATCCCTCCAAAACAAGAAAGCAGTAATACTTTAATCAACAAATATTCTAGATATATAAACCTGTAAAAGCAGCACAATGTTGTCTCCTTCATATGTGCAGGTAGGAACATAGACTGCAAATAACTCGGGGAGACCACTGCTGCAAAGGTAACCATGGCCACCACATAGTTTGCGGCACTCTTCAATTCCGTCCTGGAAAATGAAGTGAATTTACCTTAATTTGAAGTGAATACGTATTCGGACATTAAAATGGTATTTTTTAAAAGTACAATGGTAACATCAGAGACAGGAGGAACATTTGTATGAGGGGAATGGTACCAATAACGCCTGAAGTCCAACATACAAATAGAAGAGATGCAGAAAAACGAGCATGAAGAAAAACTAAGCTTTTCATTAGATGTAATGCATGAAATGTAAGATAATTCTGATGTAAAATTGAGTGAGGAAAATACCTTGCCACAAATGCTTTGCATCTGGCTTTAGAATTTTAACTTTCAATTGACAATAAATGAGATACATATTTAACGTGCATGAAGAATCATAATTAAAAAAATCACTAATTTATTTGGTCGTTTTATCCCTGATGCTTGATCACACCCATCAAACCCTCCCTCTACTATCAGCATATTTCAAACAAAAAAACAAAACCTATGCAGATAAACAGAAATCTGATAAAGTATGATGTACCTGTTACAAAAGTAAGAAAATTAAGTTCAACATGTAACGAGGATTTTGAGAGAGGAAACACTAAAAAGATGATAAATTCACACAGAAAACCAGGAAAGGTGTCCTGTCAAAATCTCAAAAGTAACCTGTACTTTACATTCTATAAAATGGAGCTAAATAATCACTTCATTTAGTAACAAAAATCAAGAGGCTGAGAAATGGACATAAGAATTGATAATCACATACAGAAGTTGCTGAGGTGGTCAAGGACTTCAATCCTGCAGTGCATGCATGAGCCTCGGGTAATGTTGAAAAATCATTTGCTTGCAATCTTGTCATCACATCCGTGTAAAGCCATTTCAACCACTCACCAACAAATCTGAAAGCATAAGCAGAGGCTAGCAAAGGGAAGAGCCTAGCTTGTTGTGTTTTATAATCTATCACCTGAAAGGGATAACAAAAATAGCAGAGATTGATGCAGACATTATAGAATAGATAAAAGAGATACAAATCACTGGTAGGTAAAGCACGTATCAACCTAGCATCTTATTGATCTTAAACTTTTATGCACACAATATTGTGAACCTAGACACGCATGTTGTTATTTTGATTGGTTAATATATCTAAATACACATCTCAATATGATAAGTTTCATGTCCAAGAAGAGTGTGAAACTCATCCACCTTCACTATAACAAACAGCGTGTATTATGTTGGAATTGAAGTTTCCTAGTAAAATTCATGTTTGGTTCAAAAACTTTACTATAAATAATCATTTTAATTTCTTTACTAAAAGATTTTTGCCAATAAAATAAGCTCAGTCCAAAACAGCAGAAAAATCACATCAAACAAACTGGTGGGATCCTGCTCCAATTTATTGCATTTCACGATTCTTTTTAATTAAAAGAAAATCCCAGGAACGTCTCTTAGAAAATAAGACTGCTCCGGGCTCCAGGTGCAACCAAGACTCTACAGAAACAAAAGGCTTGTACAAATCACCTGTGATTCAAGACTTCCATCAGTTGCCCCAAACTGTCTTCGAACAGCGCTATATCTTGTAGCAATGCAAACAGCTCTAGACATAGCAGTTGACGCATCAGAGACGATTGTTTGTCTCACATATACCATAGTACCGTAAACTAATTGTCTCGGAACATTGGATTGTACATATTTTCCTTCCCTTGTAACCCGTGAAACCCTGGTAGAATTAAAGAAAAACAGTCATACTCGGTACATTGACATGAAAAGATAAGCACATGCAATTTAAAATGTGTGAAAATTATATCTGTAACTTCTGTGTCTAAACTCAAATCACCTTATTTGTATAATGGTGTTACAATCAATACTAATGAAGAAGCACTAACCTAGGAAGTTTTAAGTTCTACGAATATTAACAATCTAGAAAATCTACATGTTCACTTAATTCTAACACTCCTCCTCAAACTGGAATATATATGTCATATGCAAATAGATTCAACCCAATGTCCTCTAAGGAATTTAGTAAATATGTCAGTCAATTAATCATTTGAACTAACAAAATTATTTATGATTTCTCCTGAAAGCACCTTATCACTTACAAAGTGAAAATTGATCTCTATGTGCATTGTTCTTTCATGAAAAATCGGGTTGGAGGCGATATGTAGTGCAACTTGATTATCACATAATAGTTTCATTACCTTGACGTCTCCTAATTTAAATTGTTAGAGTAATTGTTTTAGCCACGTGAGTTCACTAGTTGTTGCTGCCATAGCACGATATTTTACTTCAGACCTTGCAACTATGTTTGGTTTCTTGCTCCGCCATGAGATCAAATTTTCTCCAATGAGTATATAAATAACTTGAAGTGGACCTTTTATCTGATGGTGAACATGCCCAATCAGCATCATAATAGCCTATGCCTTGGATATTACACTTATTTTCATAAAATAGACCTTTACCCGACGCACTCTTTATATACTTAAGAATGCGAATCACAATGTTCTAATGGTCATCACATGGAGTATTTAAAAATTAGCTAACCACACTGACAACAAAAGTAATGTTTGGTCTGATCACTATGAGGTAATATCTATCAGGATCCTTGGTGTCTCCCCTGACCTAGTAGTAGCTTGACGTTAGGATCCATAGGAGTGTCACTAGGTCAACAATCAAGCAAGTCAGTTTCTTCAAGTATATCGAGAGCATATTTGCTTAGTAATAGCCACACCAATCTTGGATTGAGCAACTTCAATTCCCAAAAATATTTTAGTGACAGCAAATCTTTAGTCTCAAAGTGCAAAGACACATGTTGTTTCAACCGCTGGATGACAGCCTTATCATTACCAATGATAATGTCATCGACATAGACCAACTGGTTGAGGCAAGTGGTTGGTGGAGAATGCAAAAAAAGACAGAGAAGCCAGCTTCACATCTAGTCATGCCATACTATTGGAGTACAATGCTAAACCGGCCAAACCAAGCACAGAGAAATTGTTTCAAGCTATAAAGAGATCGACGAAACTGGAAGATGAGGTGAGAAGCATCCCCACTAACAGTGAATCCTGGTGGTTACGCCTTGTACACCTCTTGTAATTCACCATGTAGGAAGGCATTTTTAATCTCCAGTTGATGGAGGGTCCCTTGATGAATAGTAGCTAAGGCAATAAAAAGGCGGACAAATGCAATCTTTTGGTAACTGGAGAGGAGATATCTCCATAGTTAAGGCTAAAGATTTGTGTGTATCCTTTCGCTTGGAGACGAGCTTTTAGGCAGTCAATCTTTCCATCATGAATCACACCCAACTTTAACTGTATAGACTCGTCGACAATCCACTATAGTTTTTCCATCTGGTAAAGGAACCAAATCCCAAGTATCATTGGAGTGCAAAACTTCCATCTCATTGATCATAGACTGTTGCCATCCAGGGTCAGACATAGCTTCACCCATAGTTTTGAGAATAGACACAGAATCCAAGGAATCCACAAAAGCAGTAGGATGTAGATAATAGATGATAATCCAAATGACAAGCATAAATAGGATTAGAATTCTGAGATGACCTGTTACCTTTACCCAAAGCAATAGATAGTTCTAGTGTAGGATGCGAGGTTGAGAGTGCGACATAGCAGTGGAAGAGTCTTGAGGAGCGGGTGGTGGACATGCCCTCCGTTGATAGGTAAGAAGGTCAGGTGTGGGATAGAGACAAGTGCAGGGATAGAGACAGGTGCAGGTGCAATTAGAATAGCAATGAACTTTGGAATGAGAAATTGTGACTGACCATAATTATTGGGTTTTTCAGGAGTAGAAGAAAAGAAGGGACGTGTCTCAAAGAAGTTAACAATGACAGGGACAATGTATCGACATATGATCAGATGCCCTGAGTCAAGGCTCCAAGGTCCGAGTAAAGAAAACTTTGCAGCAAAGGCAATAGGATTACCATTATGAGCAGCAGAGACAATAGGTGATGTAGTTTGCATTTGTGACATCAACCTTTTAGTTTCAACCGCAGTAACCCAACCAGCATAATTGGAACCAACCACCTACTAATTTTTCGCAAGGAATCAGAGGGAGTGTAGTGAAACTGAAAGCGCAAGAAGACAAAACATATCCGAATCCAAACATGACGATCTACATGCGATGAGAGGTGAATGATTGCTGAAAAATCACCAAAATGATGAAAAACACCTTGGAGTGTGGCAGAGGGAGCCCTGCAAATGCAATGGTTGGTGCTGGAAGCAGCGTGTGAGGAGGAATATAGAGGCAGAAAAATGAAAGACATGCTTGCCAGAATATTCCACAGCGGTGGGTCGCACTGGATAAGGAGCCAATTGGTTATAGCATGACTGAAAAGTGTGTAAAGTAGTGGCTAGACAGATGATACATTCAAGAAGAAAGATGCAGAGCTGCTCTAGGATGAACCACTACTGATACTATACGGTGTTCTCTAAATTTTGTGTGTCTATACTGAGATCACACTAATTGTATTTATAACGGTGTTACAATAAATACATTGAATATGTTAATGAAGAAGTACTAACCCTTAGAAGTTGTATATTCTAGGAATACTAACTATCTTAGAATATCTAAAGGGTTACTTAATTCTAACAAAAACAAAGTAAGTTCACTATATGCACATCTTGTCATAGATCCACCCTTTCAAATTTATCTAAATTACTAAGACAAATGATCTTTACCAATCAACTTTCCACTATTTAAAATCCAACGTTGTTGTTGCTACTTTCTATGAATGAAAGGGACTAGATATGCAATGCAGATCATGTATCAATCAAATACCCTTAACCCTCAACTTTGAACATGATTATTGGATTTTCCCCATGCAAGAGAGGTATTATGGGTAAGAGAAACTAACCTCATTAACATTTGATCCCTTGGAATCCGTACATGATCAAACCTCAGAACTCCGTTGTCCATAGTATTATAAGCTCCATTTCCAAATTTCATTCCAATATCGCCAACAGTTATGCCGGGAAGAGGTAAGTGATCATCCAGGCTCCGCAGTTGGACAATGAACCCTTCCAATATTCCAATTGTACATATTGTTAACTTATTGAAATCAAAATCTTAAAACAAAAATTTGGATGATTAAGGCATGTAATTACCATGCACTCCATGATCCTGACCATCAGTAATTAGGCGGCCATAAACAACAGCATGTGTTGACACTTTACCCAATCCACCAGGCCACCACTGTTTAAATCAGAATCAAAAGAATTACAATAATTCCAACAGTTATATAGTAAAATATCATGCTCATCAAATACTCTTTAAAACAAATATGCACGGCAAATATCAAAAAAGGAGGAGCAAGCTGCTTTTTTCTGATTGTGCATATGAATAAAACGTCAACATCTTAAGATTCTAGACCCGTCATGCATCTTAAAATACAAATAAAGGCTCTCATAAGCCATCTCCCATTTTACTCACTTTGCTAGAAGTCAATGTAGGGCTATGAATAACAAATTCATCTGTTTTGGGATCAAATGTTGCCGTTGTTTCTAGCCCTTGAACATTCGATCCATGGCCAAGTTCAGTTTGGGCATAGCAACCAATTATTTGCATCTTTTGTGCCAAAGGCAGCCACTTCTTCTGCTGTTCTTCAGTTCCTTGTCCTTTGATAGCAGGAACAAACATTCCCTGAAAAAAGAAGTTACAGGCTAGATCGATATGGCAGATAAGATAGATAACAAACATATCCATGCCACCATAACAAAAAATCGATGTGTACCCAATGAAGATCAGTAAAAGCAGGCTCATCCACAAAGGATCTAAGCATAGAAGCTTCCTCCTCAGTAAGACGAAGCTCAATAATCCTTTTCAATGCATAAGCTGCTTTCCTCAAAGTATTCTTAAATAACTCCTTCCTACCAAGCATGGCTCTATTATCCTTTCTAAATGCCTACACAAGATAATCAAACGTTTCATACAACATAAAACAATTCCAATAACAGAAAAAGTGCACGATAAACATTAACTCTACAATACAACAATCCATATGCATTACGAGATTTACAATACTAACAGAATATATATGAATTAAATCATTTCACAAAATTGAAAAGGTGAGTGAGGGAGAAATGAACCGGATCGCTGGCGACGAGACGAGACATTCGATCGGAAACTTCTAGAGCGTGAGAAGAACCGGCCCAGACGATCTTCATGGCGTCGACATCGAATTGCGCTTTGTTCCTTTCGAAAGCTAAGTGATCCACACCTTCCATGATTCAAATTGTAAAAACAAAGACGAGAAAGAGGAAGACGAAGAAGAAGAAAGAAAGAAAAATGGATTATTTGTAGAAGAAGGAATGAGATTTGCTTGTTCTCTGGTTCAACAGCCAAATGTAATGAGGCCAGAAATTAGCGCCTAATGATTAAAAACGGAAAAGTATAAATGGAAGGAGTATATTAATTTTTCTTGAATAATATGTTCCCAAATAGTAAATGTTAGAAGGAAAGTTAGGTAAGCAATCTGTTTTGCAATTAAGAAGGTTGCAACTGCCAACGGAAAATATCTTCAGACTCTCTATCCTTGGGGCCTTATCTACTCTGTTTTTTAGGTTTGTTTAAGTAAAAGTTAAAAATATTGTTAGTTGGTTTTATCGGTAAAAGTTAAAAATATTGTTAGTCGGTGATTATCATGGTTAACTAACTTAATAAATCGAATCATATATTAAGTGATTAGGTTCAAGTAATAAATGAATTACAATTAAAAATAAATTATTTGAGAAAATTCAAATTTAAATCTTAAATAAAATAGCTATTGACGATTATTATTTATGTCTGGTTAGAGATTCATTCTCGTAACAACCATAACATTAAAAAGATTTGAACATCGAAATAACTTTACAAATAATTTTTGATTTAATAATAAATATATGTAATGGTCAAAATTTCATTCTTCTGTCTTAAATAACAAACTCATTTAGTATAAAAGAATTGATAAAAAAAGTAATTACTTTCAATTAATAAAATATTTTTTTCAATTACATCATTTTATTAATAACACTTCCATAAATAACAATTCATTATCTTCCATTTTGTTTATGTATTTATTAATATGGATTGATTGATCAATTAAATTAACTCATTTAATATAAAAGAATTGTCAATAAATTACAAAAAAAGTTCACTCTTAAAAAAAAATCTAACTGCATTTAAGTCTCACATTTTTTCTAATTTTACTTTCACCTCTATTTTTTGCTTTAGAAATTGTTAATGGCATGAAAATATAAAAAAAGTAGCGGTAAATTTGGAAGAGTGACATTGAATGTAATAATTAGAGATTAATTTTTATTATATTTAAGATTTTTGAAAAAAAAAATTGATTGCTTATATTTGAGACCGGAGAAAGTAATTACTTTCAATTAATAAAATATTTTTTTTTCAATTACATCATTTTATTAATAAAATTCCATTAATAAAAATTTATTATCTTCCATTTTGTTTATGTTTTTATTAATATGTAGAGCAAAGTCTCATTTTAGCACCCTCACAAAAACTCTAGAGGTTAGATTAGTCCCTAAGCAAAAAAAAAGTCCCTATTAAATCTCTTACAAAATTTAACAGAGTCATCTTAGTCCCTCTACTAATATTTTTTTCTAACTGATTTTTTTTTTTACTTTTGAACCGTGATTGGACCAGCAATGAAGACCCATTTTAGTCCCTCACAAAAAGGGAGAGTCCAAATTAGTCCTTGAGAAAAATAGGTCTTTATTTAATCCCTTACAAAATTTAACTGAGTCATGTTAGTCGCTCTTTTAATATTTTTTTCGAACGATTTTTTTTTTCGTATTTTTAAACTATGATTGGACTTAACAAGATAGACTTGCTTTCAAAAATTGAGTACGGGTCAGAGGTTGAGTTCCTTTGCACATGGTCTTCAGAGTCTAAGTTTTCACCAGGAGATGGATTCCCTAGATGTGAGACATTAAAATCTTATCATTCAGAATTTGAGTCATTTATGATCTTTCATAATCCGAGTCTCAAGTTTCTCTTCATATGTTCCTATCGGAGTAAGAGTCTGGTAAATTCTTTGACTAATGATCCTACACACTTGAACATATGTTAGTGTGCCTAATTGTTCATTAAATACTTTGTTATCATCAAAACCTAAGTGATATGGTATAAATCAATGTTTTTCCAACATACCATGTGTATTATTTTCACCACAACTATTATTTACAAAACTAAGAAATTATCCTAAACCACCTTAGTAACAAAACTAAACCTTCCTAAAAGATCATTAACAACTAAAACAATAATGACACCTAATACACAAGAATACATAACAACAAAAACCATAATCACCCACCCATAAGCCTGATAATAAACCAAACAAAAAAAAGGAAATAAGTCTTTATTAGCAGTCCAGTCACGGTTCAAAAGTAAGAAAAAACCGATTTTAAAAAAAGTTAGTTGAGGGACTAACATGACTCAGTTAAATTTTGTAAGGGATTTAATAGGGTTCTCAGGGACTAATCTGACCTCTACAATTTTTTGAGACCGGAGAAAGTAATTACTTTCAATTAATAAAATATTTTTTTTCATTTACATCATTTTATTAAGGGTTAAATAAGTTTTTGGTCCCTATAAATATTGTAGTTTTCATTTTTAGTCCCTCTCTGCCTTTAGGCAACGATGTTTACAAAAAAAACGTTTCCAAAACCAGCTAAAACTGTTGCCAAAACTCAGGAGGGACTAAAAATGAAACTACAATATTTATAGGGACCAAAAACTTATTTAACCCTTTTATTAATAACACTTCCATAAATAACAATTTATTATCTTCCATTTTATTTATGTTTTTATTAATGTTTTTATTAATATGTATTAATTGATCAATTAAATTGGTTATCTTGAGATTGAGGGATTATAGTTCTTTTCAATATACTTGTTTAGTAGTTAACCTATATTAAATAAATTTTTATTTGTTTATTGTAAATTACTTGATATTTTTATTATTTTACTATGAATCTATGATGGTTGGATATATCAATTCCATCATACTTGCGTGATTTAAAAACAAAGAGGAACAATTATAAAATTTCTAAAAATTTAATTAAAAGTTACAATTGAAAAAAATATATATTTGTCATGCTGTCAAAGAAAAATAATTTAAAAAAAATAATTTTAAAATTTATATTTTTAAAAAATAATTTTTTTATGTATTTAAAAGAAATAATATTAATTTATTTATTTTTAAAAATTAAATATAGATAAAAACACTTCGGAGAAATTTATATTTATAGATGAAAAATATATTGACGGTCACTCGGTCAGTTCCACATGGGCGGATTTAGGCTTGCGTTTTCCACAACCTAATTTTTCTGATCCACAACTTAGAGGAGACTGTGTAGTGTTCGACGATGTATCTTGGTCATGTTGTGATGTGTTAGACGATGTATTAATATTATCGAAATTAGATAAAGCAAAGAATTCATAATTCAGAACATCATCATCCATGTACTTAAATTGGTTTTTAGATTGTGTTGTTTGTGTGTAGGTGTTTGGGTTAGTTGGTTCAATTGAAAGGATATGTCATTCATCATATGTAGAAGTTGTAGTGTGTTACGAGAATGTAGGGTTATAGCTATGTTATTGGGGTTAAAGGGTTGAGTAGTCAAAGTTTGGTTGAGGGATTGAATTGTATCAAAGGGATGGCCTAGATGAGATTTGTTGTAAGGATTGGTCGAAATGAGGTGTAAGGAGTTTGTTGTTGAAATTGGATGGTATAAAATGTTTGTTGTGTGCTTTGGATATGGTGGTATGTTTGTGGAATGGTGGTGTATGTTGGCATTTGTGAAATTTATTGGCCATAAGATTGTAGAAATTGAGTTGGTTAGAGGTAAGTGTTTGAATATGGGTTGCTGGAAGAAGAAGGTTGGGATGAAAATTGTGATGGGTATATTTGGGGGACATCTTGTTGGGTGGAAGAAGAGCCATGCTGACGGGGGACGTTTAGAAAATGGGTGTTACCCACATAGTTAAATGGAATTGAGTTAAACTAAGTAACATATTCTAGTATTTACTTTTGTTCACCATATAATAAGTTGCCTTTCAAGATCAAATGTCGTATTTTTTTCCACTTGTGTTGCTCTTCCTTGTTCAAATCGACATAATTTTGTTTTCATAACTTGAGCATGGACATCCCGTGTTGTTCTCTAAGACATCTTGGTGGATATGGTATTTATTGTTGGAAGCCAAATTAGAGTTTGACCCTATCAGTCTGATGCATTTTAGTTATATAGAAATGGATCAAAGATGTTGTAGCACTCCAAATCAAGCTTTCTTCATAATCACATAGTGTGTATTGAACATATGGCTTCCATATAAACTAATACATGTAACATGATATATAATACATGTTAGTGTATTAATATTAAAATAACATGATAAATATTAAGTTGAAAAGAATTTCATCTTTGCCTCCATATAATCTATTGCATTTTGATACCCATGTAGATAATGCAGGGTCGGCCCTAACGGTAGGCCACCAAGGCTACCCCTAGGACCTCACATTTTTATTCCAAATGTATATAATTTTAATTAATTGATTTTTTAAAAATAATTTTTCATAATGTGTATTGTTTGATTTGTTAATTTAAAAATCACACGTATAAATAATAATTACTTTTAGTTCTTTAATATAATAGGAAACATGATATCTAAATTTTTTTTATAATTGTGACATTGTTTTTCAATTATGATTTTTTTAAATAATGAGGAGTGTTTAGATGAGTTAATTTTTTCATCAATTAAAATAAAATATTAAATAAAATTAATTATAATAATTTAATATTTTACACCTTAAAACATCTATAATATATTAATTTTAGAAAAAAAAATTATATATTAAAATTGTTTAATTTTCAATTTCGCCTCAGGCCTCAAGATGTGTTGAGTCAGCCCTGAGATGATGACGAGGGTTATTTGTATAAGTCATCCCTCTGCGGCACCACGTTGCATTCAAAGAAAAAAGTAATTTATTTATTTTTGATATAGTTCAATATGTATGTATAAATGGTTTTGCATACTGCAAATTTATTGTGCAAGTTGACGGAACATGGTTGTATGGTAAATATATGGGGATAATATTGTTAATGGTTATGGCACAAGATGGGAAGTACAATCTTTTTCGAATAGCTCTTACATTAGTTGGAGATGATTCTAGGTTTCTTCAAAAGAATTTACGAACACATGTTACCCTCCAAGCAAACCTTTATTTAATATCTAACAGACATGAATCTACAAAGAATGCATACAATAATTCAGAAAATGAGTGGCAATATTCTTCATCTTCACACGTGTACTGCATCAGGCACACTTCACAACACTTCATGTGTGAGATCAAAAACAAAGAATTTTAAAAAAGTTGTTAATATGGGTAATAATCTATATGTATCGTTACTACTATAGCTTAAACCATTATATTTTACTAATTAACTTTGTTACTTTCGCCTACACAAGATATTTATTGAATGAGCCTACATTCAATTACTATCGTCAAGAAATACGTCGAGCAAACATACAAGCTTTAAGGTGGATATACAATATTCTAAGAGAAAAATGGGCAAGAGCGTGTGACGAATGATAACGATGGGGACACCTAATAACCGAACATGTCGAAGCAGTGAACTTAGTGCTTAAGGCCACCTGCAACCTACCCATCACTTCTTTGGTACAATCATTGGGATTTCTGTTTAGGAAATAAGGCCATGACTGGACCAAAATGTTGCCTTTTGGGCAAGTTTACACTAATATTTTCAATAAACTATCGCTGAATAAGTGCTAAAGTCCAACACTCATAATGTCATGCAATTTGATCGTGGGAGATTCTATTTCTATTTCACGGTCAATGAAATTGTTAACCAAAATTAGGGCCAGCCAATATGTCATTTCAATGTTGACCTTAAAAACAGTGGTGTGATTGTGGTAAATTTCATGCATTTTATTTACATTTCTCACACATTATCTCAACATGTTATAATATACGTCAGGACTACTCTATACACATATCACACGTGTACAAAGTTCTTAATGTTTTCAAGGTCACAAAGAAAGCTTCCTTAGACTTCCCCAACATGAATATTGGCCTCATTATGAAGGATTTACACTTTGCCACGACGAGTATAGCCAAAGGAAAAAAAGGACGCCCAATCCATTCTCCTTTAGGTTATCATCAGTATCATCTTCTACATGATCCTCATCTTCTTCAATATCAACTTTAAATGCCACACTCTTGTTCTTTTTCTCGAATTTGTCATTGATAATCATTTCAAATGTTAGAAGAGAATCCATCAACTCATCAAATTTGATAGTACTCACATTTTATGATTCTTCAATGGTTGTGACTTTCATATCAAATCTCTTTGGAAGAGATCTGATAATTTTTCTTGCCAGATTTTCTTATGATATTTTTCCCTAAGGGAAAAAAGATGTTTGCAATGTCACAGAGACAAACATTAAATTCAGAAATAGTTTCATACTCCTTCATCTACATATTTTCAAAAATTTTTGTAAGAAGATGAAGTCTTGATATACGAACCTTGGAGGTGCCTCCATGAGCAGTTTGGAGTGTTTTCAAGCTTTTTAGGTATTGGTGCAAATGTTGATAATTCTAAAGATATATTATTGTCAACTCTAATGTAAATGGCATTAAGAGCACGAAAGTTACCATGTGCTTCTTCATCTTCTTCCTTTGACCAATCCTTCTCAAGCTTCAAGGTTTTAGTATTGTCTTTAACTATAACCTTCAGTGGAGTGCGTCCATTTATGACTCATTTCTATGTTTTGTTGAGGCAACCATTCAAGCCTTCCAATAATTATAATTTGTACCATCAAGAATATGTGGTTGATACATAAATATTTCTTCTTTAGTATTGTCCATTTTGAATAGAATGTAGACAAAACCTTAAAGCTCACCCAACTAGAACAAGGTGTCAGCTCTGATGCCATTGAATTTTGTTCTACTAATGACAATTGTGCAGAAAATGATTATGCGTAACATGAAGTATAAATGCAAAACTTAAATAACACATGAATTGTAACCCAATTCAGTGCAAAGTCACCTATTCTAGGGGGCATTAACCTAATGAAGGGAAATCCACTCTTAATAGTCTTAAGTACAAATTGGTCTTATTTAAACTCTCATAGTTTAGTGTATTTCTTCCTAATACTACCTTGAACTTCGATCCAGACTCCCCTGAATATAAGACCCTTATCATTTTCACTCAAACATTCTCCCAATTTTTTGGGTGATCACAAAAGTATATGAATGATGAAACAATGTTACAACTAAAATACTCTATTATCCTAACCTAGAAATATGACTCGTGGATAGAGTGTTACAAAACAAAGACTTAATATTAATTAAGCATTCCTAGCTTAGTAGTGCAATGTCTTAGTCTTCACAAAGGAGAATGTGAAAGCGGTTGGAACTCCAAAAGCGCATAGAATCGATCTTCGTAATGTTGATTAAATAAATATTGAATAAATTTGAATCTCTTGAGAATATAAAATTCAATATCGTTAAAACCGATTCAGGTTAAATCTTTCTTAAAACAAAACGCGCATACACAATCAAACATCTAAGTGTGCATAAAAGGAAATAAATCTCCAAAAGCGCGAGAAATACGTCAATCATCCTTGTGCGCCAAGCAATCAGAAGAAGACAAAATGTCTCACATACTGCAGAGCATTTTTCTTAACATGTTATTTTCCAATAAAGCGTCATAACCACTTTGAGAAAGGATGTCTCACAACTTGTAGATCATCGTGTTTCACATATTTCCTACAAAATATTGTCAATCATGTTTAACAATACTAAGGACTTTATTATTTAGGAAAAAAAAACATAACAAAAAAATGTCTTATTATTATTAATAGACATGAAATTAAGGCTTCATATTTAGCCTCATTATTAGAGAAATAACCTTAGATTTTGAAATTGAACTTCGTTGGAATCCCTTTGGCAGAAATGATCATAATCCCAATGCAAGTTCCATTTGTATGTCTGGAGCCATCGAAGTAAAAGTTCTAGGGTCTTAGCTCAACATAAATTTGTGTTATTTCAACTATTTCATGATCCAAAATAAAACCAACAACAATTTGGCCTTTCATGACGTTTAAAAGCGCATATGTCAAAGAATATCCAGTTAAAGCCAAGGCCCATTTTCCTATTCGACAATATAAAATCGATTTCGAAAGCACATGTTTAATAACGTCAAAATGAGAATAGACGAAAACATTTGTCGGCTTTATATAATATTTTAATTTTGTATAGGAAAAATACAAACAAAGACATAACTTTTCAATTGAGCTATACCTAGTTTTTGCATCATTTAATACTCAACTAAGGTAATAAATGGATCTTTCAACGTCATCGTCATCCTCTTGTGCTAACATACTGTCTATTGTCGAATTAGACGCAAAAATATACAACTTCATAGATATATTCCTTGTAGGAGGTAACAATATATGAGGATTAAACAAATGCATCTTAATCTCCTCGAAGGATTTTTGATGCTCTGGTTCTCATCTGAATCCTTCTTCTTTCTTTAGACGTACAAAGGAGAAAACACTTTTGTCTTGCCACTTAGATTCGAAATGAATCTCCTCAAGAAATTTATATTTCCAAGTAAAGATTAAAGTTGTTTCTTGTTTGATAGAGGCTTTATATTGAATATAGCCTTCGTTTTGTTCTGGTTTGTTTCCATGCCTTTATTGTGGACCACAAAGCTTATAAAGTCGCCTGCATGAACACCAAAATCACGCTTTAATGGATTCATTTTTAGCCCATACTCCCTCTTCCTTTCAAAAGATTGTTGAAGGCGGTCTAAGTGACCATTTTTCGATGGGGATTTATTGATTATATAATCAATGTATACATGCATAAAGGTCTGAATGAAATCACGAAACATATGATTCATCGCCCTTTGGTACTTCGCACCAACATTTTTAGGTCAAAAGGCATCACTACCTATTCGTAAGTTCCTAAGGCCCCAGGGCATCAAAATGTCATTTTCGATACGTCTTCCTCTGCAATGAAAATATGGTTATATCCCGAATAACCATCTAACATACTTAAATACTCAAAACTTGCTGCTGAATCGACTAGCATCTCTGCCACATGTATTGTGTATTCATCTTTTAGAGTGGCAACATTTAGATCTCTAAATTTAATGCAGACTTTAAGAGTCCCATTCTTTTTAATCACATGGACAATATTTGCCAACCATTCGACATACATGGCAATTCTTATAAACTTATACTTTTGAAGTCTTTCGATCTCTTCGTTGATTTTCGACATTATTTATGGTGCAAATCTCCTTGGTGTTTGCTTCACTGCCCTTTTGTCAGGTCGAATTAGAAGCTTTAATTCCACCAAATCGCGACTAAGTCTTGGCATTTCATCATAGTCCAAAGCGAAGCAGACTTTGAATTCTTTTAGCAACTCAATTATCTAGAATTTCAGGTTTGGCTTAATCTTGGCACTTATAAATGTTGGCCTTTTGTTTACTCTGTCTCCCAAATTAATTTCCTCCAAATGATCTTGGGCCTGAATCCTCTTGTTTGAAGGTGCAAGAGGCATAAGACGTCATCCAGGGTGATGGTCATCTCTCCAATAGGAACGTGGAAAGAGGATGTCTTTGAATGTCATATCTCTACCAATGTCTCCTGCATGTCATGGTTTATGATAGTGTACGCAACATCACATAAATCGGCACAACCAGTGTACGAATAACATTCTTGAACCAGTAAGCGTCGGGTTGTTCCAAATCCAATGTCCCCCTTCCGTAGTTTACTGATTTTAAACATTGACAATCGCGATTAAGTTAGTTCAAAACAGATGTAATGCAAAGGTAAATAAATATACCTCTCCTTCTGATACATGCCTAGTAGCATGATCTCCATAAAGATGAAGTAAGAATGTGTCAAATGGGCCTCCTGGATAACTATCTACAGGGGGTTCCTCCTGAGTTTCAGGTTCTTCATCAGCTAGGGACACATGGCTTTGTAAAGTAAATGCCTAAGACAGACGATTACGAAAAGTAGAACCAGATGGTGGTGAATCTCGACCTTGTGAACCATGAAACGAGGTATCATCGACTTGTGGCCTCATAGCCCTTCCCATGGCGCTCTCACGTCATACAGATGCGTGTTGGGACACACGGCCGAGTCTAATTCTATCTTGGTTGTTTTCAGTCATTGCACCTGTAAAAAAACTAGAGAGTCACATAAAAAATTCAACTAAAATGCAGCCAGACACAAATTCAAAGATACATCTCCAAAAATAATTCCGACATGATCCAGAGATGTATCTCCGGATGAACTTGCGATTTTCAACAATGGAAAAAAACCCATTGTTGTCCTAACCTCTAACCAAATGGTAATGCATGTCTATACCATCTACCTATTTTTTATTAGACTTCTATCTAATGCATCTTAAATGATCTATATTACCTAAAACATCAATCAAATCTCAAAAAAATAATGAAATGAGAAACTTACCAAATCAGAGTTGTGGATGAGAAACTTGAATAAAGCGAGTAACTTTGCAGCAAATGAAGTAGGATGGAGTGGGTGAACCTTCTCTCTAGAAAATTCCCCTATAACCTTTTAGGGTTTGGTGGTTATCCTCCACCTTCATGGTGGTTTTCATCTTCCACCTTCATGGTTGTCACCCTCTCCTCTATGGAGAGCTTTACCCTTTCCATCAAACTAAACCTTCATGCTCTAAAACAAACTAACTCACTTATCGGCTACCCTCTCTCGCTACCACAAACCACCGCTAAACCCCTCCTTCGGCTGAAGCGGTCTCCACCAGAGTCGCTGCCACCACCACCACCGACTGTTTTCACACCTTCAAAGTTGTCAACCATCCATCCATCTCTAAAGCTCCTTCTCTTGACGCGGCCGCCACCGGAGCCATCACTGGCCTTTCCCACACCTTCGAAGTTGTTAACCATTCGCCTATCTCCAAAGCTGCCATGGTTTATCTATGGTTTTCTGTTACTTCCTCTTTTCCATTTATCTAATTTTAGTTTTGTGTTTGTTGTCTTGTGTTATTGTCATTTGGGACCTAAGTCTACACTCTTGGTGTTTGACAATGTGTCTCAAAAGTGTTTTACTTTTTGGAGTATCTTATTTTGTGTATATTGGAAATTTGGCTTCTCTGTGAAATTTTTTTTCTTTAGTTGTGTGTTTTTTGCTTTTGTTTAGCTTATTTTAAGTATGTCTTCAAGGTGTTTGATGAAATGCTCCATAGAAATTTGGATGAAGAAAATGGGTTTTTGAGTAAAAATCTAAGTGTGGTATCTAATCAGACTCTCTCTTCCCTTCAACAAAGGTTTCTTTCAAAGATTGTGAGTTTAATCAAGTTAGAGAACCTGCATAATCGAACCGTGCGTGATAAAGCCAAAGAAATGATCCGTAACTGGATAGACTTTAAGATTGTGGTTCACAAACTCTGTTATCTCTTGTGAAAGAATGTTGCTTGGTTGCTTGGGTTGGATTAAGGAATTGGATTAGTAATACTCCATCGTATTCTAATTTCTCAAAGTTTATTGTTGTCCAACTCTTGGTAGACTTAGCTAGAATTTAGTTTGAGGATGGGAAATGCCCTTACTCATTGTTTGTCAAGTTGTTTGTATTCCTTTTGTTTGATCTATTAAAGGAGGATGTTTACTGTCAAAACAAAAAAGAGAATGTAGTGGGTAAACTTGATGAAACTTGCTCAAATAGGGTTTGGAAATGATTTACAGCAAAACAACTCAAATGTCGTTTTTTAGTGACTTTTTAGAAAATAAAGGAGCAAGAGTGAAAGGTCTGGCGCGGGTTTATGAATAAAACGCATCCGAAGATGCATCTGTGTAAAAAACTCCCTAAATTTTGAATTAATGGTGTTTACGTAGATGCATCTTCAGACTCACCCTTTTATTATACGGAGATACATCTCCAGATTAAATTTTGACAAAATAAAAATGACACATGCATTTGCGTTGAAGACAGTGAAAAAAATGTGCTCAGAGATGCATCTCCGAACAATAAAAACAATTTTAACTTTTTATGATGGTGTAGAAGCGCTCTATCCTAGGATAAGTATTCCTTTACTTTTAATCATATTTGATGCCACCCCCAAAACTATATTCCTTTTTTTTTTTTAATCATATTTGGTGCCACCCCCAAAACATTGCAGTTTACCCCAAAATCCAGTGCCATTAACATTCTGGATTTACCATAAAATCCATATTCCTTTTTTTTCAATCATATCAGTGCCATTAACATTCTGGATTTACCATAAAATCCTTTTTTTTTTTTTTTAATCAGCTGTTTACCTCAAAATTCAGTGCCACCCCCAAAACATAGCTGTTTACCTCAAAATTCAGTGCCATTGACATACTGGATTTACCATAAAATCCATTTCCACCCATTCAGATACCTAAAACATGCCAAAATTCAGTGGATTTTCTAATATGTACTAATTTTCCAAATGCATTTATACTAGATTCGTATGAAATTTTCAAATATCCTGTAAAATTGCAACCAAAAAAATGTAAAACTTTAGGATGTACAGCTTGGTCTAAAAAAAATAAAAAAATTTACAGAGAATTTTAAAAAGTGTTAAAAGTAAATAAATTTTAGTCTTTACTTATTTTACTTAAAGAATAGTAAAATTATAATGATCCGTTCATATAACATGTAAGCATGTGGGTACAGGTGTCGCGGTGTCAAGTAAAAAACTCCAACTTATTGAGAACCAAAATAAAAAGGTAAAAGACCAATTTTACAACAACAAAAAAAAAACAGCAGCTTATATCATCTCTCAAACCTCTCCAAAACTTGCTCTCTCAAAAATATTCATGGCCCTGCCATCAATATTAAGTGCCACATATTGATTCCAGGAGCGTGCTATACCTCACAAGACTTACTCACCAATTGAAACAAATCACAAGCATCATCAAAAGCTTTTACGTTAAGAAAGGAAGTTGTGCATGTTTGGTTTCTCAGAGATTTTGCTGAAATTACAATATATCATCTTGGTTTTGTCAAACTTACCTCTAATCCAAATATGCACCAACAGTTTGTTCATTTCAGCAGTCATAACTAACAGCAATTCACATAATTTAAATAAATAATTTCAATTTCCTGGATTTTTATACTGTGTTGCCCTGTAAAAAAAAATCCTGTTCCAGATGACAAAATTTTGGCATGTCGCAAACCTTGGTAGATTGTCAAACTGCACAATTTTACATAACCCTGAGAAATGAAAACTACTAAACAAACATCAAGTTATAATTTAAACCCAAGTAATTCCTAGATGCTACTGTCTACAAGCAAACAAACAAACTAGGTTAACCATATTCTGAAAGGACACATAAAAATTATTAAGGTTATTCCACAACCACATATATTTGAGGAATTACACAAGACCACATGATAATAATGCTCACAGAACAGTCCCACAAGCTGGTGTTGCATGAAAAGCCGACTGCCTAGAAGGTCCTTCTTCGAGTAGTTTGCGAGACAGAGTCGAGGGACCGGCATCGCCAATAGTCTCTCCTAAACTTAGTTTTGACATGCCAACGAGTTCGTCAACATTGATTGGGGCCTTGGAATGTACTGCGGTTGGCTTCACCACTTCATGTGTCTCGTTCTTAGGAGCGGGCTCAGGACTGTATCCAGACCAATAGGGAAGAGGAAATGGGAAGAATGGAGAATAATATGCTGGATATACTACCGGATATGACGATGGCAGTGGATTGCTATCAGGCTTTAATAATGGGATAGAGGCAGATTCTCCGTCATTTGAGTTTGTGGAATCCATGGATTCGCATTCTTCATCGAGTGGGGGAGGAGCAGGCAAAGGGTTATTGCCTTCTGTTTCAGTCTGTAGCGGATTAGCTGACATGAAGTCTTGTGGTACCATTGAAGTGTCAGCTGCCTGCAAAATCAAATATGAAAATACAAGAAATCCAGAAAAATTAGAGGATTCCAAAGGAAAAGTGAAGTTATATAATGTAAAGGAAACATATATTTGATGCATAAAGTATTTGCAAATAAGGGGACAAACATCATCTTGAACAATATCGAATAAGCTGGACCGTCTTTTCCTCCTAGACACATTGCTTTGCCTGATGAAATATTTCTGAGCATGACTGGCCACCTGAGTAGGTGTCCTTGATATAACATAGTTCCTAGCAATTCCACGCCAGTCACCTTTGCCAAGCTTCTGCAATCCAAGTAAAAACATTCTATGTTCCTCCTCAGTCCAGGGAGTGCCTGCAAAAAGATTAAAAATCAAACGCCCATTTTCCATAATCTCCATCGAAACTGACTGTAATATAAACTTAAAAAAATGCATACTCAGCTAAATCGTACTGGTCCAAAACCTAGTTATATGAGGTAAGGCTATTAGGCATCAAAAAATGTTAACCTAATGAAAAAACATTTTTTTTCTTCTTTATTTTCAAAGAGCCTAGCAGCGAAACACTCACACACTCTAAGTGTAGATAAATGAGGAATTGCGGATTCAAACCCAAGTTCCAACATATCAAATCTCCCTGCAATCTTTTACCATCTGAATTGTACTTGCAAGACTGGAAATAAAAAACATATTCTACTAATACTTGCAGATCATTAGGGTGAAATCAAGTTAGGCAATTTTTGTATTGGGGCTCTGGCTAAAATGGGCCCCCCGCAAGTGGACGGTGGGATTGATCCCCTAAGAAAAAGTTAGGCAAGGTTTTCTAAAACACCTACCACAGTCTAACATTTAATCTATCAAAGGCTTTAATCAAAAAATATTTTAGGGCAAAAAGCCTAGTTTAGATAGCTGAGACAGTGAAATACATGCATAAATATAGAACATACCCCATAATTAGGATACACCTCAAAATTAAACAAACATCAACCTAACAGAAACTAAACAGTATAATCTTGAAGCACATGAGAAACATTATTTTTTAAGCACATGACTTAAGACTAATAAATACATAAATATCAATACATTTCTTAGACCAACATTCAAAACATTAGACATTCAAAATTTATGAAACAAGCATATCTAATACAACAAACATTCCAATCATACATACATAAAAGACAATCACTAATAAAGTTATTCCCACAGTGGAACCAACAAAAAATTAAAAAAAATACAATTATTGACACCAACCAAAAAATTAAAAATACAAATATTGTCACAATTCTAAATACACACCAACCAATCCAAGCTAAGATCACAAAATTGAAGAACAAAAATACACATGCAAGCAGAAAAAAAAGGTTAAAAGAAACAAACCCTTTTTCCTTTCACGGGAAGTAGAAGAAGAGCCAGGAACAAAATCCTCAGAGGCGTAACCGTCAGCAACGGCGGCGTGATCAGGCGTTTCACCGGGTGAATCGAGGTTATTTAACCCGGTATGAAGGGATCCAGACCCGGAACCAGTATAATGACTAAGATTACCCATACTAACACTCTTTCGGATCCCATCGGTTAATCGAACTCCGAAAAGCTTAACACCACGGTTGGGACACGTTCTTGAGTTGTGCCCATTGTGGCTGCAATGGGAACAGCGGCGTGTCATGGTTTTCTGAACCGGATCGAACGAGGGGAAGGTTTATTGGGTTTTGAGGATCCGAATTACAGGATCCGAGACATGAAATTGTGAGGTTTTAAGGTTGGGGATTAGTACCGAATAGGTTTTTGTTTTGTGTTTATTATGTTTTTGTTTGGTCTATTGGAGAGAAAAAGAGAAAGAGAAACAATGCAACACTATCCATTTATCTTGTCGTGGATAAAGAGAAGTGGGGATAAGATGCTTCGCGGGTGTTTTTTTATGATACGTGCTAGGTTTTTTCTGACCGTGGATTGGTTCGGTGCTTGATGACGTGGTGGAGGTTTTGTAGTGTTATTGGGTGGGTTTTGGAACTGAGTTATCATCAAGTTGATTAAATAATGTTTTCATATTTCATACACCGTCTTTAAAAAGTTTACGTAATGGCTGACTTACAATTATTTTCTTGTTTGATTTTAAATAGTGTGTAAATTTTAGTTCAATGAGTAAATCATATAAATATTTTTAAATTAGACATAAAAAATAGAGCTCAGCTAGATAGACAAATTCAGAATTTTGCATGAAGTCTCTAAATGATAATTTTATTTTATCTATTTGATAGGTTTGAAAATTGTGTATGATAGGGTTTTGTAGATTTCTAATGTGGTTTTGTAGAATAAATAAGTGAGTAAATGAAGACGAATATAGTGAATTATGATCATAATCATACTTTAGACTGCACATGTGATAACTTATATGCAATGGATGGTAACTGAGCCTGTTTTACATTTGGCTTGGGGTCAGCCCTTAACAGTTGCATTAAAGATTTGTCATGGTGTGACATGGGGGGAGCCTTTTAAGAAACCGGGTCAGACTCTTTATGTCGAGATCCTAGTGTTGAGAGTGGAAGAGACTCAGGGAGCAAATGCATTAAATACTAGTCTTATCATTGAAATGTTTCACAAAATTTCCTTACATGAGGCCTTAGGTTCATAGGTTATGGTGTGACACTATCCCCTAGGGTGTTTGAGGGCACCAAAGTGTTGTTACATTTCAGAGACGAGATTTGATTGTTTTTTTCATCTTTCCATTTTCTTTTATTCTTGACTCTTGAATATTCATCTCCATTGTTCTCTTATATAAATATTATTTTTCCTTCCCAAACAATTTTTGTTCTTTCTTATAATTAAGACTTATTTACTTCTTGTAAACAATTTGCTTCTTCTTTGAGCTCCAATGATCTTTGGTTTCGCCATCCCTCCGTTTATCAGGGTTATCCGTTTTTGGTTCACTATCTTTTTCAAGTTTCACTCGCTTTTCACCATTCATTCACTTCGCCTCTTTATTGAGATACCATTTCTAACCCCTTTTCTTACATTTTGCTGCTTAGTTTTCTTAACTTTGATATGGAAAATCTGGAAAATATACACGCAAATATGATTAATGAGTCTGGTGGTGGAGATTCTTCATCATCTGCAATATATGAAAATTCATATGCTCCAAATGTCAATCCTTTAGAGGTTAACCGACTCAACCCAAATCTTGTCAAATTTGGAGATAGTTCGAGTGCCGAAAGGGTTCTGTAGAGAGTGGCGGTGGACCCTCTAGCACCTATATTGTGGGAAGTACTAATGGATCCTCTGAAGAAGATGAAGAGATGAACTCCGATAATATTGTTATGAGAGATATGGTTGTTTGTCTCGCTTCCTCTATCAAGAATTGAATGGTGCCACTACGACTCAAAATGAGTGACTTACTCGCTACTTCGTTAACAACTTTAGTGTGGCACATGGTCGAGACTCTAGTGATATAGAAATTAGGATCACCATAATTTTCGATGTCAATTTGTAATTTCTGGTCAGTATTATCTTTTTCATGACATTTGGGAAGACATACTGGAGCATGCAAGTTTGATGAAGCCAACAGACACTAGCCTATACGAATGAATGGATCCCAAACTCATGGGAATGATTTCCTTCCTTGGTAGTATGGATAAAGTGGATGCTCACGTAGAAATGGGTATGTCCTCTGATTGTTTGGTTTCACATGTCGATACTTGCAAGATAATTTATGGTTACTTCAATAGGTGTTCCATTCCTATTTATGAATGCATAATTTCTCGTCTAAAATTTAGGTTTCCCTTCAGTGGGTTCGAGGAAAGGGTGTTAAGGCACTTAAATATTTCTCATTCCCAACTACATCTGGTAGCTCGGACCTTTATTAAAATCTTTCAATATTGGTGGGAATACTAGGAGAAAGAACCATCTCTAAATCTCTTTTTAACCTTTCCATATTGTCTTTTGCACTTCAAAGGATCCTTGTCGTAGACATGGGTTGATCTTAGTGCTTCATGCATCTAAAATATTTGGTGTCTATATGGACAGTTAAAAGAATTCAATGGATCGCTTCCTTATGGTGATTCCCCTGACTCTAGAGGCCCTTTCTATGTTCTATAGGGTCCCTCATGGAGAACTTTCTTCAACTGGCCATTCTTCAACCAACCCTTCTTCTCTAAAACCGACTAAATGTAATGATAGGATCCATAAGTGTTTGTTCTGGAGCCACTTCAACAAAGAGCCACACACATATGCCATTTCTTCTTAGTCTCTGACCATATAGGAGGTATTGATGAAAGAAGACTTGATAACCTTTTAGGAGCATTTGGGTTACAAAGAAGGTAAAGATCCTTCAAATGTGAGGCTCTCCATGCAGGATGGGAAACTGATTAATACTCGTGCAGTAATGGACGTGGCTGATGCTCAAGAGGAAAAAAATATTTTGTGAGGAGGGAAAATTTATCTTTTTTGTTTTTTATATTCCTTTAATGATCACTAACTATCTTTTGTATTTTCTTCAGATACCATGGCATCCATCAAGAATCCCTTTAGGGGGAAGAAGGCCAATGAAGCAGATGACATGTGGAGGTGGAGAAAAACACAAGGAACTTATTTATCAAAATCTTAGCTTTTCTCAGAAGCATTCAACTTTCTTCGAAACTTGAGTCTTATTATAGCTTCTGACTAAACGATGATCAAAAAATAATAAACAGAAGCAAAGAACACATGATATATCCTGGTTCACTTGAGAAATTCTCAAGCTAGTCCAGTCCACCTTTCCGAGGTGATTTCGCCTTGAACTCAAGGTCTTAATCCACTATAACCAAACTGATTACAATTGCACAAGCAACCGCGGGTGACTCATAATACAATGCACAAGCAACCGCAGGTGACTAACAACAATGCACAAGCAATCGCAAGTGACTAACCCCAAGAAATGATACGTTCATTGATCTCAACGGATATAACATTCATTTACCCCTTTAGAGTTCTGACTTTCACTCGGTCTTCTAAGAGGATTTCCATAATGACTCACTGTCATTGTCTTCTCGAGCTTCTGATCTTCACTTGATCTCTCAAGGTACCATCAACATACAGTTGATAAGATTTTTGTTTACATGATTGATTCTCTTAAGCAGATTACACAATTAATTAAGCACATATTGTTTAACATAATTCTGAGTAACAACTCTTATGTTAAAGCAATTTACATGAAGAATCCTAGAACTAAAACACAATTCGAGCAACAACTCTTGTGTTCATTACATTGTTCTACAAAGATGTATATGATTATATGTTGGATAGCATCTTGTAGTGTTCTTCTTCTTCATCTTCTTTGTTGAGCAAGTCACGAGCAACAACTCCTTGCTTCTTCTGATTTCTATCAAGATGTATATGATTATAGTTGAGTAGCATCTTGTAGAATCTTCAATCTTCATCTTCTTTGTTCAGATTGGCTTCTGTATATCAACTTAGGCATTAGCATCAACTAATTGGCCCAGTAGAAATTCAAATTGGCTTAAGCTCCAGCTTCTCTTTTGACAGATGCTTCTTAATCATTGGTTTCTGAATATTTGTTCTTTTTTTGTATCTGTTGATTCTTTTCCATCTTTGTTGGTTGAGTTACATTCAAACTAAACGATAGATAACAACTGCAATGACAACAACCATTATGGCAGTATGGATATTAGCATCGTGATGATTACAACAACAACCTTTTTAGTTGTCGTCAACATTGTTGGATGATTTGATCTCCTTTTTATAGTTTCTCAAAAGAGACGCTGGAGGGCAAGAAGGTCCTTTTGATTTCCAACGACTAGATCCCAACGGATAAAATCAAGCATAGATGTGAATGGTGCAGTACGTCTTGTCCGTGCTTTTATGGTAATGGAACTAAACGTTCATCTGTACCTTGTACATCGTACTACATAGCTTTATCTTCTATTCTTCTTGAACTTCATAGGCTAACAACATAAGTTGGAAGAAAGAAAATAAGCTTTTGGGTCTTCAGAGCTTCAAGTTTTCAGAGTCTTCAGAACCACGTCTTCAGAGTCTTCAACACTTGGTCTTTAGATTGATTTCTTCAGACTTCATATTAGAATGATAACTTCATAGGCTTCTGAAGCGTTTTGCTACTGCTCATCAGATATGTGAACATCTGAGAAACACATCTTTTCATTGTTTGAAGACTTATGATCTTCTAAGCCTTGACCTTTTCTGATTAACAAATGTCGACTTCTAAACTTAACTTGAAAGCTCACTCTTGTACGTTGATTTCTGATCTTGGAGCAGAAGCTCTAACAAAGTTCTTTCTTCTGATTACTTGTGACTTCTGAAGCAACAACTCTTTTTTTAGAAGCACATCGTAACACCACTTTTTGATGAACATTCGTTATTCTTCAGAACTGCTAATGTTTCTTCAGAATCAGATGCAAATGGTGTTTTTGAGGCGCCTTGCCTGTTTATGATGATTCTTCATGGATAACAATCCAGAATCTCTTAGGACATTGTATCTGCACACTCAAGAAACCATTAGAAACTACATTGTTACATACAAAATGTATGTATTGTTATCGTCAAAGCATAGAGACTTATTGCAGAAACATGTTGAAAAGACCTGTGTTGGTTTGTGGGGTCATTCGGTAATCCTTAAAGAAGTTTGGGGCATTACAAATGGTATTAGAGCATACCTCTCCTAGTATGATGTGGTTCAGGGACGAACCAAGCGAAAGTTGGTGGGCATGTTACACCTGAGGCCAACGAGGACAGGGAGTGGTTATCGGTGAATGATGCATGACAATGAGACACTCCCAAGGCCTAAGAGGGTGAGGAGTAGTCTTTGAATTCACATAGGAATGAGAGGGATCCTGAGGCTGTGCAATTATAAGACTGCATGGTTGAAGGAAGGCTTATAAGGATTGATAGGTACTACCTATACCAACAAGATGCATCTTCTTTTCGTAGCCTAACAGATAAGAACTTGACAGTTAAACATGCTTGACTTGGAGTAGTATTTGGATGGGTGACATTCTGGGAAGTTTCTTGTAATGCATGTGAGTGAGGACAAACATGTTGAAAATACACGTGTTGGTTTATGGGGTCAGATGGTAATCCTGAAAGCAGTTTAGGGCGTTACAATCATCACCTTGATATTCTTCGGATCATCAATGATCTTATGAAATTCTATAAACTGCTCGACTATGAATTTTTTCTCTACCATTTGAAATAAGTAGAGTTGTTATTTCAGACAGAACTTGTGAGTCAACTACTTGGTACAATACAATTATTCAAGTTTTACTCATATCAAAACCATAATCTTCTCTCTAGAAAATTTCCTTTGAACTTTATCTCAAAGGTATAAGATATTGACACTATTGGCCTTATCCATTATCTCATTTTTATCTGCATGTGTTAGGTATGTAAGCATTGTTGCCTCACCCTTTAATGCTTTAATATATTTCTCCTGAGTTAAAATTGCTTGCATCTTCACTTTTTACAATCCAAAATTATTTTCACTAGAAAATTTCTAGATCTCTAATCTGAATCCATGATACTCACTTGTAAACTAAATCTATAATAGAATAATTTAAAGTTCAAACACACCAAAAAATTTGATGTGTGGGGACAAAGAATAATGACAATCAAAATAAATGACCTCGAGCAACACAATAACCTACCAATACCATGGGTGAAGAAAATATACAATAAGCTAGAAGAAGATAAAAGACAATAGCGCAATAATTTTTTACTTAGTTCGATCAAACAATCTTTCAAAATTTGTTACACAATATTACAAAATAGTTGGAAGAAAATAGTCACCCAAGTTCCCAAGAACAAACTCTATTTTCTACTCAAATGTTTCTCGATCTCTCCAATTCTCTATATATGAATTACAAAAGTCCTACGCGTTTAGAAGTGTTTCTCAATCTCCTTAGATATTTCCAAAGATTTTCCAAATACCCAAAGCACATTCATAGGAATTTCTACCATTTCCTCTCTAAGTTTCCTTATGATTTCCACCTCCCATTATCTTTCAAACTAAATTCTAAAGATTGTAAAGACAAGAATGATATAAATACATATTTATAATTGTTGAAATCCAACACATCAATAACGAGCCCAAAACACAATTCATTATTTATCAGATGAAAAAATATTATAAATATCTTATATACATTCTTGATATTAATTTAGAGTATATGATAATATCTCTAAATTGATAATATATATATATATATATATATATATATATATATAATATTTTAACATTAACGACTAACTCGCAAACCAAAATCACTAACCCTAATATCAACGAAGCGCCTGGATCTGGTGCACATCTGACTATTGCCATCTACGAGTGTCACTCTCTAGATGCGCGACTTCCTAGAATTCAGTCTATTATTGTGTTGTTTTCTGCGTTTTGATTTTTGACAATCTTAAAATATATTCTTTCTCTTTACAATTTAAGATTTTAAAATATATATTGTCAACACAAGTCTTATGGGCACAAAATATATTAAAGTGAAGATGCATTTTGGTTTTTCACAAAAGCTACACAATCTAAAGTAATCCTCTGCAAAAAATTGATTTGATTTAATCTCTTACAAAATTTAAACGGGGGCATATTAGTCCCTATATTAATATGGGTTAAGATGTTTTTGGTCCCTATAAATATCTTAAATTTCATTTTTAGTCCATATTAAAAAAATGACATATTTTAGTCCCTATAAAATTTTTATGCATTCAGTTTTAGTCCCTAGTATTTTTTAAAATTTTGAAAACTGTTTAATTATCCTTAAAATTTTAAATTTTTGAATAATTTTTTTCATACGTGTTTAGAATATTATAAAATAATTATGTACCAAATTAAAGAATTTTTTAAAATCAGAAAAATTAAATATAAATTTTTTAAATTTCAAAAGATAATGATAAAAGTAATGCGAATCTCGACTCAGACATCAAATTTTGAGTTTCATTTTTTTCGAGGAACTTTTTATAACGTTCTAAACATGTCTGTAAAATTATCCTTTAAAAAGTACATATCGATTTAACAATAGAGACTAAAACTACGTGCATAATAATTTTGTGGAGACTAAAATATATCATTTTTTTAATAGGGACTAAAAATGAAATTTGAGATATTTATAGGGATAAAATACATACTTAATCCTATTAATATTTTTCAAATCAATTTTTTTCCTACTTTTAAACCGTGACTAAACTGTCACGTTGAATTTTATTTTTTATTTTTCATTTTGTAAAAACTAAAGTGATTTTTATTTTTTATTTTTATTTTTTATTTTCATATCATATGTCTTTATCACTAGAATAATTTACATTTGTGATAGATAATTTTCATCATTTATAATAATATTCAAGAATTCTGAACTTATTTCAAATAACACAAATGAATATTCAATTTAATATCACTACGTGTTTAAGGTTGGATTCAAACTCAAGACTTCTAGTTAAATTAGAAGAGATTTTGTATCTCATCCAAATATATAGCTTTTTAATTAAGGGTGTTTAAATCCAAACCAATCCAAATAAAAACCGCAAACCGATCCAAAAAACCAAAAACCGCAAAAAACTGAAACTTATAATTAGATGCACTTGGATATCATTTTGTGAAAAGTTACTCGGTTCAGATTGAATTTCGTATTGCTTTTTCAAAACCGATCCAAACCAAACTGAACCGCATATATGCTGAAGCGGTAAAGCGGCAAGCAACAAAAATTTTGGAAATATTTATCCGGGAAATTATCGTGTCCACAGAGATTAATGATATCGAACTGCCATTCAACAGTTTTCACAGTTATGAGTTTGGATTAAATGGGTTTTAAGTAAAAACGGAAAATATAACATATGAACATAAAATAATTACATTCTTGATAGAGAATAGCTTATCTGGTTTGAATATAAACTACTCCTCACAAATTTAGATTTATCACTCCGCTGAACTCAATCTACAATACTCATCAGAATCACCACATACCTCTCACATCAATGTCCATTTCTACAACACCGACGGGAGTTCAACTATATTGCTCTTTCGACGATGTCTCAACCGATCGAATAACATAGAAGCATTAAACTCCGATATTATGTGGATGTTAACCCCAAATCATTTGTCTAGAATTTAGAACTAACATGTATTCTCCTAATCAAGATTCACGGAGCATATTTCTATAACAACATAAATCCGAAGGGATTAAGCAAAAAGATCAGAAAAACACCGATTAAGATTTGTAAAGAAAACTTTATACGACTAGTAGAAAGAGTAACAAACATCCATGTGTTTAGAGTAATTTACATACAGGGCCGGCCCAATCAATATGGAGGCCCTGTTCTAATATTAAAAATAGGCCTAAATTTTGAGATTAAATTATTTTTTTCAATTTTTCTCTTTTACTGACGTGTATCATTTCCACTTTCATACTTTGTATTCTTAAAACACATCTTAGGAGATACAAGAAAAAAACTAAAATATCTCACTCTCTTTTGTATCCATTAATACGTGATGATCAATTTAATTCGTAGTATTTACGAGCATACGATCTCCTAGTAATCTTATTGGGAAATTGAGTTCCCACATTAAATTTAAACATTACATTAGTAGCAAGAAAATCAATTACATTAATTAGAGAAAATTATAAATTAATCATAAACAACAATTGACAATTAGTAGTTAGAAACATTGACGGGTAGTAATTAGAAATTAGGTAAAAAACATTGACAATTAGTAATTAAAAAATTAGCCAAAAAATAAAAAGCTAAACTAACATCGTAACAAAATAATATTATTATATAATATCCAAGTAATGTTTATCCACGTAATAACATTACAACATTGAAAATTGATACTCTAATGACTCACTTTTTTTTTTCTTTTATAAAAAATTAACTATCCAAACCCAACTACTGTTCATCATCATCATCCACAAAATAACTATCTAATTGCAATTAGTACTACAATATTAATTAATAATTATGACATAGATTTAAGATCTTAACAAAATTCACAAAAAAATTATCAGCAAACAACTCACAGTCACATACTACTCTATTGTTCAATGAATGATACAAGAAAATAAAAGAGAAGAAAAAAAACCTACCTGACAGAGGAGATGAAAGAGATAAATAACAATGCGAGTAATCCGACGCCACGTTCGTTTTGCCGTATCTTCTTTGACGTCGTAAACTGATGGTGGACGGTGGTGCGGCGTTTTGTTACAGTGATGCGGTACGAAGATTCCTTACAGATTTACAGTGGCGCAGTGTTTAGTTATGGTGGTGCGGTATTTCTGTTACGACTGTGTTACTAACCGAGCGCAGCGCTAACGTAAGGAGAGAAAGAGGGAGAAGAGCTAAAGCTTTGTTTTCCTTATTTATTTCACAGCTTTGAGAAATGAGAAGAGAGAGGGAGAGAGCCAACGTTTGGTTTACCGTGTTTCAACTTTCGCGGCTCTGAGAAAAGGAAGACACGGTAATATTTAATTTTCCTTTTTTTTATATTGAGTAATAATAGTAATATTGGGCCCCCAGGATTCTGAGGCCCAGTGCTAAAGCACTGCCTGCACCTGGAAAGGGCCGGGCCTGTTTACATACAAACTCAACAAAAGAGAAATACAAAGAAAAGAAAAGAAGAAAACCAAACATCTCACGGTTTATCATCGCCGATTGATGAGAAATTAACTCCCGAATCATCTATTTGCAAGTCCCAAATGTTGTTTCCAAGCTAAATCTACCCAAAAAAATGAAGGTTGATGAGTTAGGGTTCAAAAATACCCAAAACATAACCTAAAAAAATGTGTTTTTGGCCCTTAAAACGTGTTTCTGACAGGACCGCTTCGCCCAGCGACTAAACGGCTTGCCTGATGACTCAATACAACAACTTTTTCACGTTTTTGGGTCGTTCTGGCTCGCTCTCGGCGAGCCCTAGATTCGCCCGGCGAATTACACCAGAAATAGCATAAAATTCTGCACTGTTTCGGCCATATCTTGAGAACCGTAACTCCGATTTGCGCCTGGTTTGAAGCTTTGGAAAGCTTATTCAATTTCCTATCTAACAATGACAAAATATCAACCAAATTGATGATTTTTTATTCTTTGATTGTGAGCCTTATTCGTTGATGAGTTGGTTCCGTTGCTCAAAATCGCGTGTTTGAAGTCGTGTCTTCGACACATTATTGCTCATGCTCCAAATACGCATCAATACCTACAAAATGAATAGAAAACTATCAAACGGTACACAAAAGAATCAAAGCACAGGTATAAACAAACTAAACGTATTTACACACTAAACGGGGGATTATTCAACGGAATTTACACAAAAACTCGATAAGTGCCACAAAACTATATATACAAAATCACTACAAATTGGCACTTATCAATATATTTTTTATATTTTTTATTAGTATAATATGTTACATTAGTTTATTATTCAATAATAATAATTTTTTAATACTATTAATAAGTTTAGTTTAATCTATTCATTTTTGTTATTTCAACCATAATCATTCATTCTCATTTTGTATTATTAACTTTCAACATATATATCATATTATTTATATATATATATATATATATATATATATATATATATATATATATATATATATGTTCTATATTATATCAAAGTTATGTTTTATTATTATTTTTATAATATTAATAAAAATATAATTTGTATTTTGGATATCCAAAAAATATCCAAATTAAACCACGTTAAATTGGATCGAATATATTTAACATATCATCCAAAATAAAACCGAACCACAAGCTAATTATTTTTGGATCGGATGATTTTTGTCTCATAATCGATCTGAACCAAACCGCAAACGCCCTTAGACTTTTTCACCTATGTATTTATTTAAAGCATTCTTACCTCTTTACCAACACTTCATACACCTTGCGTTAATAATTATTCCTTGATAATAATGCTGTTAATTCTTAACTCTTATTCCTTTCTCTAAGGTTCTGTTTGTGAGTTTGGAGGGAAAGAGAGGGGAGGGCTTTGAAAAATATGAAGAATTGGGTGAAAAGGATAAAAAGATTTTGGGTATGAGGATTTTAGAGGGTTTCATTTTATTCATAACATCAAAAGCTCCATAAAATGGGGGAACTCGAAAATTGTATTGATGGAGAGTTTTGGAGGGCTTCCATAAATTTTCCAAATATATTTTAGGTTGTTATACTATGTTGAAAATTAAAAATTTAGTAATGATAATGACTCTTTTATCATTCTAAACAACATCATTTTTTTAAAAAAATGTCAAATATTTTTTTTATGATTTTTAAAAATTTCGTTTTCGGAAGTCTTCCCCTTTCCTCCCCTCCAAACTCACAAACATAGCCTAAGGGTGTGTTTGGTTCGGGGTAGATGGAGGGGAGGGGATGAAATATTTCTAATTAAATGTGTTTTGTTCAAATTTTATGAGGAGATGGAAGGGGAGGGGAGGGGAGGGGAGCAAAACCCCTCCAAAACACACTTTTTGTGTTCCTCCAAATCGGGGGATTTGGAATTTGTACTTTAAGATTTTAAAAATTATTATAATTATTATAATATCCTCAATTTTATTTTAATATTTTAAAATTATTCTTTTTCTTTTATATTACTGTTCTCTTCTGCGTGATTTTTCTCGATTGATTGTATCAACTTATTATAATTATTCTCCACCTTCAAATTATTTTGAAATTTTTATCCTTAATATAAATCATAATCATTTCACTTTTTTGATTTTTTTATAACTCTTTTATGTTTTTTTATGTTTGTTTTTTTAATTTTGTTATGTATCCTCATATTTTCTTTTATATCAAATTTTAAATCTTTTATTTTAATTTATTTATTAATTTTATTAAAAGATTTAAATCATTTATATTGAATAATAAATTATTTTATGTATTTGATGTGTTAAATAATTCTTTACGATTTCAAAGTTGTTATCAGCATATAATTTAATTTGTTTTTGAATATTTTATTCGGATTAAGTGATCTCAATTTTTTAACGTTATGTAGTAAATTATAATTTTTTAGTCACTCAATATTAAAAATTTTACTAATAAAAAAATATGTATACATTTTTCACATTTGAATATCATATTGTATCACTTATATAAGATAATAAGGATAAAAATGTAAATTATTAATAAAAAAATTTCCTTCCCCATCCTGAATCAAACATATTTTTAATTAAAATTTCTCCCTTCCCCTCCCCTTTCCTCGTTTGAACCAAACATCCATCTGATTAAAAAAATCCCCTCCACTCCCCTTCTCTCTCTTCTATTAAAATCTCTCTCTTCCCCTCCCCTCATTTGAATCAAACAAACCGTAAGAGAAATAAAACAAAATTGTCGGCCTAACAAATTTTACATTTCAATATAAAAATCGCACGTAAAAGATTTATATGGTGAGAAATCTATAGTAGAATACTACCAAATAAAATAATAAATAAGATACTAATATGCTTATCAGAATCTTTAAAAAGCAAAACAAATAACTTTACTCCTTATCCATTTCGATCGATTAGTATGGCTTGGCAAGTGACATATAATAAAAAAAAAATTATATTTTATCCGTCTCCTTTTTTCCTCTTAATTGATATATTATTCATGTAATATAATATTTCTACAAAATTTTTAAGTTTAATTATAGATTTAATTCATTTCTTTTTGCTAATTTTAAAATATGAAAATTTAAAATTTTAATTTATAACTTTGATATTCTATTATTTTATCCAATCTCTCTCGATCACAGTTGTGGGAATTGAACCGTGATTGTGGGGATCGAACAGGTAATTCTCACTATTAAGTTAAGCGTCAATTACTAATGAACCAACTAACAATTGATATTTTGATATTCTATTTTCTTTTGTTTATCACCACATGTATAGTCCGGTTCGGAGATCAGACATCAAGTGCTTCCAGCCACTCCTAATCGCAATTGCGGTGATTGAACCGTAGTCTTTCCTACCAAGTTCACGCCAATCACCACTGAATCAACTAATAACATTATTTTGATATTTTATATTAATAAGCAAAAATTAACTTTAATCATAAAAGAAACATATAACAAATTTACCAATCGTTAGTTAGTCCAGTGGTGATTGGCGTTGAATTTGGTAGGGAGGACAACAGTTCTATCTCCCGCACAACTGTGATCGAGAAGAGACTTGATGCACTTAATGTCGTAGCTGATCCCCAAACTAGACTATACCGATATACCCGTGGCGATAAGAAAAAAATGACAAATTTGAGTAGTGCCTTTTTTTATGCTTTTTTAATCGTTTTTCTTTGGAGTTTTCATAACTAGTTTTTAAAACAAGTTAAATTATTGATCCAAACATGATATGATAAGGGATCTAAACTTAACCAAGTAGAAACATATCTAGTAGGGGGGTAATCCACGTGGGAATACTTCCAAACCGGAAGGTTAAGTATATTATTATTGTGTAAAAGAAAATACTAGCATATAGGGTAAGGTATCTTTTGGTTAAAAAAATTGTGAATGCTTATCCACATTATCTCCAAAGCCAAAAGATCATTTTTATCACCATTTCTGCAATTATATTCTCATTCCTCTTTATTTCTCAAGCCCTAGTAGTTGGTTTTTAATCCGTCAATCTTTTATTTTATAAGATAGATCTTATAAATATTTATGAATAAAACAGAGAATATTTCAATATACTCTTTGAATCTCTTAAGTATCTGACAAAATTTCAATAGACATATCTACGGAAAGACTACGGTTCGATGCATATCCGGAAATTTTTGTAAAAGCATATCTCGAAGTATATTTTTTTTAAAAAAATTGGTTTTTTTCATAGGTATATCTACGGAAGCGTTAAAAACCATAGTAAATGTTGAGAAAATTCAAATTATTTCAGTTCAACAATTCTTCCGTAGATACATCTACGGAGCTTGTTAAAAACAGAGAGTTTCGTAGATGTACCTACGGAACATTCTGCTATATTTTCAAATCATATGCATTTCTCTCAAAAACTCAATTTTTATAACATTAGGGAAAATCAAATTATAGTAAATTAAAATAATGCAATTTAAATGCAATAGTAAATAGTACACACACAAAAATTAGTTTTTTCCATAGGTATATCTACGGAAGCGCTAAAAACCATAGTAAATATTGAGGAAATTCAAATTATTTCAGTTCAACAATTCTTCCGTAAATACATCTACGGAGCTTGTTAAAAACATAGAGTTTTGTAGATGTACCTACTGAATATTCTGCTATATTTTCAAATCATATGCATTTCTCTCAAAAACTCAATTTTTATAACATTATGGAAAATCAAATTATAGTAAATTAAAATAATGCAATTTAAAGGCAATAGTAAATAGTATACACAAAAAAAATACATCGTATAGATCATCGGCCATAATGTCAAATACATAATCAAAGTAACGTACATAAATGAAATCAAAATACAAATATAAAAAAAATCACAGGCATCGCTACTGTGTATGTCGGACATCATCCTGCGCCTCTCCTCTGCCTCTGACCCCGCCTCTGCCTTTGCGTCCACCACGCCGTATGCTGGTTACTCTGCCTCTACCATCAAGTGCCTCACCTGTTCTGACACAGTTTCTATGGTACAACAAAGCCTCCTCTGCCACCCTAATGATATCATCCACTACACGTCTGCCATTAGACCCCTTAGGAAAGAAACCATCGGTAATGCCTGCCCACGCCATGTCAGCTATCTCACGACACTGAGGAAGAACATCGTCAGTATGATCCATTTGAGACTGATAAGTCTGCAAGATCTCCTCGTGGGCTGGTCCGGGTGGTGATACTGGTGATGTGAGGATCATGTATGGGTGTGACACCATGTAGTACAAGGTGATGTACCCATCGACGTAGCTCTAGTCTCTCTCTGATGTGGTCGCCCTAGCTTCGGTAGGAACCATGTGGTGTTCCCAGTCTGCAAAGACCTCGTCTAGCTGCCGACGAGTCATGGTGATAGGAGCGGAGACAAAAGGGTGGTGAGGTATGGTCTGCTAGTAGCCAAACTGCCGCATGACGTCTCCAAAAGATAACGAACAATGATGGTCGAAGTGGCAGCCAACCATCCAGAATATAGTGCGATCTCATCAAATTGAACCATCTCACGGTGAGCAGCATAACAATCGTATCAGACATCCTTTGCAACCATGCGGTCAATATAGCTCCTGTAAGGATCCGACACCTAGTCCCCTCCGAGGGGGACGAAGGCTCTAGCACGCGGCATGGCCTTAGTGTAGTCCGACACCTCTCCCCACCCAATAATGTAAAGGAAGTGCTGTAATATCAAACCCTAAAAAAAAGAATGGGGATCAAATATATTATCACAAATATACAATAAACTTTGATAAAAAGTAGAATGATATAATATTATTACCATTAAGAGGGTACAACTATCAGCCACATTCCTTGCCTTCCACATGCATCTCTCTCCGAGTCTATGATAGTTGTATGCTAGTGTAGCCGCTCCCTAGTTGTACTCATGGACACGTGTAGTATTCGATAAGTACCTCAGGTAAGCGACGTTTCTGTACGAAGAGCTCGTGTCCACAAACAGCTAGGTGCCTAACAAGTATAAGAAGTAACATCTCAGCTCCCGCTGCCTATGTATATCCACCTCTGCCTCATCACCATCAGTATCCTGTGCCACAAGGAGCTCGACAACGTACTATCGCGCCAAGAAATAAAACCTCACATGCGCCTCGTGGGTCCTCTCCACATCCTCAAGCGCGTCCTCAGGATTAGCCCCGATCTCTTTAATCAGCATCTCCCTCGCTTCCTTCTTCTTCAGCTTAACGTGATCAATGAGGGTACCCCTGATAGGTATATGCAGGAGGCATGCGATGTCGTCAAGAGTGACGGTAACCTCACCACGAGGAAGATGGAATGACGAAGTCTCTGGATTCCACCTTTCTGCAAAGCCCAGAAGCTGAGAGGACATCCTGGAACCACGTCTCATCAGGCTGCACTAGAACGGAAATCTTTCGTCCATGGTTGTAGAACTTTTGGGTATCCCTATCCTGAAATTTTCCAAAAAACTGTAAATAATAAGCAAAGGTAGAAATATTTAATCAAAAACTAAAAAAAAAAGTAATAAGTAATAACCAAAGAAAATTTACCTCCCCGTCCCAAATATGCCTAGCTGAATGATTTACATACCCTGTCAACAAGGATGCATCTATAGGACCCCCGGGTACCAGACATGCTCGGGAACCTCATCATCCTCGTGTAGCTCAGGAGGTGGCACCGGAGATCTTGCATCGACCGTCATTAGCACAGACACATGAGTAGAAGAACTTCCCCGACGATGTCTGCAGGCGGATGGCATATGTGAGGAACCCTCACCATCTTCCCGAGGCCTCCGTGATGAAGTAGTAGTCGTGGAAGGCCCCTCAATTGGAACATATGGAGAAGGCCCATCTGCTGGAACAGGTGTAACAGGCACATCTGCTGGAACGACAGCTCCATCCGTAACATGGGACACTACCAACATCCGCGCACGACAAATATCTGCATTGTATTACAAATAAAATTGAGTGAGATACAATTTAGTTATAATTAGAAAAGGAAAAAACAAATTAACCTCCGTAGATGCACATACGGAAATCTTCCGATGATGCATCTACGGAACAATCTAACATTTCAAAAATATGAGTTTGTTCTGTAGGTGTATTTACTGAACGACATAACGTTTCATATGTTCCGTAGATGCATCTATGAAAGGTTCTGCAACTCTAGAAACGCAAAAATGGCGTAAGTCACTGTTCACATACTTGGAAAAAAAATCAATTTTCACCCCATAATCATTTTATTCTACACATCAAACACTACCTACATTGTCTCTAAATTATGTTACTAAACCTAGCTAATGTTTTCTACAACTAAAAATCTACTAAAACTCTATTACAGAATACTCTAAAATAACTCGAAAACTTATCAACTAAATTGAGTTTTGAAGTTGTTGGAATCTCTTGATCGTTGATATTGACGTTAACGGCCGAACTCGATAGAAAAAATAACTTTGGTGGAAATTTGATTTTTGAGTTTAGAGAGTTTGGAAGTTTGAGAATATGAAAAGTGAAGAATGATGGAGGAGAATAGTCTGGCGCGAATATAACATCAAATGCTTCCGTAGATACATCTCAGATAGTCTTTCGTAGGTGCATCTGTGAAACAAAACAACTTTAAATAAAAAGGATGCTTTCGAAGATACATCTACGGAAGCGGGGGCATTTTAGGCAACTTGCATGGTGCATAAGAGACTAATAGGGTGAGGTAAGATATTCTCACAAAATATAATTTATTTTTATTTTTTCATGAGCATATATCACTTTTTAAATAGTTTATAGTTTTTTAATAAACTATTTTTAAAAGAATAAAGTTATTTGATAGTTTAATTTTACAATTTTGAAAAGAGTTTTAAAAACTAAAAAATTAAAATATATTTTAGAAATTTTTTAATTTTTAAAATGAGAAAATGAAAAAATTAAGAAAAGAACTTTCTATTAATGACAAATTTGTAATATTGTGTAACTTAAAAACAATTTTTAAAAATAAAATTATCAAACATTTATTTTAAATTTTTGTTCTCCAAAATTCTTTTCCAAAAATGATTTACAAAATACTTTTTAAAAATTATAAACTAAAACTTATTCAAACAAATGCTAAATATTTTAATTGTGTTTTTATTATCTTAATTAAAATACTAAATATAAATTAAAAAGATATTTTAGTTATTTTATATTTATCAACTAGTTCAACCATTAATTTATCAACTATTATAAATTTATATGTTGAATTACATGTTATTGGTTAATAATCTTGCGAAGACTCAGGGGTATGCAGCACTAAAGAGACAAACTTATATCTGATGGTATATTCTGATTTATAGTTGTTGTCTTGAAGTTTTACTCAGATTTTGGAAGTACATGCAAATACTTTAATGCCAAAGTTAGTGACTATTAAAAGTTGGAGGTATTTTGGAGGTATTTTAGGGTTAGTGTTCTGGGTCAGTCAAAGGACCAAAAGAGCTCATGCCTATATCCATTCAATCCACTCCACCAAGTTCAGGAAATAATATTGGTTCACGCGGGAATTCTAGGTACATTATTTAATATTCATTTTTTACTACTCTCATCTTGAGCTCTGAACTGACTTGGGCATTAAACTTCCATGTCGCACCAGAAGTTCACTTTAGCAGTGTTGGAGGATAGGACTACCGCTTCAAGATTCGACATCAACGAACCACATCCAGTTTTGCTTCTTGAACCAAACAATGGTGCCATTTATGAGAACCGACTTCTGATTCCTACGGTTTCCACGATTCTTAGTTCAATTCTCAATTCGATTACTGACAAACTCCTCTATATAAGAAAAAAACACGTTATTTGAAGAAAATTTTTCTTCCATTTGAAATTTTCTATTTCACTCGCACACTAACTTAGGCGTTTAAGTGATAACCTTGTAAGTTAACTCATTGTCCAAGAATCAAGGTTGTGCCATGAGGCTAGACTCAAGTTAACTTTTCCGATCGGCATCTTACTCTCGTGCAAAACAGTCATTAAAAAAATATTGTAAACTACAACGTTCCAAGCTATAATTTATTTTAATTTTATGAGATTTGCGAATCACAATAAATGAAAGACACACATTTATATAAGTTTCAGTGTAATGTAAAACATTCAGTGCATTGCCAACATAATTAAAATATTAGTTGTTTATTTCAAAAAAAATCATATTAGTTGTTTATAAATGATATATTTGCATTGCATATAAGTAGTTTCTTAAAAACAATTTGTTCACGAATAAACTGTTTCTCCAAACATTACCTTATAACTTATATACAAACAATAATATCAATAACAAACCCCATGTCATGTCACAACAACCAACAGTCATGGAGCAGATTTTGCAAATTAATTTAAAACGAAGCAAGTTTTTGAACTTATTTTAAATTTGGTGCCCTTACACGTCGGTATGTAAAGCCTTTAGTTCTTTGACTAGATTGAGCACTGAAGATCCCTCTCAGAATCATATGTGAGTTTGAACTTCTCATTCAAGTAATCCTCACTACGTATTGGTGGGAATCTGCAACACAACATTTCTCAAAAAGCTTATAACATGATCTTACGTGTAAAAAAAATATTTTTATGTAGCTTTCCATAAAGATAAAGACTTTCACTAGTGACCTACTAGTATGATTTATAATATTAATCTTTAAGGGCTGTGTCTCTTTACTTTTCTAAACTTTATCATAAAGATCTAACGTTTAAACACACTAAATTGTGTCCAAACACATCAAATTCCTTGACAGTCTTTTAGCATTTCGGATGTACTTAAGAGACAAAAGTGATAGTGGAAATATTTTAATAAGTGAGTCCTATTATTCTAACACTTGCTTTTATCCTTCTTAAATGGACACTAAATGGAAGATAAGTAAATTGAGCAAATCAAAAACTCCTTTTCTTATAAAAACTTGTGTTGTTTAGTCCAAGTAAAGACTGAGATTAGTATCCCTAACTTTTCTTAAAGATTTAACTTTTGCTTTAGATAGCTTTTTAATTACTACACTTTCAAGCTTTTATAGTTTTAATTAATCTTTGACACATGAATACCAGAACTGGTAGTTAAACAAATCTTAATTGGATAACATTTTTATTTACCTAGGTGGAGATGATTCACTGCAGCAACTTTCAAAGCATTCCACCACACAATCTGATGGTGGATCCATGAAGAATGCCACCTGCAAAATTGCATATCAATATCATCACTCATTTTTCAATGGACATATATATGCTAATCACGCCAGTAAACTAGAAGACCTCGTCAAAATGAAATCAAACAAGCCAAATCTGTAACGCCATGGATAGAAAGAACATTATCAATTCTCACAATCTACTGTATCATATTCTTCGTTCTACATTTAAGGAAAAAATTAACTATAAGACTTAGAACCATATCATCAAAGAACTGAACTGTTTCTACTTTCATTTATTTCTTAAACAGTTCACTCATACTAACAAATTATTGTGTTCCTTGAAAGAAAAAATTGTTGCCAAACATAACATGTTTATTTTAGTCATATGACCTTATAAACTATAACCTCAAAAATTGACCTTGCTAAACAGAGACTATAAACTTCTCCTCTAGTTTATCTGTCATTTGCGCTACTTTTTATTAAACAACCTTCAAATTCTTGCGATGGTAATGTAGCACTTTCGTGAGACAACAAAGATAGAGAGATTTCATAGTTCAACTATGCGCAATAATACAACATACTAACTACTAAAATAAAACGAACAAAAAGTAGTTAGTAGTTACAGAATATCGTTCTTTTCCTGTTGGCATAACCCTGTGAAGTGCAGACCTACATAGTAATAATAAGAAATTGAGAATGATATAAACCGTTGATAAAAAATAAATCTTATAAGTTGTTGGGTGATGGAATTTACTGGTATAAACAATTTGTCCACCTCTCCATCATGTCTCCAATGTTCACAATCATGGCCCTGCATATACAAACATAAAACACCTAGCACTATAAGGGAAAGAAAAAAGTAAACAAACTTCAAAGTGATAGTAACATATCATTTACAAGGCTCTTAGGCATGAACTAACCCTTCTACATGAGGCACATCCTCCCATACCTGTGGTTGCTTCAACTTGTCCTTGCAGATCTTCAAATATAAATTCTTAAATCAGCAATTAAGCAAATGCTAACTTTAAACATAAAGTTGATCATGGGATCAATGTGATATATTCTTGATGACAGAAAGTTATAATAAATATAAAATGAGAACCTGAAGTCCAGGAACACCATTGGTCAATAGGAGAGTGATCATGCCATAATCTGAATGAGCAGAGGCACCACATATCTCTTCATTAGATCCCAATTCACCTGATGTAATTTATAGACATATTATCAACAGTAAAAGGGGTTTTAGGTTTGAAAAAAAATCTTGACTCTACTAATAAATCAACAGAGAAAATTCTGTATTTTAATACTAAACAACCTTTAATTGAGCAAGAATTGCAGTTTTTGAATCAAATATAGCAACATTGATATGCAGAAATAAGAGTGTTTTCTTCGCCTTCTGCGCTACTAGGAACAAGAGTGTGTGCAAAAAGAAACAATCACATTTGAAATAAATATTATAATATACCATATGATTCTTTAAATGTAGTGTATTATGTATCTCGTTGATATTTGAATTGTGAACTACTGCCAAATTGATATGCAGTATAAGGTATCAAAGTTATACTTGAAAAGTTAGAAAATATGCAACACATGGCACACCTGGATAGCGCAGAAGGCGAAGAAAACATTCGTGTTTGTTTAAGGCACTGATCTTGTCAAAGTAATTTTCATCTAGATTCAAAGACAGGGCAATTAGAGACAACAACTTTTCGCCAGCTGACCTGTGACATATAAGAAGAATATATTTTAAACTCTAAACTGCTTAACAAGGCAGAAAAAACCAAAGAATGTGAATTTGAATATTCAAACTCAAACAAGCCACACACTCACTAAAAGTTTTTGAATATTTTAACATAAGTTTTTTGTCAATATAAATATATCATCTTTCCTTTGAAGAAAGTTTTTATAAAAATTAAAAATGATAAAATTTTCCTGACCAAAGCCATATTTAAACCTAAATAAATAAACCTTACATTAACTTCCAAAAAAAGGATTCCATTGTGGGTCTCCAATTTGGGAGTAATTCTGCAGTGTCATTAGCAGAAAGAAAAAAAAAAAAATACCTCAAGTTAACTTCATGAAAAAAACAATTAGAGCAGAAAATGAATTTAGATTATTCCTAATTAGGAATGAACAACCTTGAGAAGGCCATGGATTGAGACGAACACTTGTTGCATCTGTTAAAGGACCAATGTAATAGCTCTCTTTTGAATCGCCTGTTTAATTATAAAGAATGGTCAAATTAAAGTTAAATTGAAGAACGGTAGAGAATTATTGTTTGAGAATAAAGAAAAATTACCTTGGGAGAGTGAAGTAGTGTCAAGTTTCTCGGCATAGAGAGGAGTATAACCTCTATAGTCTTTGCGATGCAAGTTAATTTTGTGTTGGATTGGAAGTGAGAAGAATTTTGCACTCTCCTCGAACGCTTGATTCAGAAAATCCTCATCGATGCCATGGTTGACAAGGTAGAAGAAACCATACTCAACGCATGCCTGTAAAGAATATTGTTATTATACGTAAATTTGTCCAGTGTTGAAGTAATGATTATAGTAGTATATAGAAAATAAACCTGACGGATGGAACTGGCTGTGGAAAGACGGTGAGGAGAAGAGAGGTCTATGATAGGAAGATTCAGTGTTCCCGTCGCCGCCATGTCTTTGACTACTACGCACTTGGAATTTCAGTGTCGATAATAATGGAGCTTTTCGAGAACTCCTTGAACTCGTATCCACGAATGCATTACTGTTTCCATTGATTGAGATTACGTGTGTAACTGAAAATTTTGAAAATTATGGTGGAAGATTAGGTATAAGCATTAAATTTGTGGGAGCTGCGGTCCTCCGTTTACTAAATATGAGCTAACGGCGGGTCTTGTTCATTGATTAGATCCAAAAGTATGCATTAATCCAAGATTATAATGTCCACTTTGCAGAAATTGGCATTTCGTGGAGGACAAACAATGTGGTGTTGTTGGTTGGACTATTTGAGTTCAAATGAGTGGAGAAGGACGTGAAATAAAAAGAGATGATGTTGGCCTAACAGAAACCAATGGCAGGGCTTAAGAAAGACTTTGGATAAGAGGTGAGATGTGAATGTGACAACTTTTGTTAGGGGACAACTTCTCTACCCATCACAAAAAGTTGGGTAGTGTAACTCTACCCAACTTTTTGTGTTGGGTAGATAAGAATTCACCGTTTTGTTACTAAGAGAATGAGACTTTACAACAAATAGATGCGGTAGTTCCTGCCTATATAAATAACGAAATAAAATATTAAAATAAATAGTTATTTGCCAGTATTCTAGAATATGTTAACAAGGTTACAAAACAGTTTTGTTTTGTAAAATTAGCGGTTGTGTGATAAGCTATCTTATAACTGGCTGATAGTTTATGATTGTGTTTGGTAAAATTAGTGGTTGGATGATAAGTTAGCTTATAGTTTATGGCTGATAACCTAATAAAATTGTTTCATAAAGTTAGCGGTTTAACTAACTGATAAATGTAAAATGAGATAAAAATATATTTATTAATTAATAATTAAATGTATATTTAAAATAATTAATATTTATAAGGGTAATAATAGAAGAAAAAATGATAAGCTATAAGGTATAAACTAAAACGCTATTTAGGCTCTATTTGATAAAGCATAATTTTTGAGCTTATGTCTTATAACTTATTGCTTATAAACTCATATGACAATTTGGACCTATTTGGTAACGGTCTTTTTATCACTAACTTATAGCTTATTTTTCAGACGCTATTTCAAATAGCGTTTTAGCTCATAGCTTATAACTTATAGCTTATCATTTTTTCTTCATTTTTTATCCCTATTATTTTAGCATAAACTCATTTTTATCATTTATAATTTATTTTAATTTTAAATTAAATAATTATGTATTAAATATCTTTTATGTCATTTTACATGTATAAGTTACTTGAACCGCTAATTTTACCAAACACTTCAATTAACTTATCAGTTATCAGTCTCAACCATCAGCCATAAGCTATAAGCTATTAGTCATCAACCATCAACTATAAGCTATAAGCTAGCTTATCAGCCGACCTCTATTTTTACCAAATAGGCCCTTAAAACAGCGTCTGGAAAATAAATTATAAGTTAGTAAAATAAGTTATAAGCTCATGATGAAAAGACTGTTACCAAACAGGTCTTTGATTATCATACGAGCTTATAAGCTATAAGCTATAAGCTCAAAATAGGACTTGCCAAACAGAGCATATGACTGATGGCTGATAGTTTATTGTTGATGGCTGATAGCTGATAGTTTATTATTGATGGTAGATGACTGATAGCTGATAAACTAATTAAAGTGCTTGTTAAAATTAGTGGTTTAACTAATTGATAAATATAAATTGACATAAAAAGATATTTATTAATTAATAATTAAATGCACATTTAAAATAATTAAAATTTATAAGGGTATTAATGGAAGAAAAATGATAAGCTATAAATAATAAGCTAAAATGCTATTCAAAATAGCGTCTGAAATATAAGCTATAAGCTAGTAAAATAAGCTATAAGCTCGTGATGAAAAACGGTTACCAAACAAGTACTCCCTCCATTATCTTATATAAGTAAATTTTACTTTTTAGGTTCTTCCATAAATGATGTATTTAGACTACATATAGACTAGATATGTCATTTATTAAATGAACCTAAAAAGTAAAATTTGCTTATAAAAGGGAATGAAAAGAGTATTTTATTATTATACGAAGTTATAAGCTATAAACTCAAAATATGATTTGTCAAACAGAGCCTTAATAATTTTTTTTATATAAAATACTAACTATGCTAAGTTTATGTTTGGAAACAATTCTTCCCATCGCCACCGTACGTTTCTATGTATGTTTCAATAGCATTTTAACATGAAATCTAAAACCTACAAATAGTAGCTTCGTATAAACGCACGTTTACAAAATTTCCACCGTGGAAACAAACATATGCTAAGTTGTTAACCGAAACTAATGTTACATTAGGCAAATTATAACTATTACCTCAATAGCATACTAACAAAAGCTAAAGTATTTCGTAAGTATGCTACTAAGGCTCTCTTTGGTAAGGCATAATTTTGAGTTTATGTCTTATAGCTTATAACTTATAAGTTCATATGATAATTTAGACTTGTTTGGTAACAATCTTTTATTCATTAGCTTATAGCTTATTTTACTAGCTTATAACTTATTTTTCAGACGCTATTTTAAATAGTGTTTTAGCTTATAACTTATCATTTTTTCTTTCTTTTTTATCCTTATTATTTTAGCATTAACTCATTTTTATCCTTTATAATTTATTTTAATTTTAAATTAAATAATTATGTATTAAATATCTTTTATGTCATTTTACATTTATAAGTTACTTGAACCACTAATTTTACCAAACACTTCAATTAACTTATCACTTATCAGTCTCAACAATCAACCATAAACTATAAGTTATCACTCCTCAGCCATCAGCTATAAGCTATAAGCTATCAGCTAACTTATCAGTCAATCGTTATTTTTACCAAACAGACCCTAACAATAAAATATTGCCGCAGTATGATACTAACAAAAATCAGAGCTATAATATGCTAATTAGGACTATTTATGGTTAAGAATACATATCTTCATCCCCATTTCAGCCTTCAAATACAATTCGCATCTCTGTTTTAGATTTCTATCGTTGGGAGATTTTCTCTGCATTTTCGTCTCCCCAAATTCTTGCGGATTTCCATCATTTCCGCGAAGATTCGTAAACTTTAAAAAGAAAAAATATTTTAACTAAATTAATAGTAAAAAATTCAAAAACTAATCACAAGAGACTAAAAAAGTAATCTTCACTGCAACAAATACAATATTTTCTAACAAAAATTTAATTTGGTGAACTAAGTAATCGAAGTAAAATCACTTTCATTTGACACCTTAATTTTAATTTTAATTTTTAATTTAAAAATATATCATCTATTCTTTCAGCTAGGAGGAAAATTGATTGGAAAGTCCCTAAGGACAAGCTTCAATTGGCAGCAACTACAATTTTGTGTTTTATTTATAATTATAATGGCACATTCCTTTTTATTATTTTAATATTAAAAATAAATAATATTTCCCTTGGTTTACTTTTTAAAATCGAGGGGAAATGTTACCCTAGTTTTATATATACCATGTACTCACTCTCGCCCTTAATCTAACTCTTTTTTTTTTATTCCAAACTTCATTTTCCATTTTTGAATTCATATTCCTCCCCTAAACAAAAAAAAATCTTTTTGTATTGTTCTTGTTGTTGGTTTTGTTTATGTTTCTGTGTTGTTAGTGATGTTTTAATGTTGTTGTCGTGTTGTTGTTGTTGTTTTTAAGAATAATTTCTCAATATTGCCATCAAGACAAATATTCAATGATTTATTGCTTTCCTTGTTTGACAACGTTGAAAAACATATTCCTAATCATACTTTGAAGATGTTGCAACTCAAAAAGAAAATGGTCAATGGTAAGAAGTTGTAACTAATATTTTTTCACCATTCGCCATTTTTTTGTTCATTAAATGTTATCTATTCCCTCAGTTAGATTGACAATCGAGGCCTTAGGTGTAACACCTCATTTCTACCCGGTAATTTATAATAAAATCAGAGTGATAAAATTTCGACAAAACATTGGGATATCACATTTTAACATAAAGCAAACAACCTGTATTTCATTTAACATAGATACATAGCGTTTGGATGAACAATTTAGGACATACTTTATTTATATGAAAACATAACAACCTTTTTATTAATTACGCAGCGGAATCACAACTTTCAACTTAGAAATCATTTACAACTTTATTCAACTAAAACAAATTTCAACTTATAAATATTCAACTAGGAACTCAACAACTAAGATAGTAACAACATTGAAACAACAATATAAACATCCCCCGAGTGCTACGTATCTGAGCGACAACACCAACTTGGACTCGATGAAGCTACTAAATCTTCATCACTGCGAATCACCTGCACATTACCAGTATAAAGATAACGGCGAAACAAAAGAAATAGTGAGATATTGAATCAATATAAACAGGCGTATGATAAACAATATATTAGATTAGATCATACAATTATCACCATTTTATAACAACAAGTATGCAACAACCGATAAACAAATTGATAACAACAACAGAACAACTTCAATCAAATCATCACATTCGCATAACAACTTGAATCAACATAACTTAGTAACAACAACAACCTTAGCACACAACTCAAAATGCGACTCAACTGTGCACATGCATGTGGTACCATTGGAGCAGAACTCCCAACTTAGAAATTGCTAGTTTATCGAGGCATCAAGGCATAAGCTTTCGTCGCTAATTTGTCAATCCAGGCCAACCTGGTGAGCATAGATCCAACTTAAAAATTGTCAATCCAGGCCAACTTAAAGATGCAAATGTATGCATGCAACAGTCACATACAACAACAATAATCATCGCAAGGTATAGGCCTACATCAACACTGTACCAATAAACAGAGGTACTCAACGTCACTTCAACACTGGCCATAGGCCTACAACTTAATCAACTTATCAACAACAACTTATAACAACAGCAACTCAACAACAACAACATATTCAAAAGCAACTCAATTCCATCAACATTGGTTATAAGACCTGCCACTCAATAATGCCCATAAATCGGGACAAAACAACTTATTCAACTGTACCTGCAAATCAACAAATCCGACATAGTTCTAACACAACGAATCAACCAAAAATACTTACAAGTACATACGAGCTACTCTGACAATTTTCAACCAATTCTGGACATCTAATTATACCGCTTAATTAGGCTAATGCGGCTAACCGATACTATTTTTTTTTTGCACTGCTACTGTTATCAACCACCATGATGATGTACTACTATTACCAAAATCACACTGTTACCATTATTATGCTATCCATCTCCAATCTATATTACTACTATCAACTAATTCAAACTTTGTAACTCAATTAATCTAATCATTGCACCTCTACTAAATATATATAATTTACCTCTACTGCTACTTCTTATTAAAGTCTTCTATTAAGAATTACTAGTTTTCTGTCTCAATGACAACTCTACCATTTTATTATTTCCTACTACTATACTGCTATATCAATACCAAATTCCTAAATTTAATAAGTCATGTTATACCTAGTTACCTCTGATACTAAATTTTCTGCCATAAAAACTTGTCTCGATTCCACTGAAAACTCCATTGAAATTCCATGATTAATTATTGATTATATCCTTAGTGATTCCTAACAGACTACTTAAACATGTGAATTACACAAAAAAAAAAGAATTAACTTAGAGTAAATAAAACCAAACATCAGGAAAATGCATAAAACAAAATTTAGTGGCCCCCACCACAAGGAACTGAGGCGCCCACCCCATTGTAGCACTAAGGGGCACCCACCCATTGTAGCACTAAGGGGCGCCCACCCCCTCTCTTTCTTCCCTTAAGGGGCGCCCACCCCAAGTGGTGTGGCCCCGTCCCTTAAATTTGTTTTTCTTTTATAATCTTCTTCTTCAATCTTACGAAACTGCTCCTTCGATTTCCAGTCTCGTCTTCCACCACACATTTATATATTCAAACACTGATTCTCAATAATATTTCGATTCAGAAATTCCACAACATAATATGCAATCAAACACAGATATCGACTGCAACAACAACCACAATTTCATCAATACAGTTTCCATCAATAATAGTTAACCTTTTGATCAGATTCATTAACACATTCAACACATATCAACAAACACAGAGGCAATAATTTATACAACCCAACCCACATATGGTCTATCATATACCCTATTATAGAGATTAAACCCCACTCTTACCTTGTATTCAGAGTCTGCTCTACAACTTCCGGTCGAGATTCCCAACTGCCGGCCTCACATAATTCTTCAATTCCCTCCTTCCAGAAAAACCCACGTATCATCACCAATACCTTGTGCCTCCATGCTTTCTCCCGTATTTCCTCATTTCTTTCTTCTTTTTTGCCACAGCATCCCCAAAACCTAACATTTTTCCTTATTTCTTATTTCAGGAAAATAATAATAATACCATTATTATTATTATTTGTCTTATTGGCTTACCAAACAACACCTCCCAATTACTCACACCAACCAAACCAACTCAGCTAAATAATTATTCCAATATAATAATATTATTTCTAATATCACTTCTCCGATTAAACTGATTAATTAATCCGAATTTGTACTTAACAGCTCCAATCGACATATTAATCCAATTACGCCTCTTAGAATCGTACCGATTAATCCCAACTTCGATAATTTCCTATAATTAAGTCTTCAATTAATTTAATTAACCAATTAATAAAATTCGAGGCGTTACATTAGGGACACACTTCCATACCCAACAACTTATTTTTATGATTTTGTCTCTTTTAAAATGGCGCCCTTATTTTATTCTATTTATTAATTAAAATTTAAAATAGTTATTCTCTCGGTTTTGAATGTCAACCGAGAGAAAAATTAATGGCACCCTTAATTTTAATTTATTTTTTTAATTAAAATATAAGTAAGATATTTTCTCGATTTTTAGTGTCAATCGAGAGGAAAACTTCCAACAACATTGTTTTCCAAAATCATTATGTTAGCTCTCATTCGTTTTTGCTTTTATCTTGAACTTTTTGAGCCCTAGCGAGCAGAGCACCCGAACGAAAACTCCACAAATAGTTTGGATAGTCCTCTCTGTTTGACCTTCTTCATCTTTCCACTAAATCAAAACAAACTCCATTTTTCAAGTTGAATGAAGTAAACAAAGGAGTAAGGAAGGAAAGCCACACGAAACTAATAAGGAAATTCAAAATCATACCAACTCATTTCTTTGACTTTCTCATCACGTTTATGATACGTAATTAATTTCTCCATGATTGTACCAGTAATGTTATTGTTGTTGTTGAGATATTTAAGGTTTGATGCTATTGTTGTTTTTTAGACCGGGGGTTTAATGTTATTGTTGTTTTATTGAGATTGAATATTCGTTGTTGTTGTTGTGTTAATTTATGTAGGATTTTAATTTTATTTTTAGAAAGTACGTAATTATGGATCGTAGTTGGATGAATGTCAATAGATTAAGTGGTGAGTGTGAGAATGGGGTGATTCAATCTATTGAATTCATCAAAAAAAATCTTCTCGATAATAAAGGAATTTTTTATCGTCCTTATAAAATATGCGGGAATACGAAATATTCAATCATCTATGTTGTGATGGAATATGTCTAAATCATACGATATGGGTGTGGCATGGTAAAGTGACAAAGAACCAAATTTTGTCACAAAGAATTGTGTAGGATTTTCTTTGTTTTGATTTAGTATAGATGTTAATCTTCTTTCATAACATGCTTGATTTGTGTTGAGAAATAACTATTGATCTAAGATTTTTCATCTATCGATAAACAAACTCTAGACATAGATTTGGGTGTTGATATTCACTTGGAATCAGATTTTCATGTTGCTTGTTATTTAATTTGTTGAGACATCACCTGTTAAACAACCAGTATAACCTCGTAATGCTGCTCTAGAGAGAAACTGTGTTGAGGAGTGATACGTGATTATAGAGATGATTAACGTTGTTCACGTGCTTAGATTAGGAGAATGCATATTTGTATAGGTTTTTACTGATCATGGGTTTATTTGTAATGTTTTCCTGATTTAATATCGAGGATATTTTTGCCTCTGTTAGATTTTAAGCACTAGAGATAGCTTTAGGTTTAACATTCACATGAGTATCGGTTCTTAATGCTCCCAAGAGACAATATGGTAGAACTCCTACCGGTGCTTCAGACATGAACATTGATGTGAGGGATACATGATGATATTGATGAACGTTTAGATTACATTTAACTGATTGGTAGAATGCGTATTCTATGGACGAATGAAACTCAATCCCAAAAAGTGATATTCTCTCTGATACGTTACTTTTCGTTTTTATATTATGTACTTTATACTTGTAAACAACTTTTGCACACCATAAGCTCAGAAATGTGGAGATATTTGAACGACATTGATATCGCACTAATCCCTATGGAGACGATAAAATAAAAATACTTACTTTTACTTGATGCTTTCCCGCAACAACTAAATGGGGCCGTTACCGGGGATTGGTGTTTAGATATTTAAAACATTTGCAATAGTTTCTATATTTTAGAGCTTTGTATATATTGTATTTACACTTGTATACTTACTTGTCCATGTTTGCTGTACTTGTTTATAGTGTATATATTCTTGTTTTCCATCAAGTTGTTCAAGTGTTTGTATATATATGTGTAGTTCATCATGTTCTTGTTTTCCTACATATATATATACAAACACGTGTATATATATATATATATATATATATATATATATATATATATATATATATATATATATATATATATATATATATATATATATATATATATATATATATATATATATATATATATATATATATATATATATATATATATATATATATATATATATATATATATATATATATATATATATATATATATATATATATATATATACAGGGCCGGTCCTTTGAATTTGGGTGCCCTGGGCGAATCAAAAGAGTGATGCCCCGAATTTTTTTAATAATAAATACATAAGAATAAGAGAAATAATTAGATAAAATCTTCTATCAGCAGACTCAAGAGAGCCAATTGTTTGATCTACAATATATAAGAAATAGTGATTTTGGAAAGACTCTTCAGTAGACTTAAGATTCAGTTGTGTGGGTTGAGATGGATTTTCATCATAGTGTTGTTTTCTACTAATTTTACGTTTTTGAATAAAAACACTTTCAATCTCCGTTTCATTCCCAATCTTTTCAGCACTAGCCTTAGCATTTACAAATTCAAATTCTCTATATTTTTTCAAATACTTGATCAAACTTTTTAGTAGTTTTATAGCCACATCAATACGCATGTCTTTTTTTTACAAACTTTTGCTAATTTCATTAACAGCAGTTAACAATTCAAACTAAATAATCATAGCTACTAAATATTCAAAGTTTCCAATTTCATGAGTTGCTAAAGATTCGGCTTCACTCTTAATTTTGGGATCGTTATCTTGTTAAGCTAGTTGAAGTAGTGCTTCTCTTACATATGAAGTTTGAGATTTAATTGCATATACACTATTCACATGACTTTTCCAACGTGTTTGTGACAATGGTTTAATAATTAAACCTTTCACATTGTCTCTGAGAATTTTCCAACGTTTTGTCGAATGAGAAAATACAGTATAAATACGTTGTAACACTAAAAAAATATAGTATAAATACAGTATAAATATGTTAGCAGTTTGAATTAATACGTTGCATATATTACTTATCTCAGTTAATTTCCCTAAAAATATATTTAATAAAAGCTTTTCAAAATTTATTAATACAGCTTGAATCCAAAATTGGCATGGTTAGAAGATTTCTAACCTATCAAATAACATTATCAATATTATAAAAAATTCTCTATATCATTATTTTAATTTTAGTGTCTCAATTAAACTCTTTAGTCGCTAAAATTATAGATATATAATATTAATTGATTTTATTTTAGGAGAATTAATTAATTTTATTCTATTCTATATTTTATTTACGGAAAATTACATTCTTTTATTACTTTTGACTTTGTAGTGTCCCAATAATTTTGATAGTCAGTATTTTTAAAAAATAAAATTCTAACAAGTATTTTTATATTAAAAAATTTTCTTTTAATATATATAGGGATAAAAAAAGTTTTTTGGTGCCCCTAAAATTATGGGGCCCTGGGCTGTCGCCCCGCGAGCCCGTGCTCAGGGCCACCCCTATATATATATATATATATATATATATATATATATATATATATATATATATATATATATATATATATATATATATATATATATATATATTTCTTTGTTTTCCTTCACGTTTGCTAAAGTGTTGGTTAGGAGTAGTCGTTGGTGAACAACTTGCCATGCAAAGAGGCAACATGGATGAGTGTCAATAAACAAAGATGCCAAGCTAACGACGTAAAACAAGCGCTTGTTAGGAGGCAACTCAATGGTTTTTAAGTTTTTATAGCTTTGTGTTTAGTAGTTTAGTTTAATTTGAATTTTATTCGGTTGTTAGAAATTTATTTTATGTTTGTCCAAAAGCTTGTTTTTATTAGATTGAAGAGACAAGGTGTGATTGTTCAAGTTTGAGTGTGTCAACAAGAAAATATTATGATAATTATAAAAGTTTGAAAGAAAGTTACATTGTCAAGGTACATGTTTATTGCTTTCTAAACCATAGCATGAACATGAAATTTATTATTAGCTGAAAGTTTCGACGCCAAGTTTGTCTTAAGAAGATAAGGAAGAAAAGAAATATTGTGAATGATATTATACGCTTTTCGACAGGAAAGTATACAGAAGAAGTCCATTTGAAGTAACTTATGCATAAGAGGGAAATATTAGATGAGACTTAGAAATATTTTCTAAGTTTTATATGAGTTCAACGAACAAGATTTGACATTCGACAGAGCTTTTGAATTTGAATGAGGAATAACTGAATTTCGTCCTTATCCAATTTTGAAAAAGGACGCGTGGAGCTTCATGATGAAAGAAAGACATGTCGAGCGAAACATGTCATGTTCTAGAAAAGACTGTTGATAACAGTTATTTCGATGTAGTATATATAAGAGTCTTAATATTAGGAATCCGTGTGTTCATTCATTTCTACAAAATCTCACAAATACTCAAAGTATCTGCGTTATTGATAAAGAGTCCTTGAGAAATGTATGTATAAACACCATACTTATTCAATTGCAATTTACTTTATATTTTTAGAATTTATTAACTTCTTGCAATTTACTTTCAATTGCTTTTACTGCATTTCTTTACAAATTCTATAAAGTTACTTTAAGTTAACTTAGATTAGAGCATACAATATTCAAAAGTATGAATGTTGTCCAAGTGTTATTAGTTTCAAATAACATAATATAAAAATAAAAGCACATGTTCTAGGATCAATCTAGTCGATCATGTGAATAACCAAAATACATTTATTTTGAAAGACTAGCGTTTGTTTACTAAATTTAAAGGTAAATAAATTAACACGCCTTGAATTCCCTAAAAAAATATTTTTCTTCGTTAAAATGTTTCAGCCAAACACACTTTTAGTGTTTATAAAGCTAATATATACTTTCTCAATAGAATTTTGAATGTTGGGCTGATATTGAATCAAATGGTAAGTCTAAAAAAAATGTATAAATCATTAATTTATTAGGTACAATAATATTAATTAATTATTCAAGTCATGTATATCATGTCAATAAAATAAATTTTTTATTCTTATCCATGTCATTAAAAATAAATTGGCCAAATTATTTATACAAATAACATCAATTTTTTTAATACATAAAAACAACAATATCTTGTTTACAAACAACAATAACAATACCAAGCTCGAAATGATATGGCAACAAACAACAGAGAAGATTTTGCAAATTTATTTAGTCCCCATGCACTTTGCATGTAGGCTTATTATATATTCAAACTTTAGTTGTTAGAGTGGATAGAGCTTTTAAGTTCCTTTTCAGAACCATATATCATCTTGAACCTCTCATTCAAGTAGTCCCCACTACGTATTGGAGGAAATCTGCAACACAACACATTTCACAAAACCTTATAACATTATCAAATTTATATATATGTAGCTTTCAATCAAGATAAAAAAATATTAAAGAAAAACACATGTAGTGTGTAGGGACTAAAATTGGTTTCTTTTAAACAATGAGGGGCTAGAAGAGTAAGACAATAATAGATGATTAAAGAAGAAAGAAAACAAAAATGTGTCATATATATTATTTATAGAAATCACAATCATGTGAAGAAGATAACATTTTTAACATGAGATGATGTTACACTTTGTTTGTCATATCATATGATAAATGAAAAATAAAATAGAGAGTATATTATGATAAATGTAATATCATTGATATATGAGACAAAATGAAATGTTGAGAAAAACTAATTAGTCTAATTAACTATTGTGACTAATATTTACATTAGTATTAGACATTTTATTCAATGGAGACCTTAATTAGATTAGATTTTTTTTACCTGGGTGGAGATGATTCACTGCAGCAACTTTCAAAGCATTCTACTATACAATCAGACGGTGGATCCATGAAAAAAGCCACCTGCAAAAGTGCATATAATATCATCGTTTATATTTCAATGGAAATCAATGTGTATACAAATCACGCCAATAATCTAATGGTTAGTAGTAATAATTACAGAATAGCGTTCTTTTCCGGTTGGCATCACCCTGTGAAGTGTTGACCTGCAATAGTGATCATAATAGCAAAAATTGAGAATCATATGATATAAAACCTTTTATAAAAATCATATACTCTTATAAAGTTGTTGGATGATGGAATTTACTGATATACACAATTTGTCCATCTTTCCATCATGTCTCCAATGTTCACAATTATGGCCCTGCATAAACAAACATAAAACACCTTCGCAGTTATCAACTAAACAGACATAATATATGCAAAATGTCGTGAGTTTGAACTCGTGCTTCTGCAGTCGGATGTGTCTGCATATCTAATAACTAAGTTGGTTTACAAGGACTTATTATTTACGAAGTTCTTATATGAACTTACCCTTCTACATGAGACACATCCTCCCAAACCTGTGGTTGCTTCAACTTGTCCTTGCATATCTTTAAATATAAATTCTTAAATTAATGATTACGAAAATACTAACTTAAAACATAAGTTATGCTAAAGAGAAAATGAGAACCTGCAATCCTGGAACACCGTTGGTCATTAGGAGAGTGATCATACCATAATCTGAATGAGGAGAGGCACCACAATATCCCAATTCACCTGAATAACGCAAAAGGCGAAGAAAAGCTTCTGGTTTGCTTAAGGCATTGATCTTATCAAAGTAATCTTCATCAAGATCCAAAGACAAAGCAATTACAGACAACAATTTTTGGCCAGCTGATCTGTGCCATGTACATAACAAAAACAATTAAAGAAATACTTCATGTTATTTAGTAATTTAGAGAAAAAAATACATTATATCAGGGTCACAAAACTTACAATATTTTCCAAAATAAGGATTCCATGGTTGGTTTCCAATTTGGCAGTAAATCTGAAGTGTCATTACCAGAATTAATTAAGGTCATGTAAAAAGTAAGAACAAATGATGAGCAAAAAGGAAAACCATACATACCCTGAGAAGGCCATTGATTGAGACTAGCACTAGTGGTATCTGCTAAAGAACCAATATAATAGCTCTCTTTTGGATCACCTTTGGAGAGTGAAGTAGGGTCAAGTTTTTCAGCATATAGAGGAGTATAGCCTCTATACTCCTTGCGATTCAACTTAGTTTTATGCTGGATGGGTAGTGAGAAGAATTTCGCACTTTCCTCGAACGCTTGATTCAGAAAATCATCATCCACACCATGGTTGACAAGGTAGAAGAATCCATACTCAACACATGCCTGACGGATGGAATTTGCTGTGGAAATACGATCAGGTGAAGAGAGGTCTATAATAGGAAGATCCAATGTTGCACTTTCTCCCATTTTGATATTATCTTTAACTATGAAGCTTCTGTTTTCTGCTTGTTGAGGAGTTTATATCAAAATACTTATAGTTAAATATATTTCCCACCATGCTTGCTATTATTACTATTATTATATTCTAAGTTGAAATCTAAATAATAATAGTGTTAGTTTAATAATATCGATATCTATCATTTAAATTTGATAGATGACAATATCATGTTATTCGATTGTGTGTGACGCCCTAACTATATATTATCTTATAGAAATGTTAAACTATATTAGTAGGGTATTTAAAATGGGGACAACTTCTCTACCCATCACAATAAGATGAGTAGTGTACCTCCAACCAATCACATAATTCCATCTCATTTAATACATTTAATTATTTATTAAAATACTACAAATATTTGTCATTTTCAAAGCATTTTACAAAGGAGGTAACCTTACCCAACTTTTTGAGTTGGGTAGATAAGAATTCACCATTTAAAATTTTGTCTTCAAACAACACGGTTTGTTATTGTTTTCATTTTGTCAGGTGGAATGGCAGTAATGAAATCTGTTTTAGATTTTTCTTATATCACCTCATCGCTGTCAAAGTACAATATTTACTCACCTGCCCTCTCACGCCACCCACCTTATACGCACTCACACATCAGCATAATATTCACGTGACAAATTTTATGTGTTTAATAATAGATAAATTATTTGGTACCCTTTGGTTTTAGTTAGAGCATCTCCAATACATTTGAGTTTTTTATGGGACCCACTAAGCCACATCATATTAAAAGAATTTATTTAATTTTAATTTTAACTTTAATAAAAATCTGATATGGGTCCCACAACTTTACCTCATAACTTGATTTGATTGGGTACTACAATCTTTTAGTTGTTGCATTGCAATGCAACTCTATTATGACATGGCAAATTTTTTAAATATTTAATTATTAAATTAATGGTACAGGTGGAGAACTCAATAGGAGAAACTACCATTGAAGATGGTCTTAGGTAACGATATCCTTAGTGTTAATTGATTTAAAATTTAAATTTTTAAAAATAAAATAATATTAAAAAATGACGTGGCGTTGAATATCTTCGTTTGATTGGAGGAAGGTACTGGTATCCAACCAAATTTAAAGGTACCGGAATGTCCACCTTAATAATATAGGTCATGGCTCGACAAATTTGAACAGCCCCGTTAAAACCAACTGACATGTCTTTTTTATAAAAACTGATCGGAACAGTCGGGTGTCGGGTTGTTTTGATCGTTTAATTTGGATAATATAGGGTTGCTTCTGTTAGGTTCAGATGATTATTTTAAATTCGTCGAAAATCGAATCCAATCGAATTCGATGAATATTTATGTTTATTATTATAAGACCTACTCATCATAAAATTTATGAGGATCGTAATATTTTCAAGTTATTATCATTTTTATAATTTAAGGATGATATTGTATACTTATAAAAATACAAAACATGCAATATTAAATTATGAGTGTTATTTAATTTGTGGTTTAAAATATGATAATGATCAAATTAATGTCAAATGATATTGAAAATATTATCACGAAAAAATAACTTTTATTTTAATGATAAAAAAATAAATTTTGATAGATTTTTTTAAATAAATAAATATATGGTGAATTTTATAAAAAATGAGCCTTTATATAAATTTATCCCGATATATATTAAACCGACCGATTTACCTGCCAAATCGATTTAACCGAACCCATCAAAAACCAAAAAAATTTATCGGTCGAAATCGAACCTTCGAGAATGAAACTGCGGTTTGCATCAGATTTATATTTTTGATCCAAAATCGATCTGAACCGACCGATTGTCCATCCCTAGACATGTTAAGAATTGAATTAGTGCAATTGGTTGCATTTTTTATTCAACGTTTGTACTCCTTTGTAAAATGTTAAATAGAAGCAAAATACAAACAGTTGTAGACTTGGAGTTAATTGTAACTTATCTCTTGTATTATTGTATAAACTTTTGGGATATTTTATGAGAAAACTACTATACTTTTCAGTCTCAATTCACTAAAAAAGACTCAAATTTGTTAGGTGAAAACCACCCCGCAAATGCAAATATCACCCTGCAACGCAACAATTACGAGGTGGTACAATCACACGGCAAAAACGTTAGTCACAACTTTTTGCAAGGGAATATGCACCCCGCAACTTTGCTAGGTGGTTTTTACTAGAGGTGGCAAAACGGGCTACCCGGCCCGTGACGGGTTCGGGCTTTTAGCGGGCCGGGCTTAAAAGCCCGGAATTTAAACGGGCTATAATTTAGTTGTTCAAGTCCGGCCCTTTACGGGCTACGGTTATTCGGGCCGGCCCGGATTATATTTAATATTATTTTTATAAATTAAAAAATGATTTTTTTAAAAATAAATATAAATAATAGTAAATCATAAACTAAAATAGTATCATTCTATTTCATTCATTTCATTACACTAGTCAAAATATTTGGATTAATTTGAGAATATGAATTTAGGAAGGAGTATTTACTACTTGACAATTGACAAAGATTACAATTAATATGAGTTCTAAAACACCAATGTAGACACAAGTAAACACACTTTAATGTGAGGAAGGCAATATTGGATAGCAGTAGGTAGTATACATTATTTCATTGAGAGCTAAGTTGAAGAGAAAAAACTGTATTGAAAAATAAAGAAAGTGATACTACTTAATTTGAAAAATCTTTTCATTTCTAAAGTGCTAATATGTGTGAAACATATAAAATATAAAATAATATATGTTTAACACATATAAATTAAATGAACTATCAGTTTAACACTAAAATATAAAATTAGTATGGAAATTATCAGTTTAACACTATCAGTTTAACACTATCAGTTTAACACTAAAATATAAATGAACTATCAGTTTAACACTATCAGTTTAACATATAAAATAATATTCATTTAAATTATCAGTTTAACGTGTATATTTTAGGTTAGGAGATTTTTAGAACTGATATTATGCAAATTAGTATGGAAATTCGTTATTAAAATATAGTATGGAAATTATTAATATAATTAGTTAAAATTTTTATTAAAAAAATTAAATGAACGGGCTACCCGCAACCTGGTCGGGCTAGCCCGGTTAAACATCGGGCTTTTGACTGGTCGGGCTTAAAGGCCCGGATTATAAACGGGCTCTAATTTATTTGTTCAAACCCGCAATTTTTTGCGGGCTTTCGGGCCGGCCCGGTTGGTTAGGCCCATTTTGCCAGCTCTAGTTTTTACCACGCAACTTTGCCAGGTGGTTTTCACCCCGCAAACACGCTTTCCAAGACTTGCATACAACACGCATTCCATGTGAAATAGTTGTTCAGAGCAGGTGGCACAGTTGGTTCAGAGCAGTATGTTCAGTCACTTGCGAAATAAATTTTACCTAACAAACTTTGAATATTCAAAAACTAAAATAAAAATAATATTTCATTTATACAAAAAATAATAATATTTCGTTTTTAGAAAAATTATAATATCCTAATAATATTTCATTTCTATAAAAAATAATAATACTTCGTTTTAAAAAAAATAACAATCCTTATATATTATACAATTTTAAATATATATTATTTTTATTTATAAATATAATATTCAGTTTTTAAATATATATTATATATATATATTTATTTCTGTTTTAATAATTTATTTTTCTAAAAAAACGAAGAAAAAAATATATACATATATTAAACATAAAGAAATTATTATTACCAAACTTAAAAACAGAAATTATTGTTAATGTTTCTAAATTTTTTTACCTATTCTAAAAACATACATTGTAACTAACAAAACAAAAACATATATTCCATCATTTAAACAAATTAATATACAATATCAGAATAAAATTATCACAAATTTTTTAACATATTATACACAAATTTAACCATCATTATTTTTATCATATAAACTTCACTAAAAAAGACATAATCTAAACAGTTCATACAACCCAATATCAAATAATAAAAAATTAATTTCATATGTGTACCTTATAGTAGATGACTTTGATGAAAAAATTGAAAGAAAATCTAAATCAAGCAGGATATTTGAGTATTGAAGTTTTGTTTGTGTTAAAAATGAAAGATGTGAGAAGTAACGTGAAGATATTTGAGTGTTTGCTGAGAAAAAAATTTCTGCAACATGAAGGAAATGAGAGAGAGATAAGTTGAATAGTTGGGAGATGTGAGAAGTAAGTGAAGGAAATGAGAAAGATAAGTTGTATGTTGGGAGATGTGAGAAGTAGGTGAAGGAAATGAGAGAGAAATAAATTGAATAGGTTGGGACATGTGTGTAAGTATGAAATGAGCCTAAGAGGGGGTGAATTAGGTTCTTAAAATTCTTCTGGTTTTAGAGATATGTATGTTCTTATTTTTGTGGTTTGGTTAAGTGAGGATAAAGCAATAAATGCGGAAAGATAAACGACACAACGATATATACCGGTTCCCCTCACAATTCGAGAGTACTCCAATCCCCTTTCAACACGAAAGAGATTTCACTATAGTTAGAATAATTGTACAAGCTTATCCACACCAAATGTGATGCTTTACTATCTAACATATAGAAATATCAAAGGCTCTTAAAACCTTTAAGATCTTCAACACTAAGTGCAAGAAGAACAATCCTCTTTAATGCACACACTTGCTTTCAACAATCCTGAATAGCAAGTTTACAAATAATCAATTATGAATTTTCTGAGTTTTTGAATTTTACAAGTAATGAATCAATACTAGATTGATCTTCTTATTCAAGTAGAGCAATTCTCAATGTTGTATACAAGTGTTCACAAGGATGATATGAAACTTAGAATGTGTATAAAGAGTTTCAATAAAAAATTCTGATGTAACACACTTGAGATTTTGAAAGTTAGAGGGACAAGAATTTGTGAATTGAAAATTGAAGAAGGTAAATAAATATTGAAAGATATTTGGTTTATATAGATCTCTAAAAAAAGCCTTTCAAAAAGGTATAAAGAGTTGAAGAGATGCCATGAAGGGAGAAATATAAAACACACCTTTTTCAGATTTCTAAAAGAGCAAAAAGACACATTGGTTCAGTGGTAACCGGTTACCTTAATTGGGTAACTGGGTTCCACCTATAAAGTACAATTTTTTTTTTGAAATTTGAACTTGGGTAACTGGTTACCGTAACTTGGTAACCGGGTTCCCCTGAAACAGAACCTTTTTTATTTTTCAAACGTTTGATGGGTAACCGGTTCCCGTAACTTGGTAACTGGTTATCCAAAGCCAATTTTGAAATTTTCTATAAAAAACTTTGAGAAAAAGGTTGTGAATGAAAATATAAAGACTTGTAACAAGTCATGGCATTAAGAATGAACACTTGTATGCAAAAGTGAGAGATTGAAACCCTTATACATCAAAAGGTGATATGTCCATAACAAGTAATTTCTTCAAGACTTCAAACCTTTGATAACTTGATGTGTCTTTGATATCTTGACTTAAATTTTGATGTCTTTACTTGAGCCATTATATTTTGCTATCATTGGTGGTTTGTCTTCATCAAAACTCTTTAGGAAGCTTGATTTCACAATGTGAAGAGTAACGTGAAATGTGGAATATTTATTAAACATTTGCGGAGTGCATTTAACCCTGCAAAAGTTATTACCGATGGGACTTGCGAGGTGGAATGCACCCCGCAGTGTATGTGTCATAAAAGCACACCCAACGTTCACATGCACTCTGACCAAATCAATAAAAGCAACTTTTATATTCCCCCTATGTTTTTCAAAAACACTTGCGGGGTGAATATCACCTGGCAAAGTTTAATGACGTTGGAGCTTGCAAGCAACGTTCACCTGCCAACCTGAACACACAGTAAATATTGCTTTTAATTTCCCCCAAAATTTTCAAAAACACTTGCGAGGTGGCTATTACCTGGCAAAGTTATTTTCAAAATTTTTGAATTTCTCACTCACTGTTGCAAGATAGAAAAACATATAACATTTTTTTATAAAAAAAACTGCGTTATGAGGTGTAAAGCACCCCGCAAGTGTGTTACTTAGCGAGGTGATTATCACCTAGCAAAATCACCTGGATAATTTGATGTTTTCTTGTAGTGATTACTCTCTCTCTCTCTCCCTCTCTCTCTCTCTCTCTCTCTCTCTCTCTCTCTCTCTCTCTCTCTCTCTCTCCCTCTCCATCTCCACACTTAATTACTCTATTTTCACCAATCTTATAGTTCCAAGTTCTAGCATTTGGCATCAAGAGTTTGGTTCGATCCACCAAACACTTAGTGTGTAACATGAATTTAGTATCCAGTGAAAGAATCCCAACAAACCTACCCATCCTTGACGCGAAGAATTACGCCAATTGATACAAGCAAATGAAGGTGTTGTTTGGCTAACAAGATGTTCTTGAAGTGAACAAAAACGGTGTGAATCCTCTTGTCAAAGGTACAACAGATGCACAACGAGGTACACATAAGGAAGAAAATAAGAAAGACTTGAAGACGTTGTTTTTTAGAATGTCGGTGATTGTGAATCATCAAAGCAAGCGTGGATGGTTCTTGAGAAAGCATACATAGGGGCTGACAAGGCAAAAGTGGTGAGGTTACAAACTCACAAACCTCAGCTTGATTTAATTCAAATGGAGGAAAAGGAGATAATCAACTATTTCAAGACGAGAATTACTCGCTTGGTAAACTAAGTAAAAGCATGTGGAGAAACAATCACGGAGCAGTAAGTTGTCACGAAAATCTTGCATTCTTTGACGATAAGATTTGATAGCATAGTCGTAGCGATTGAGGAATCGAAGGATCTTATGATAATGAGCAAAGAGGAGTTGCAGAGCTCTCTTGAGGCACGTGAGCGGAGAATGAAGGAAAGGAATGTTGATAAGGCAAAGGTGGAGATAGCTCTGCAATCCCGTTTCATTGTAAGAGAGACAAGAAGGCGAAAGGAAAGTGTCATATGAGTAAAGGTAAAGGAAACTTTCAAAATTTTGGAGGAAGAACGTCTAGAAATTCAAATAATTCAACATTTCAAAAGGATGAAAATAATGGGAGTAGAGCTGCTGAATCAAACAACTCTAAAGGTGGAAATCTTAGGGGTAGAGGTGGAAGAAGAATGGTAAAAAATATTAGTGTGCAATGCTTTAATTGTCAAAAACTTGGCCATTTTGCAATAGAATGCAATTCCAACAAGAAAGAACCCCAAGAAGATGAACCTAGATCAAGTGTTCGATGAGGAGAACACACTCTTGGTCATGATCACAAAGGAAGAATTCAACAATAACAAAGTGCAAGACATCACCAACAAAAGTTTAAAAATGTTGTACAACTGAAGTGCAACCCGTTGCACAATTTATAGAACCAGTTGCATACTGCAGAAAACGCCATGGTGACATTGAAAGTAGCACTGTAGTGTTGCGATCAATGGTATTTGGTGTTGAGGTGTTCAACGCATATGAAGGGGAGAAAATATTGGTTTGTTACAATCAATCGTGCCTTGAAGAGCAAGTGAAGTTCACCAATGATACCACTCTAGCGGTAGAAGAGAACAGTGATGTATCGATCGAGAGAAGGGATGGTAGACATTCTTTGATAAATAATATATTGTATATTCCCGAAATTAAATGCAAACTTCTAACTGTTGCCAATTTCTTAAGACGGGCTACAAGATTCACATGGAGAACAAAGTGTTACACGTTAGGGATGCAAATGAGGCTTTGATCCTAAAAGCTCCTATGGCTGCCAATAAAAATTTCAAGGTTAAGATTATGGAGTATAGGTGTCTTGCTACAGCGGCTAGTCGAGAAGAATGGATATGGCATTATCGGCTTGGATATCTCAATGCCTTGCAAAGTAAAAGAATGATAACAGGGCTTCCATTGATCAAAATACCAGGTGAAATTTGTGAAGAACGTGTGCAAGCAAAGTAACATAAGAAAAAATTCAACAAGGGAGCATGTTTTAGAACCAAATGTCACCTTGAGATGGTGTATTCCGATATGTGTAGACCAATGCAAGTTGATTAGATTGGTGGTAGTTGATATTTTGTCACATTCATCAATGATCATAGTAAAAAAAACTATGGACATACCTAATTAAGAGAAAGGATGAGGTATTCAAAGTGTTTAAGAAGTTCTACTCCATGTTGAAAGGTAAAGCGGTCACAAGCTCAAAGTTCTCAAAACGGATGGTGGAGGCAAATATGTCTCAAATAACTGTGGGAGGTTTTTTTATCAAGATTGGATACTACATGAGATAGTACCACCCTATACACCACAGCAAAACAGTGTTACCGAAAGGAAAAATTGGTCGATTATGAACATGGTGAGAAGCATGTGTCCACAGTTGAATAGGTGTCTAATAAAGAAGCTTAAGAATATAAAATTAGAGGAAGCATGGTCTAAATTTAAACCAAATTTGAACCTCCTGAGAGTTTTTTTTTTGGTAATGTATCAACATGTACCGGGGCAGGTTAGAAATAAGTTGGATGACTAGGGAGAAATGATGATTCTTGAAGGCTGTCATTTCATCGATGGTTACAAGTTATATGATGCAGCAAACAGAATGATTGTGATCAGTCGAGATATCATTTTCGAAAAAATTAAAGAGGTGAACCAGAGTTCAATCGGTTTCACTAAAAGTGCAACCAGTTAAACTAGTGAAATATTAGTTTTTGTAGTATTTGATATTGCATAAACGCCCCCTGTTGAAAAGAGGTTTTCCTCCAAGATTCCAAGATTGTGAGTTGTTCCAAGATAACAAAGTCAATGACGATGGTGATTTCGTCCATTTTGCACTTATGGTTGAATATAAACCTATTAAAATAGAGGAGGCCTTGAGTGATCCAAAATGAATTTGTGCTATGAAGGAGGAGTTGGAACCAATTGAGAAGAACAACATTTGGGAGTTAGTTGATCTAGCAGAAGGGAAGAAGCCAATTGGTGTAAGATGGGTGTACAAAGTGAAGGCAAATGTCAAAGGTGAAATAATCAAGCATATAATGGATGTCAAAGGTGAAATAATTGCACAGGTTGCTAGAATTGAAACCATTAGAATAATTGTCGGCATTACAAATAAGAAAAATTGGTTCATCTATGTAATGGATGTCAAATCTGCAATTTTGAACTGACCACTTGAAGATGAAATTTATGAAGAATAGCCCCCTAGTTTTTTTTTTTTGAAAAACCAAGAGTCAAAGTTCTACAAGTTGAGAAACACGTGTGGTTTGAAACAAGCTCCAAGAGATTGAAACAAGAGGATAAATGGTTCCTTAAAGGAGATTGACTTAAAGTAGTGTGTATCAGAACATGGTGTGATAATCCTTTGTCTATACGTAGGTAATTTATTGATTACGAACAAAGACAAAAGTGCATTTATAAGTTCAAGAGTGGGCTTATGAAGGAGTTTGAGATGACCAACCTTGGCCTCATGACATAATTCCCTAACATTGAGTTTAACAAGTGTAATACGGTGAACTGACTTTTATATCGAAATGTCGCGGTTAAGCAAGAGCGCCACCGACTTTTATTTTATCCAAATTAAATCAGAAAGGCTAAAAGAACAGGAAAAACCTTTTAAATAAAAAAACTGAGTTCGGGGGGTAATTATGCAAAGGGAAGGTGTAAGGCACCCTTTGCATCCATGGTTTTCCATGGGCTCTTAATTGCTTTGCTCTTTGTTTGAAAAGAAATGTAGAAGAAAAAGAATAGGGACTTTAGCTCGTAAATGAGCGTAGCCCTTTTGAAGGATTATGAGAAAGAATATACAAATTTTAGAGCAAGGCAAAGCAATTAGGGGCAATTACCTTAAACTTAGATGATAGGTTTCTTTTAGCCTTTCAGGATGAAAGGGTCTATCCATGCCATGAGAGGGCAGGAAGCCTTTCGTTTGAATGTAAACGGGTCATCGCATTATCGTTCGCCATAAGACTGACCCATGCCATAGAGAGGCAGGTAGTCTAAGGGAAGGATCAGAATAGCCTTTCGTTTAGGCAACTCGAGGATACCTCAGCCTTTTCGTAGGCAACTTCCGAGGGTCGAGATCATTTTTTAGTGTACCGAAGGCAGCATCATTAGGGACCATGATCTTTAATCGAGGCAACAGGGCTGAGGTATCCTCGTATTCGAGGGACTGACTATTCTGCAAAAAAACACAAGGCAACAGGCAACAAGGCAACAGGCAACAGGCAACAGGCAACAGAGGGGTTTACCCAAAAATGTGCGTGTGTGCACCAATCACGTGATTATATTCAGTTATATTATCTTGTAAATAGGTGATTCTAATTCAATTAACAAGTTGCACTCCCTAGGATTACTAACCATAACAATTAATATTAACAATAATAATGGGGGAAGGGAAATTGCAACCAGCGGAGGAGAGGGGAATTGAAACCAGCGGGATAATAAATAACAATTAAAAACAGAAGATATTAGAGTTTAGGGTTTAGGGTTACCGATACTCGTCGCTTTGGCAATTGGCAAACCCTGAAAAGGTGGGAAAAATGGCAAACAAAAAATAAGGTGAGTGCATTATCAGTTCGGAGGCGAACATTGCTAACCCTAAAAATAAAAAGATAAAGAAATTAAAAATAAATAAACAAAAAATAGGCACTTATCTTCGAATTTGATCTGACATGGTTGGCAGCCGGAGGAAGCCTCGGGGTTAATCTTGAAAAAAATGGCAAAAGAGATAAAGCGCGTGAGTGTAGAATAGTTCAGTGACTTATAAGGATTCAACCCTAATTTTATAAGGCAACTAAATATATATAAAGAAAAAAACAATTAGAGTAGGGACTTAGCTTCGGGAAGGCAAGGCGCGTAGTTCGGAGTGTATTTGAGAAGCAGCCCTGGAAGAATACATAAAGAAATTTATTTTAGTGTAGGTGTGTTCTTCGTAAACCCTGATTAGGGCACAAGTTAACCATAGTTAATAGAATAAAACCAAATTAATTAATTATTGGTTTTCAACCTAATTAATTAAATCAGCGAAAAAAAATAAAATTCTTGATTAAATTACTTAAACCTAATATCAATTAATAAAAACATTTTATAATTAATTAAATGATTAAGCAATTAAGTCTATTTAAACTTTGAATCAAATAAAACTATTATTAATAATTAAAATAAATTAAATAATAAATTATAAAATAAAAGTTATAAATGTTTTTTATGTAAACAAAAGGTTAAAAGAATTTTTAGTTGAAAGAATTTTATTAAACAAATAAAAAGAATAAAAGAAAATAAATAAAACAAATTTATGCAATAAAATATACAAGAAATTGGGACTTAGCGTGTATATTCAGGTGTGGTTGAGCCTTGAAGGAACACCATGGTTATGCGTCCTGGCAGACGTTGGATCTATCTTGGGAATGATTCTAGGTCCTTGATATGAAGGTGCATCATGGTCCTTCGCTTCAGGCATGCATGAGATCTGGAATATGATATTTCAATAAAAATAATGTTGGGATGAGGAATCGAACCCCTAACCCTTATGTGAACAGCGCGCTTTGTTAACCACCTCAGCTAATCGTTTATGTTGTCCATTCCACGCACCTCAAAAAATATAAAAAACAAATGGATAGACACAAAAGTTGCGCGCGAAATTTGAATGGACGAATAGCGCATCGACACGTTATCGTCTTCTTCACTGAAGAGCAGAAAACCTGCAACAGATTTGCTACGATTTGGCTATGAGTATTTCGTAGCCCTTATACCTGTAATCATCATAATCGCGTACAGGCCACAAAAATAAAAAAGGAAAGCACAGTCGGGCTCGTCTTGTTCTCCCAAACCTAACCACGGCGTCAATTAGGCCTAATTGCTTCTGCAATGAAAAACCCTAAAAGCAAAAACCTAACCTTCGTCCATGGCCGATCGCACCATAGCCACGCAAACAGGTAACTAATTGCCCAGAAACATTCATTACTTCATGATAAACAATAATATGCACAAAGAAATCGTTTATAATGCATGAAAGGATGTATTCGAGATTGAAGAAAAATTGACCAAACCGTGGCTTAGGTGTTCTGATTCTGAATGCTTCCAACCTTGCTAGCGAGTGGAGTAGCTCCAATGATGATCCAGAACCGTGTTGGAACCCTTAAAATACCTTGAATTAGCCTACAATTCCAAATTCGTGTTTGAGATTTTTTGGCTTCTTTGAACTCGGGTTTTGTGATTCTTGAGGCTGCAAAACATGGCCTTTGGATTGTTTGTGTACTTATAGGGATTGGTTAGGGTTGATTAAAACAGAGAAAATCTCACTCAATCAATTAGTTGGAAATTTGATTGAACATGATTTTTTAAGTTTCTAAATATATCCCAATTGCTCCATTTCTCTTGTCAACCTTCTATGCACGAATTTAAATCCAATATTTTGTTTAAATGATGATTGAATTGATTAAAATATATCTAAATCAAATCTTTTCAATTTTCCTTGATTTATTTGATTTAAAACATATTTTAATAAGTAAAAATTCAATAGAAAATCAAATAATCATCACAATTTCGTGGCATTGGTCTTGGATCTTTTAGATGACTTGGGAAGCAAGATTGAATCAAAAAAGATTGGGTCCTTTTGCAAAAATATTTCAATTCTTTCACATTTTTCCCTCCAAAATAGCCCAACTTTGACAAGGTCTATCTCTCTCAATTTTTGGGGTATGGAGGTGTTTTAGGACTTTTTAGAAACCTTAGAGAGTCCTCTAACCAGTGTCATTTGGCCTCATATCAAAATAATTTTCCATGCTCCTTATATGTCCTTTTGAAAAAAGTGACTTTTTGTTGATTTTTGAAAAGGACCTATAATGTTTTGGTCCATATCTCTCAAATGAAGCATTTCTAGACTTGGCATGTGAGAGACAAATTTGTAGAGAATCAAATTTCCTTCTAAATGAGCTTTGGATGGAAAATTTTGGATGTTCCATGTGAAAGTTATGGCTGGTCAAAGTTCAGTTGACTTTTCCTATACAAAACCCTAATTTAGAAACTTTTTGATTTGTTGATTTTTGATCTTTCCTTGATAAACCATGATCAATTCTTGATCAAATGGTGAATGATACTTCAATATGAGGATCTTGACAAAAAATCAGGAGTTTTGACTTTACTTTGACCACAGTTGACTTCTAGGTTAACTTAGTCGACTGTTGACTTTCTGAACAATTGAGTGACCAATCCTTTGAATTGAGACTTGCCATTTGTTATAGAGATAATGTGAGATATTTTGAGCCATATGGGATGCCTTGGAGTCATTGATTCATTGACTTTCCTTTGAACAACCCGATCCCTAGTTTATGAGCCTTGTATAGGAGAATGTGTCTAGGAGCTTTATGTATTGATTTGAATTTGTATAAGAGAAGTTGTATGGGCAAATTTTGGGGTATAACAACAAGTCCTAGAGAGGACTGTTCATGCACCAAAACAGGTATTCACTTGAGATTTTAAAGAAGTTTGAAATGGAGCATTGCAATGCTGCCATTACTCCAGCTGAGCCGAGGCTACAGTTGTCGAAGAATGAGGATGAGCAAGATGTTAATCCAACTCATTCTAGAAGGATGATTGGATCCTTGCGTTACTTGTGCAATACGCGACCAGATTTGGCATTTAGTGTCGGTATTGTGAGTAGATTCATGAAGAGATCGAAGGTGTCTCACTTGGCAGCAGTCAAAAGGAATCTAAGATACGACAAATGATCTATTGGCTGCAAAATTCTCTTTCCCGCAATGGACACGGGCAAAAAAATGCAATTTTCTCGATTTTACCGATTCCAATTGGTGCAAAGATAAAGATGATCGAAAGTCTACCGCTGGATACATCTTTATGTTTGGTAAAACACCAATCTCATGGTGTTCGAAGAAGGAACCGGTAGTAATGAATTTATTGAAGGAGCTAGGCAACAAAGATGGTGATGTTTTAATGCTCATGGTTGATAATGTTTCCGCTATAAACCTTGCTAAGAACCCAAATGCACATGGGAGGAGCAAGCATATTGAGACGAAGTTTCTCTGCTTGAGAGAACTTATTAGTGAAGGAAGGTTTGTTAGAACAAGATTTGTTCTGATCAATATTCTATGTTTTGATGATAACATTATATATGAATTTTGTATAAGACAATGTGGTACTCTAATCCTTTGCATTTTCCATTTCAGGAAATATATAAAGAGTATGCACAAAATCAGCGCTCAGAAGCACTGACTCAGAAGGTTCTGGATGGCTACATCAGAACATGCTCTGGCAAGAAATCAGAAGATGGTCAAGCAGAATCAGAACATGGACTATGAAGCATCAGAAGAACATGAAGTCAGAAGCAGAAGCACTAAAGTTCTTATGGTATCACGCTCAAGCTCTTCAAAGTCAGAAGACAAGAAGATTCTCTGCACTAAGCTGTTGACTCTGATATTCAAAAGTTTTTATGCGCAAACACGAGTCCAGAAGCAAGTACAAGATGACAGGCTATTAAGTTTAATCTCTGACTGACAAAAGGAACGTTAGAAGCTACAAAAGGCAAAGTCAGTAAAAGAAGCAAAAGCATGGCTCGAGGTAGTTGACAAAAGTGTGAAACATTAAATGCAAAGATGTACTATTCACGCAATGCATTAAATGCAACTCAATGGTCATCTTCTCAACGCCTATATATAGAAGTTCTGATCAGAAGAAGCCAACCAACTCTTGTGAAAAATACCAAAACGCTGTCAAAATCAAAACTCATGAACTTCATCTTCAACCTCACAAACTCTTGTAATATTTAGTGAGTGTTGAGCTTAGAACTTAAGAAAAATATCACTGTTGTGATTATAGCTTTTTAAGAAGCAATCTATACTCTTGTAAACTTTATTTTACATTGATTGTAAAAGGTTCCTAGAGTGATCAGTAGACTCTGGAAGACTTAGAGGTTATCTAAGTGGTGGTTTCCTAGAGTGATCAAGTTGTGATCTGTATACTCTAGAAGACTTAGAGGGTATCTAAGTGGATAACCATTGTAATCAGTCAAATTAGTGGATTAAATCCTCAGTTGAGGTAAATCACTCTAAGGGGGTGGACTGAAGTAGTTTCGTTAACAACGAACCAGGATAAAAATAATTGTGTTCATTGTTTTTATCTTACAAGTTTTTAAAGTCACACTTATTCAAACCCCCCCTTTCTAAGTGTTTTTCTATCCTTCAAGGTTGAGATTGGGGTATTGTATAAGTGAATTCCAAGTGGCCTGTTTGTAGACCAAGGGAGTCGCAATTGAAGTGTTCAAGAGATTGTAGAAGCTAATGAGAATGGAAAACTTGAAGGACTTGAATTAAGTTGTTGTGATAAGAATAGAAGATAATTCAAGTCAGTGCAACTTGTTATAGTTTTTATGTAATACCCCTTTGTAAAATGTCAAACAAAACCAAAATGTAATCGGTTGCAGAAATAATGCAACTGGTTGCAGTCTGGAAGTTTTTGGCTAAACTGTAAAATAGAAGCAAAGTGCAACTGGTTGCACTAATGGTTTAACCGATTACACTTTAGGAGTTTGTTTTATTATTAGTTAATTGTACCTCGTCTCATATGTTGTTGTATAAATACCCTTAGGGTATTTTGTGAGAAAATTAATGAGGAAATTATTATACTTTTCACCCTCAATTAATCTCTCTCTAATTCTCTCTCTCCCTCTCCACACTCAATTACTCCATTTTCACCAACCTTATGATTTCAAATCAAACAAGATATAAATTGATATTGACTGAATTGATGTTATAAAATTAATTGTATAAAATAAACTCTGAGAAAATAAATTAAAGTTAAGTAATTTATATTTAAATATATCTATATAAAAGCGAGATGAATGATAAATTTTAGTGTAAAAGTTACATATAGACTCAAAATTTAAAAATTTTAACTTTAAACTAGAAACATATTTAAAAGAGATAATCAATTCTCCTCAAAAACAATTTTCATTAATTTTTTTTAGATATTTCAACCTTGAAACCAAACATATGCTTTAAAACTAAAAAGATGGTTGAAGATTTTATATTCTCATACTCATTCAATCATGGGTTAAATGACTTTTATCCCCTGTCATATGAGCATATTTTGATTTACCCTCCTTAAAATTTTTTTTGTTAAACAGACCTTACCAAATAAAGATTCCATCAAATTTCACCTTGGATCAAGATTCTAACAGAATCTGCATGCATGGCACGCCATGTGGCATTTTTTTAATTTTTAATTTCCACGTGGAAATTCGTTTTTTCTTAAATTTTTTATTAAAATTTTTTTTTAAAAGAAATTTTATTTTAAATATTTTTTTTGGATAACGTTTTAAATTTTTTATTATTATATATATTTTTTTAACTTTATTGATTGGTTGTTAAAAGGTTAACTATCAAAACTAAATTATTTTGTCTGCAATGAGTGTTGAACCCAAGACACAATACTTACAAAAGTCACAATCTATAATTAGGCCAATTGCTCCTATTGTTTAATTTCTTGCATTTAAAATATTAAAATAACATATAGTTTAAGCCAAAATAAATATAGTTTGAGACTAATATGCCTACTTAGACTCACTAGTCTCAAACCTACCAACCTCAATAACGGTTTACATGTTGTTCTTCTTTTGTCTAATTTTTTCACCAAGTTTGATGAGTTTGAATTTGAGCCATATAATGGTAGGTGGCATAAAAATCTTAATATTCCTAATGGACCATATAATGGTAGGTGACATAAAAATCTTAATATTCCTAATGGACCATATAATGGTAGGTGACATAAAAATCTTTTCAATTCAAGTACTACGATATTAAAAATCTTGTATATATTGTGTTCAATACTCATTGTAGACAAAATATTTTAGTTTTGATATTTAACCTTTTAACAACCAATCAATAAAGTTTAAAAAATATATACAAAATAAAAAATATATAAATTATTTGTTTACTGCTTTTTTTACATATACATTATTTGATAAATTATTTATTTGTTTACTGCTATTTTATAAAATACTTATTTGTTTACTGCTACTTCATAAATTATTTATTTTATAAATTTATTTGAATATGAAATAATACTTATAGTTAATAAAAAATTCATTTAATATTAATTTTATATATTAACGATATTTTTTTTAATTATATAAAGTGCAATTAATATATTAATGTTATTTTTTTAATTATATATTAACGTTATTAATTTATTTTTTATTTGAAATTTATTTAAATAATTATATAGTAACTAGTTATATGTAACTATGTATAGTATATAATGTAACTAATTATATTGTAACTATGTAACTAATTATAACTATGTATAATATATACTATATAATTATATTGTAACTAATTATTAATATATCCTGTATAATTATATTGTAACTATTTAATATTTGAAAATAATTATATTGTTCAGATTTGTAATTAATTATATTGTTACTATTTAAGATTTGGAAATAATTATATTGTTCAGATTTGTAACTAATTATATTGTTCTGTTTTAAAATGGTGCATCTATATTGTTCAACCCAAAACTTGGTGGGAGTATCCCATTTTAACCTACAAGTACCAAGTTAAAATAAAAATAAAAAAACGAATTTCCACATGGAAATTAAAAAAAAATGTCACGTGTGCAGCAAATACACAGTCAGCACATTATTTTTGTCCACGTAGGCAAGATTCTAAGAATCTTGGCCAAAAAAATGGAACAAGGGCTTTAATGATGGAATCTTTATTTGTTAAGTTCTACTTTAAAAAAAAAAATTAGTGGGTAAACCAAAACACGCCTATATGGCAGGGGGTAAAAGTCATTTAACCATTCAATCATTTTGATTCAGTTCTTTTTATTTTCTAACATTTTTTCCCTCATTTTTTTTATCTTTTTCTTAAAAAAAATTATTTAATCCTCCAAAATTTAAACAAAATATAACATGAATTAGATAATAAAACGCTGGTTAATCCCACAAAGCACTTTGTGTAACATCGTTTAAATTCGACTGTCCCTAGTGGTTCCTTCTTTGGAATCGATAACCACATTCCTAACCATTTTTTGTACTTACCGCTCCCTTTATTATTCCTTTTATGGGGTGGTAAGTACTTCTCAATCACCTTCTTATTCATTCCATATTTATCCTCCTTTTTAATCCTCTTGTCTTTTCCAACATGTTTGTCATTCTCTCTCGGGTTATTTTTTCCACCGATTAATCCTTATCACCTGGAGCAGATGGTTTTTGTTCCTCACTAGATTTCACTACCTTTGTCAAATGACTCGAGAACTTTGTGTTAAGGTCTTCGAACAAAGTGGTCATTATAAAGTCCAACCTCTCATTTCCTACTTCTATACTTAATGTGCCTCTTTATATATCAATGATAGTGTCAGTAGTGCACAAGAATGGCCTACCAAAATGATAGGCACCTGGGGATATCCCTTAATATCCATGATGATAAAATCACTGGGTATGTAGAGATGCCCCACCTTGACATGAAAATTCTCCAATACCCGGATTGGATACTTACTTGATATGTCTACCATATGTAGAGACACGCTAGTAGGCTTTATCTTTCCTATACCCAACTTTTTACATATGGGCAGGGGCATTAAGCTGACACCAGCCCCTAAAACACAAAGCTCCTTACCAATACTCATGGTGCCTAGTTGACAGGGAATGAAAAGACTAATAGGATATTTCAATTTTGGCGGCATACTTTAGATTACTTCACTCGTTGTGGTCGTCATGGGTACTATCTCATGTTCCAACTTCTTCTTTTTGGAAAGAATTTCCTTGAGGAATTTTACATAAGTCGCCATTTAGGATAAAACCTCGGTGAAAGGCACATTCACATAGAGTTTTTTAATCATTTCTACAAATTTCGTGAAATGAGCCTCCACTTTGGCTTTCACAATCCTTTGTGGAAAAGGTATCTTAGGCTTGTATGGATGAGGAGCAACATACGACATTTCCTCCTCTACCTCTTCGACCATCTCCTTTTCAGGCAATGTCAGAACATCCTCCTTAATCTCTTCCTATTTCTCACCAACACTCTCCTTTTGCTCTATTGAATTTTTGGAACTTTCTATCTGAACCCCACCTTTCTTAGGACTTTCCACCTATTTACTACTTCTTGTGTCCACAGTATTTACGCGTCCCCTAGGATTTCGCTCGGGTTTCCCTGGAAAAGATCTATGAGGGAATGATGTTGAAGCTTATTGTTGTGCTATTTGGAATATAAGTGTCTCTAGCATCTTATTAGGGGTGGACATAGACTCAATTTTTTCGTTGTCAACTGCCTAAGCACCTCATCGGTATGGAGATTTTGGTTTCTGAAATTATCATTTTTCGAGTTTGTGTGTCCACAAACTCTCCATCATCGTTTCTAGGTTCGATTTTCTAGGAGCTACGCCTTGTGGGAACCCAGATGGTCCCACGATATTTTGAGTCTATTTTTTATTGTAAGAGAAGTTGGGGTGGTCTCGTCACCCCGGGTTATGGGTATTACAATAAGGATCCTCTCTATGGTTATTAACATAGTTAACTGTATCGTGGTTGGTTCCTCTCACAAAAATCATTTGAAAATCCCCAACGCAATGTCCATTCACTCTACACACCTCATAAAAGGGTCCCGTAGGGGTGGTGGGAGTTACAACAGCCACCGGTGCAGGTATAACGCGCATACTTTTCTGTTCATGTGATCAAATTGGCTAACCTCACACAACTCACCCTTTTATGGGGCCTGGGCATTTTTCTCACGGGAAATTTCCCGTGAATGGTGGTTATTTACCATATCTTCGATTAGATTGTAAGCCACGTCTTGTTGGAATTGAGATGTCACACACAAGAGGGGGGGGGTGAATTGTGCGGTTTGGAAAAATATGGTTTTGAAAACTTTTCGAGATTAAAATAAGAGTTTGAAAAAAAATTATATCTAAGCAGTGGAAAATAAATATTGAAATAAAGTGCAAAATATAAAGAGTTTAACGGAAGAAGAAAAACACCGAGAATTATAGAGGTTCAGTCAAATAAAAAAAGACTTTCTCCTCTCCCCAAGAATTGATCTTGAGAGTTTCCATTAAATATTTGAGAGCTTTTATTAGGTGAGGCTCACGAAACCCCGTGATAATACAAGACGGAAGATATGATCTTTTGTGTATTCTCCATTGAAATGTTGAGACTGAAGTGGCCAAGCTTCCTTCCTAGTGGTAGATTGAAGTGGTAAGACTTATCTCCACAAAATAGTTAAGCTTAATTTGGTTTAACAGGATAACTCATAACCTCTTGAAATTTTAACAGGCTGATATTCTAATCTATGGCAACAACATGTTGAAAAAGATGTTTCAACTTGCAGACTCAACATGTCGAATGGGATGTCATAACCAGAAATATTGGACATATGGTATGTTATAGTTTACAGTTTGGATTCTGTTGGCTTGGTTTAATTACTGAATATTCTGGGAATATTAAGAATCCTATGTGGCGTCCAAGAATGAGGAATTAGAGATCATGTTGGTACTGAAAAATATTCAGTTTTCTAAAGGTTGAGACATTTTAGGAATGTTAAGACATTTTAGGAAACTCTTGATTGAAGACTTATTTTTATGGAGAAGTTTTTGCAGATCTTTAGCAGTTTCCTTACTGCATTTTTGAAGCACAAATCCACATTGTTAATTCTCTATTTTTATGATTGGCATTATGTTTGGTAAAACTAACTTATGGAAAAACATGTTTAACAAGATGTTCAATCAACTAGAGAAACATGTTGAGCAAGATGTCCTATGAAGGATCATACGACATCGTGTCTGTGTATAAGTGGACTTTTGGAATCTGTTAGTTTGTTACAGAGACAGAATATTATGAGAGTATTATGCAATCCTACGTGGCGCTCAATTTAAGGATGAAAGATTTTATCTGTATTCAAGCACTATTCTCAATTTCTAAATACGGAGATTATTTAGGAAACTAATAATTGAAGCCCTATCTTTGTGGAGAATATCTTGGAGCATTTTCAACAGTGCCCTGCTGCGGTTTTAAAGGCCCAATCCAATCCAAAAGATTGGTATAAATAGAAGGCAACAAACCTAGTTGAAGTGTGGAACTTAAGTTGTATTTTGTTAGGGTTTGTGTGTGTTAATTGTAAGCCTCTCTAATATCTTCTTGGTATAAAAGTAGGATGGTTTATGTTATTTTGTAAGTTCACTCATTCATTCATAAGCTTTTAAGTATTGACTGATTGTGTATCACTCATGTATATTTTGATGCATTGAGTTGAGTGTGTGTTGCTTGTTTAGCAAGCTATTGTTCTTGATCGAAGATTTTAAGCAATATCAACTATTGTTCTTGATTAAGGGGTTTTTTAATCTAGTATTGCTTTGTATTTGAAGACTTCGGTGAAAGACTGTCAATATCAGTAACTGAGACTGTGAGACATTGCTGAGATGATTGGGAGTGAGATGGGATTCTCATATCTAGGAAGTTCCTAGATAGAAGTTGCATTGGGTAGGGATTAAGTGAGAGGTTGTAAATCAGGACTTGTTTAGCTTCGAATTAATACTGCTAATAGTAGATTTCCTTTCTGGCTTGGTAGCTCTCAAAGTAGGTGTTGTTGTACAGGGAACTGGGTTTAGGGATGGCAAGCACACCCAAATCCGCGGGGCCCACCCGCACCCGAACCCGAGTCAACGGATGAAAACTCGAATTGACTGAGTTTGGGTTCGGGTTCGGGTACCACCCGATATTTCGGGTGCGGGTTTGGGTAGTGTGAAACTCGCACCCGAAACCCAAAATCACACCCGCTTATATATATATATATATTATATATATATAAATATATATATATATATATATATATATATATATATAGGAAAAATGTATTTTATGTATTTTGTTGCGGGTTTGGGTTTGGGTGAAAAAACCCGAACTCAACGGGTGTGGGCGTGGGTGTTATTTTGCCACCCGAATAACCTTTAGGTTTGGGTTTGGGTGCCGAGTTCGGGTGAGGTTTTGGGTGGTGTGAAACCCGCACCCGACCCGTTGCCATCCCTAACTGGGTTAACAATTATGTGTGTTCAATTACTTTTCAGCACCTTCGAATTGTATTTACCTTGTCATTGTGTGTTATTCAGATATCAGTGTCTCGACATCTCTTAGGACATCTGAGATCTTAATACCAGAATTTCAGCCTCCTTTCTCACACACATATAAATACATTCATGCATCTTAGTCAATACAATTTTGAAACCTGAAAGAGACACACATTATTCTCGTCTTCATTATTTCTCTTGATCATTCATCAAATACACATAATCATTTTAGCTTGTGTGGTCTTAGATTGAGAGTGATAGCGTCCAATGTTAGGAATTTTTACATTCTGATTGGGTGAAGAATTTTGGGGGATTCATTGAATAAAACCATTGGGGTTTTGTCCTCCAATATCTGATTGATTTGGGGGGTTTTGACAAGAAGCTCTGGATTTAATTCAGCCGAGTGAAAGCCTTGACGAACGGTGGGTTCGATCAAGGGAGTAACGGTAGACAGAGGATCAATCAGAGTTCTTGGGTGACAATAATTTACGATTGCAATTCAGTTGAGTGAAATCCTTGAAGAACAGTGGGTTCGGTCAAGGGAGTAACGGTAACCAGAGGATTGATTCGACATCGTTGGGCGACTTGATCTTGCTAAGATCAAGGGGAGAGAAGATAAAGAATCAACATCAAAATTGAGTTTATTTGTTTATTGCTTTAACTTCTCTTGTAATAACAATTTGCAAAGAAATAAAAAATATCTCCATTCCCGTTTGGAACTGGGGGCAGGCGTACCCTTAGCGAGGAAGATAGGGGAACTGCCTAAACAAATTTGGCGTTTTCCTCTCTTCTTATTTCTCTATTAGTTTGTATTGATATTGGTGTAAAATTGTTAAATGGATAATAATTCTAAGTGTTAAATTCTGATACAAATCTGTTTTTGCATAGAGAGTTGCAATTGTTAATTGCAATTGGATATCACAATCAACCACACTTAGAACTTATTGACTTGCTAACAATTGTACACCAACTGTCTGTGAAATTATTTGTGCATAATAAAGTTTGCAAACAAGTGTTCGATAAATTGACTAAGTCAATTTGCCATTTATATTTCATTGGAAGCAAGTGCTTGAGTGTTTAAATTGTTCAAACGACTATATTTCAAAACCAATTGATTCAAGCTATTTCTCATCTTTAGTAATTCTCACATTTATTAAAGGTTTAGTCACATATTCAATTCTATCAATAGCGGTTCGGAATAGACGTGACTCGATCCCGAAGCGCTTCCGTAAGCCATCTTTGAAAACCATTTCTAAAAATGAATAAATTTTTAAGTGGGATCTATTCACCCCCCCTCTAGATCGTAGCCTAGCATCTAACAAAGAAAACAAGCTATAAATACAATGTAATAACCACTTACCAACTACCTTGGTATCCTTATCGTTAAGGGTAGGCCAAAACCCGTCTATCTATAAGCAATTTCAATTAGAATCAAGTCTAAGCGTGCAACTTGGAAGGCCTATCTTTTCTATAGTTATGAGAATATAGTTTGTAAAATCTATTATTTATATCATGCTTGTATATTCAATTTTAATTTATGAGGACATGTTTTCCCCCTTAGAGACTTGGAGAAATGGATCAAAAATTGTATATGTTCAATGGACATTTCTCAAAGGAAGATAGTAAATGCCTCTTGTAAAAAAGTTTGTATTCCTTAAATCTAGCGATGACCTTTTCCTTGGGTCTTTTCTCCATCTTAATGATGCATCTAAATTAAAGTTATCCTAGGGCTTGCATCAAGTTGAATGTTGTAAAAAAAAATATGATCAAGCTCAACTAAATTTACATCACAAAACTCAAATTTACCTCAATGTTTGAAGAAGAGTAGTAGAGGGACGAACTTTAGACTCAAGCATTCTTTATACTTTCATTTTAGAAGGCCCGTCAAATGAATCATGAGCAATGAAAATTGACCAAATGTTCTTTTTGGCCTTGGGAAGTTTTGCTAGTGTGAAATATGTACTTGAAAAAAGTACAATGTTTTTTACCTCTCCTTTGTAGGAACAATGAAGCCCTAATATATGAATAATCAACCCTTTGTTTGGACCTATTCTGGTGTATTTATACTCATACATCTTTGCTCATACCTTTATGATTTTGGCTGTTATGGACATTACGCCACTCTTTCCATTAACAGTCTTTCCATTATTATGGACATTGAAGTTGAGTCATCTTTTTTATCTAAGCCCAAACTGGCCTATCTTAGTTAGAAGAACTCTCCTAAAGCATGGTGTAGAGAGCTTTTATGTATGACACAGGGAGGTTTTACCCCACTCAAGCCAACTTAAATATATCCTGAAGGTTTTGTTGATATAAAGGTACACAGTCCCTCTAGTGTATGAGGCCTGTAAGGATGAAGGGATTTAAGACACAGGGCAAAGTTATTTAAGACATATTGGTTCAGAGCCCCATAAGCACGAGGTCTGTAAGAAAATAGTGAATAATACATAAGGAGAAATTATTCAAGACATGTCGGTTCACATTCCCTCAAGTACAAGGCCTATAAAGGCGAAGTGATTTTGAGACAAAGCGACTTTAGGCCATTAAGAACATAGTAGTACACATTCCGTCAACCACGAGGCTAGTAAAGGCAGAGTGCTTAAGTAAAAATGTATGATGGTTCGCAGTCCATAATTTTTCCAAAAGACAGTTACCATCTTCCTTTGGGAAATGATCGAGCGATTGTATCTCACCTCTCATTTGATGACTAGAAAGAAATTTATTCTGAATACGGAGATCAAATGTGTTCAAGCATATTATTGATATAGCTTTCCCATTAATTTCATTGATCATATCTCGATTATTAGTTTTAATAAAATTTATAGTTGGTATGTTTCGCCTACGGGATTTCAGGAAAATTTGGACGGCATTGTTTATTTGTTTCTCGTTGGCTTGTTATTAGCGAGAGGTCTCCCGTAATGTGCAATTCTACCCTGTTGGGTTCAATGATACCTGGCCCATAGGATGCATGATACCACTATGGGTGAAATGAAACCTGGAGGGTGCAATAGTACCAATATGGGTGCAATGATACCACTAGGAATTTTAGATACTCCGGAGGGTAAAACTCTGAATGATTTATATTCAAATCAAGAGAAAACGTTTTGACAAACAAGGTGTCTTTTTCAAGTACAAGTTTAATTAGCATCATATTTTGATACTCATGAGGTAATTTAACATCTTGCATCTATTTATTGGTGATTCATTTGTTTCTGACTTTTTGTATGATAGCTCGGTTACCTTTAATCCTTGTGGTTCCCTCGAATCTGTTTATAATTCTACATTGTGATCAATTTGATGCCTTTGTTAGTTATAAAAATTAATTGTAATCATCATTACTTCCACGCCAAAAATTGTAACAGATAAAACAAAACATATGAACAAGACAACCCCCATAGATAATTAAACACCCTTAGTCCACAAGACAATACTCCAATTGTGACTAATAAACTAAAAGCCTTATTTTTCTTCTACTTATGTTGTGATTTATTTCAAAGAAATGAAATTGAAGGTCATCGAACTATTAATAATGCTCGATGCATTCTCCCTGTTGGTAGAAAAAGTTGCCTATCAACAACCCCAACAAGTTCCACCTGGTTGCAATTACATTTTTTGGTAACATACAAATTACATATTCATTTGGCATAGGAATTCCATGTAACAACTCCAAGTTAATATGTGGTAAGAAACTTCGTGTTCTGAACATAATATCTAGTACATAAAACAAATCTAGTACCTAAGCTCACCACACCTACAACACCTATGAATATTCGTCACTAGTGTATTCAATAGTTGGCTTTCTAAAGTTTATGCCAACATTATTTACACCTAAAGCATAAAGTCATGTATATATATTTATGATTCCTAACAAAGCAATTCATTAATTTGTGACATAAGCCTATTACCTCATATAAGCACCATTTGCAATTTGCATACATGGTTGAAACAAATTTGACTCTAATGATTGTTACTACATGTTGCAGCATAGACAAATTCACTTTCTCAATGCAAGTGTTTTGAAAAATCTAGACTCAATGGATAGTTAAGCCTTTTTTTTAAAATTGTTGATTTATAAATATCAATAACTTGTTTAAAAAAAATGGCGCTCCTAAAAGTTGAACCGTTTATTATCTCTAATATTATGTCAATTCAACTCAAAGTATATCTTTTTGCATATAGATCAAACTTGAGTGCTCACTAATTTGTTGCGCTTGGCATTGAAAGTGGAGGCAACTAGGTCATGATTTTCCTTTCTTGTAAGTAGTTATTGAGCTCTGATTTAGTCTTTGAACAAGTGTATAGAGTAGTACCAAATGCAGCTAGATCATTCACCATGGCATTATTATGACCCGTTTGTTTAAGCTCTTTTAAAAAAATTATTTTTATAATTTAACATGATTTTGTTGAAAAAAATTATCCAAAAAATTTAATTTGAGTAGTTATTCTTTTATTTTAAATATTTTATTAATTTTCTTTTTGATATCAAAATTTTAAAAAATTACTTAATTTTGAAGCTATTTCAAATAGTTTTTTTATAAAAATTAATTTTAAAATAAACTTTTTTTAAAAAATTATAATTTCGACTATATTTTGATCTTCGATAATTTATATTTATGTTATAGAATGTCAAAATTAGTCTCTCAATTTAAAAAAAAAGAATATAAAAAAACTTATAATATTTTGAAAAACAATTTTATAAAATCCATTTTTAAAAATACAAAAAATAATACATTTTTCTAAAGATAAAACAAACAGGGCCCCAAAACATTATATCATAAGCATATGATAAGACAAATACAAATACTAATGACAAAAACAACTAAAAGATTTTCATTTAAAATTATCATTTCTTGTTAGAAATATAAAACTCTAGTCAGACATAAAACGAGAAATAACAATAACATCAGGACAAAGGTAGTGCCATGATTAAACTTTATACAAGCTCCTAAGCATTACTAACAACATGTTCATTGATATTACATGCAATATACCATTCCTAAAAGAAAGTTCTCTAATGGGCAAAGATAGTGTCATTTTGCCTAGGTGGGCAACAACTAACAAATCACAAAATTCTTATTCACCCGTTCATTTCTTATTCATCAATCAAATATATTCTCACCATGGGCGGAACCTCAAGCATCAATATTAGTTTCACATAAGAATCATTATTACAAAACACCAACAACTATGGCACAAACAAAATAAAGGCAAATACCATCACAAAGTTTTACTCATAAGCAATGATCTACTTAGTTTCCAATCTTACATTCGATGGATGTATAGACCAAGTAAATTTTTTTTAATTGAAACATGCTTAACATTAAACAACAGTTGCAGGAGAAAACATTACAACAAGAGTCCTAATAGGTACACCCTCAATCCAAGTCTTAGAACTTAAAGAGTGACCCAAACCAACAAGATTGTGGGCATCAAAATTCAGAATTCTACCAATAAACATGACAGAACCTAACTTAAACTTGCTAAGAAGCATCCTGCAATCAGCCGCAATAGGCTCGATAACAACATTAACCGTGGGAGAATTAACACAATCCACCACTGTTTGGGCATTCGACTGCATGAGAATATACTCAAAAGTCAAAAACCAGAGAAAAGGCTAAATTCAGACTCCATCTCATGGATAATACCTCAGCTAAATCAGGCGGAATATCCATATCCTCCCTACTGCTAGCAGCATAATGGATCTTGAGATCCCGGTCCTTAAAAACACATCCAAAAGCCACCGTATTATCAGGATAGACCAATTAACTTCAAACATAAGAGAGAGGTAAATTTTGATAAAAAGATTTTTCAAAAAAATTTAAGAAAACTGTTGATTTTACTTGGTCAATTTTAAGAAAGCTGATGAAGTGGAGATTTAAAATATGCTTTGATTGATGGGAACATAACAGAGCGGGGGGAACTAGAACATAATAGAGCGAAGCGGAATGAAATATAGATTCTACTCCATTGTTTGATTATTTTATTAAAAATATCTCATTCCACCACATACACCCTAAATTGGATGAAACAAAAAAAAATAGAGAATTGGATGAAATGGATTTCGTCATGTTCCATTTTATTTCATCCAGTGTTTTAAAACCCGGACCGGTCATCAAACCGGTGAGGGTACTTGGTCACTGGTTCATTGGTTGAACCATTGAGTCACTGGTCGAACCACATGACTAAATCAGATTAAACCGAATAACTTGGTTGAATAAACCAGTCTCTATTGAAATACTATATATTTATTTGTGAGATATTGGATCGAACTCTAGTATTGTGGAAGGGTAGCTTCTTGGTTCGATAGTTCGACAGAGTTAAGCATGAAGTCGAAGGATTGTTCACATGCTGGTGTCGAAGTGTGCATGCTGTAGTCGAAGATGGGTCTAGCATGCAGATGTCGAAGATGCTAGGGTTGTTAGCATGTTAAATTAGGTTTTAGTGTTTAAACCCTAATTTGTTAAGTTAGCTTGTTTATTAAGTTGGCTTGTGTAATGGGCCTTGCTGAAAAAGCCCATTAGTTAGTATGTTAGGTTTTATTATAAATAGCATACTAGTCTCTCATCATTGCTAAGCTGCAAATCCTAATTTAGGGTGAGAGAGGTTATTTGTTATTCTTGTAAACTTGTAATCTTGTTCTAAGAGAAAGTGAAAGAATAGCAGTTATAACCAATTCTTGTGTTCTTCTTATCCTCTCTAATTCCCTATTATACTTTGTTATTGGTATCGGTTTTCACAACAAATTGGTGCGGTGAGCGTGGAGAAGATGCCTTCAACAAAGTATGAGATTGAAAAGTTCACCGGAGTGAATGATTTCGGTCTGTGGCGCTTGAAGATGAAAGCTCTACTGGTTCAGCAGGGTTGTTTGGAAGCGTTGAAGGGAGAGGCAGCCATGAATGCAGAATTGACGGCAGCGGAGAAGACAAATATGATCGAGAAAGCACACAGCGCAATTTTGTTGAGCCTTGGTGATAAGGTTCTCCGGCAGGTATCAAAGGAGACGACGGCATCAGGGTTATGGGTGAAACTTGAAAGTTTGTATATGACCAAATCGCTGGTAAATCGACTCTTCCTGAAGCAAGCTTTGTATTCATTCAAGATGATTGAAGACAAAGTATTGGCTGAGCAGTTGGATATGTTCAACAAGCTGATTCTTGATCTTGAAAATATTGATGTGAAGATCGATGATGAAGATCAAGCGCTGTTACTATTGTGTTCTTTGCCTCGATCACATGCTCACTTCAAAGAAACTCTCTTGTATGGAAGGGAGTCCCTGACGTTTGAAGAAGTTCAATCAGCCTTGTACTCTAAGGACTTGAATGAACGAAAGGAGCATAAACCTTCGACTGTTGGCGAAGGTTTGGCCGTTAAAGGAAAACTCTTACGAAAGGATGGTAAGTTCGACAAGAAGAAAGGCAAAAGCCAGTCGAAGACTTACAGTGGCGAAGCATCTGGCATTCGATGCTACCATTGTAAGAAGGAGGGTCACACAAGAAAGGTGTGCCCTGAACGCTTGAAATATCATGGAGGTAAGGATAATGGCAACGCTGCCATTGTTCAAGATGATTTCGAATCATCTGATGTTCTTGTGGTTTCAAGCAGTGACTCTAAGAAGGAGTGGATTATGGATTCAGGTTGCACTTGGCACATGACTCCAAACAAAGACTTGTTCGAGGAATTATGTGATCAAGATGGTGGATCAGTATTGCTGGGAAACAACAAGGCTTGCAAGATTGCAGGTGTTGGATCTGTGAGATTCAAGCTCCATGATGAGTCAATAAGGTTGTTGACTGAAGTCAGGTATGTTCCTGATTTGAAGAGAAATCTGCTTTCTCTTGGTGAATTCGACAAGAAAGGATATGTTTTCCAAGGAGAGAAAAGTATCCTAAGAGTCATGAAGGGTTCGAAGGAAGTCTTGAGAGGCGTGAAGAAACAAGGCTTGTATACCCTTGAGGCTGAAGTTGTAAGTGGTTCGACAAATGTTGCATCCACGAAACCTTTGTCGAAAACAGAAATCTGGCACATGAGATTGGGCCATGTCAGTGAAAGGGGTCTGGTCGAATTAGGGAAACAAAATCTGCTTGGTGGAGACAAAATCGAAAAGCTGAAGTTTTGTGAACCCTGCGTACTTGGAAAATCTTGCAGAGTGAAGTTCAACAAAGGGAAACAAAGAACACATGGATCCCTTGATTACATCCATGCTGATCTTTGGGGGCCTGCAAGGTGTCCATCACATTCAGGAGCACGGTATTTTCTATCCATAGTAGATGATTATTCCAGAAAATTATGGGTATTCATCCAGAAGACTAAGGATGAAACTTTTGAGAATTTCAAAAGTTGGAAGACTCTGGTTGAAAATCAGACTGGCAGAAAGGTCAAGAGGTTGAGAACCGACAATGGCCTTGAATTTTGCAATGAGGCATTCGACAGTTTTTGTGCTGCCTCTGGTATTGCAAGGCATAGAACTACTGCAGGTACTCCACAGCAAAATGGTTTGGCTGAAAGGTTTAATCGAACTATTTTGGAGAGAGTCAGATGCATGTTGACTAGTGCGGGGTTAACAAAGGTGTTCTGGGCTGAGGCTGTTTCGACAGCAACATATCTGATAAACAGATGTCCTTCGACAGCGTTAGATATGAAAACACCTGAAGAAGTTTGGTCGGGACATCCACCAGATCTCGACAAACTGAGAGTATTTGGCTGCGTAGCCTATGCTCACATTAGGCAAGACAAGGTCGAACCTAGAGCTCTGAAATGCATGTTCATGGGATACCCTGAAGGAGTCAAAGCTTATAGGCTATGGTGCCTAGAGCCAGGTCACAGGAGGTGTATCACCAGTCGAGATGTAGTTTTCAATGAAGCTGAAATGGCTTTTAAGAAAACTGATGATGTTGGTCGAAGTACAGAAACATCTGACGAAGAGCTGGAACAGGTAGAGATTCCTGTTGAGGTGGAGCATGTTGATGCTGAAATGCATATCCCAGATGAAGTCGAAGAAGAAGCAGAAGATGCTGAAGTTGAGGAAACTGACGATGACTACCTATTGTCGAGAGATAGGTCGAGAAGAGTCATCAAGCCACCTCAGAGACTTGGATATGCAGATCTTATAGCTTATGCCTTAATCTCTGCAAGTGAGGTTCTAGACGAAGAACCTAGAGACTATAAGGAAGTTATGAGGAGTCGAAATAAGACTGAATGGCTGAAGGCCATGGATGATGAGATGAAATCTCTTCATGATAATCATACTTGGGAACTGATCAAGAAACCTGATGGGGCAAGGTTAGTCAGCTGTAAATGGATTTTCAAAGTTAAGGAAGGAATTGAAGGAGTGACGTCGAAAAGATACAAGGCAAGGTTAGTTGCAAGGGGTTTCACTCAGAAAGAAGGTGTCGACTTCAATGATGTGTTTTCTCCTGTTGTGAAGCATAGGTCCATTCGAATGTTGCTTGCCATGGTGGCACAGTTCGATCTTGAACTGGAACAGATGGATGTGAAGACTGCGTTCTTGTATGGTGATCTAGATGAAACGATCCTGATGAGGCAACCTGAAGGGTATGTCGAAAAGGGGAAGGAAGATTATGTGTGCAAGTTAAAGAGATCTTTGTATGGGCTGAAACAATCTCCTCGACAGTGGAATAGGAGATTCGACAAGTTCATGGCACGCATAAGTTTCATTAGAAGTCAGTTCGACCACTGCGTTTACTTCAGATTTCGACCTGGTAATTCATTTGTTATTTTGTTGCTTTATGTGGATGATATTCTCATAGCAAGCAACAATGTTGAAGATGTGATGAGGGTGAAGGCTGAACTCAATAAGGAGTTCGATATGAAGGATCTGGGAGCTGCTTCCAGGATTCTTGGAATTGACATTCGAAGAGATAGAAAGAAGTCGAAGTTATGTCTATCTCAAGAGGCATATCTACGGAAGATTCTTGAAAAGTTTGGTATGTCGAATTCGAAGCCAGTTGTGACTCCAACAAACCCTCAATTCAAGCTGAGTATTGATCAGTGTCCCAGTACTGATGTCGAAAGAGCCTATATGAATAGCATCCCATATGCTAATATAGTTGGTTCTTTGATGTATGCTATGGTCTGTACTAGACCCGACATAGCTTACGCAGTCAGTCTTGTAAGCAGGTACATGGCGAATCCTGGAAAGGCTCACTGGCAAGCATTGAAGTGGATTTTAAGGTACATAAATGGGTCTCTGAATAGAGTCCTAATTTATGGTGGAGCCTTGGGTGAAGATAGTAAAGCAGTAATAGAAGGATATGTCGACTCTGATTATGCAGGTTGTATGGATTCCAGAAAATCTATTTCTGGATATGTTTTCACTATGTTTGGCACTGCAATTAGTTGGAAAGCAACACTTCAGAAGGTTGTTGCTCTATCAACCACTGAAGCGGAGTATATTACCCTAACTGAAGCTGTGAAAGAAGCATTGTGGCTTGAAGGTTTTGCGAAGGAGATGAAACTTCAAGGTCGAGGTATCACTGTTAAATGTGATAGTCAAAGTGCAATACACCTGTCGAAGAATTCAGCCTATCATGAGCGAACTAAGCACATTGATGTGAGGCTGCATTTCGTCAGAGGAGTAATCGAGCGTGGAGAAGTCCAAGTGTTGAAGGTTTCGACTGAAGACAATGCTGCTGATATGATCACCAAGACATTGCCGAGTTGCAAGTTTTTCCACTGTATGCAGTTGATAAAGCTGCGTGAAGAAAGCTAGTCTGTTCCTTGACATTGTAGAGTTTGGTCCAAGGTGGAGATTTGTGAGATATTGGATCGAACTCTAGTATTGTGGAAGGGTAGCTTCTTGGTTCGATAGTTCGACAGAGTTAAGCATGAAGTCGAAGGATTGTTCACATGCTGGTGTCGAAGTGTGCATGCTGTAGTCGAAGATGGGTCTAGCATGCAGATGTCGAAGATGCTAGGGTTGTTAGCATGTTAAATTAGGTTTTAGTGTTTAAACCCTAATTTGTTAAGTTAGCTTGTTTATTAAGTTGGCTTGTGTAATGGGCCTTGCTGAAAAAGCCCATTAGTTAGTATGTTAGGTTTTATTATAAATAGCATACTAGTCTCTCATCATTGCTAAGCTGCAAATCCTAATTTAGGGTGAGAGAGGTTATTTGTTATTCTTGTAAACTTGTAATCTTGTTCTAAGAGAAAGTGAAAGAATAGCAGTTATAACCAATTCTTGTGTTCTTCTTATCCTCTCTAAATAAGGTTTTAACAAAGTCTAATTATATTTTAATTTTATTTAAAAAAAAATAATGAAAACGACGTCATTTTGTGCAAAAAAAAAGAGAGCATGCATTTGAATTGTCGATTTTCTAAAACTGCCGGTTCATTGGTTTTTTCCGGTTTTGACCAGTTTTGACTGATTCTCACCGGTTCAATAGCATATCCAGTCCAACAATCAGACCAGACCGGTGACCCCTCCGGTTTCTGGTCCGACTGACCGGTTCGGTCCGGTTTTTAAAACACTGATTCCATCTATTATTTACAAAATCCAAACAATGGAATCTCATTAATTACCACTTCAAAATTTGTACTGGTTCTACCTTAAACCACGTGGCTTACTCTAGTCTCCAAAGAATTTCTTTTGAGAGTTCTTCTAAGAACTTGAATTTTTTTTCTTAGGATTAACCCACAACTTTCTGCACCAAGATTTTACCCAAATTTATTTTTCAACCTTTATAATTAGATCAGAGTTACAAGAGAATGACACTCTTAATTTATAATTATATCTTAATTCAATTAAAACAACAGTTACACAAACATAACTCTTACTGAAGTATTTTGCTTTCTCATCACTAAAATAATTCTAAGTGTATAAGAAGGTTTTAAGAAGAAAGTGAGTAAGATAGAAGAGTAATTATTCAGATTCCTTGCGTTGTTTATAAGTGTACATAAGTCCTCCATATATAGTAAACATTTGACTAAAAAAGTAAATAATTTTGGAACAAAGTCACTCCATAATCAATTAATCAACGATAGTAATCTATTACGAACTAGCATTTTAGGAAAGAAAATTCCAGAACCTGAGCTTAATTGGTTAAAAGGTTTCTTAGTCGATTATAAGGCGAGTTTGCTCTATAATCAATTAGATAAATGTCCTAATCGATTATAGAGCAAATTTTCACTTCCTAATTGATTATGTACACTTCTTAATCGGTTAGCCTTGGGCCACAAATGCTTTTAAGAATATTTTGAAAATAGAAGAAGTTTTAGAAAAAAGATTTAAGTGTGTGTATTTGTGTGCATTACTTTAGTACTTTGAGAGGTACTTACACTTATTACAAACTAATTAATTATAAGCAGAGAAAAACAAATAAGCCAGGATCACAAGCGAGCTTTGCATAAACTTCAGTTTCTTTGATGTTGTTCTTAGGATTTCGTTCTCTTGCGCTAAACATAAGAATTTTCTCGCTTTTTGATTTACTTAAATACTTTGTCTTCCTTGATGATGTTTATGATATATTTTTTTAAATAAATTTTGTCATCATTAAAACCACAATTACATGCATAACACATAGAACCACATAATGTGTGTCGATAAATAAAACACCTTCACCACATCTCTTTCTTGGATTGATTTCTTTGTTTTCGTGTTAGTGGTTCCTACAGGGTCACACTTCTTCATCGTGTGCCTCGATTGTGATGCTTGATGACCATGTTCGTATGACGATGTCGTTCATATTTATTTGAGTTCTAATGCTTTGTTTTCGTTTTTCTTTCTTTCGCCTTTTATAAAAAAGTATGGGCTTCAGAGGTTCCCTGTGAAATTGCTCCAGGATATCCCTATCTCTTTGTGGTATTTTGTTGTTTGTCATTATGTTTACTATTTTAGTAATTGAGTCCCTCACAATAAGAATTGTTGCACATCTCCTAAAAACATGGCTTTTGCATGCATAAAATATGTCTTTGACTAAAAGTCAATGCAAGTTGATTCAAATGAACATAATTATGACTAGAATCAAGAATTTATGGCTGACATGATTCAAATCATAAATGGTTTTTGACTCAAATCATGAAGTTTTTCATTTCCCGTAAGTTGATTTATGAAACATGATTTGAATCATGAGAATGTTTGATTTGAATCATGAGCAAGATTGTGAAATTGGAATTTTGATTATGGAAATGTGGTTCAAATTAAGACCATACTCAATTTGAATCATAGTTGGTTTTGATTAGGATCAAGAGTTGGTTTGATGCGAACCATGAGCAAACTATTTATTTTTAAATCAATTCTGGAACCTTGATTTGAGTCATGGTTGAGTGTGAATCGAATCACATGACTCAAATCACTGAACACAAATATGAGTTTCTTATTTACCTAATTTGATTTTCTCTCTATAAATAGATTTGAATCATTTGTTATGTCTTTTACTCAAATAAAATGGCCATTTTACTCTATTTTTGTGCCGCATCTCTAACACATATATAAAAAGCACTCTCTCAAATTTTCAATTAACCTTTGGTAACATTTGTTGTTCATCATTCACACATTCAATTTTTTCTAAGAGAAACCACGAAGACTTTTTTTTTAGAGTCAGTCTCTTGAGGGAGAAACTTTGTTTTGCATGAGAGTTTCTAAAACCTCATTTTCTACCTCAAATATTAAACACCATTGACGAGTAGGAGTACTGCTCAAATCTAGGAGAGAGTGTGATTTCTAGTTGTGAGGGATTCATTACAAGTATTAATGATTTTGTGAAATTTTTAAAGATAGAAAATATGGTTTTTGGATTTCTGGTGAATGATTTCCATTGAATAAAAAGAAGTATTCCCTAAATAGGATTTGGAGTTTCTAGTATTTGTCATTAGTTCAAAGACTCGTACAAGGTAATCTTAATGAAATCAAGTAAAAATTGCTATTAAGAAGGATCCTGGAGTATTTATACTGTGTGAAGGTGATTTAACTAAAGATCGTGGATCTTAGAGATTTAAGAAGTCTTGTTAGCTATGTGTGATTGAAGAAGAATCAAGAATTAGGGTAGTATTGCTTAGTGATTGATTTTAAGAATTTCAAAAAAATTTCTTCATTATCATTGAATACTTGTCATGAATACACGCTCAAATCCTCATATGGTACGCTATAAATAGACATTCCTTTCTCACTATTTTGCATTACATATTTTTTATTCAAACCTTGTCTGTGAAATTGTTCTTGCAAAATTATCATGAATCCAAAAAGATTGAGTTTCTCCTCCAGCCCTCTTACTGATGATTTCACCACCAAACTACAAGAAATAAGGTTCTTTCAACACTTTGTCAACTGAATCCTCCTGAGAATTCATACCCTAGCTCTAAAAGATTTCAAAGAATGTAAATTCTTCAAAACCTTTGAAGAACTCAACCTCTCCACCTTTCTCTGTATGCCTTTAAAAAGGATTATACATCCCTTGTGAAAATGTTCTTCTCAAACCTTAATTTCACTAATGGAATACTTCAAAAAGAAGTAAGAAAACATAGGATAAATATCTCAGTAGAAGAATTTTGAGAGATACTAAATCTCCCCCGTGGAGATAGAATCATTGAGCTTGGAGACAAAGCCTACCTGTACAACTACTTCATTGTTGCATCTTCCCTTATGATAAAACACTTGAAATTTGGTTTGGAGACGAAAAATTGATTGAGAATGGTTGAAGTTTTGTGGTAGGATTTGGTTATGGGGGAAATGAAGAGAATGAAATAGTGGTAGGGGTGATCATGCAGCAACCTGGCATACCAACAATATTTTTGGATATGCATATCCGAAAATACCATTGAATATTTAAATTCAAATAATAATAATAATGTGTAAACATGAGTGTCTTTGGAGATGCATTTCCGAAACACCTTAAATATTGATTTAAGGTACGTTCAGAAATGCATTTTCGAAACACCTTAAAAATTAATTTAGCGTGCGTTTAGAAATGCATCTCCAAGTAACATTTTTGAGTTTTCAGATATTTATTTCACCCTTCTAAGAAAGTATTAAGAAATTCACTTCAATTTTTAATCTCCAATTCAATTTGTAATTAAAACATTTAAACTAAAACAAAAAAATTATACCAAAAAAAAAAAAAAGGATAAAGGAGCTAGAGGGGAATAACTTGAAAGAATCTAGGGTGGATCGTAAATTTAGTAACAAAACAAAACAAACAGTAACAAAATAGAACTCACTCACACTCAGTCTTATAATTTTCCCATACCCCATAAGCACATAGCATGATACTCCATCTTCTGTGGCTTCTCTAGCCAGCCTCTACTTTTCTCCCTCAACGCAAAAACCACCACACCACCACCACTCTCATTAACACCACTCTAGGGTTTCCCATTTCCAAACGACACCGTTTCAAAACCACAAACCTTCATCGTTTAACTTCCGACGCTACTGGTTCACCGTTCACCAATGACGACCGCGCCATCACCGGTGAAGTCTCAACCGCTTCACAACTTCTCTCTCCCCTTCTTGAAATGGGGCGGCACCGGGAAGAACAACACCAACACCACTAACCACCAACGCTCCCGTCGTCCTCCCGATCACGCTTCCTCCGAGCCTGATTCCGAGCCTGACTCCCGTCCTCACCGACTCGGATCCCGAACCTCCAGGCACCGATTCGGACTCCCTTCTTCTTCATCCTCGAAAAATCCTCCACCGTCTTCCAACTTGGAAACCGACGATGATGCCGGAGGGGATAGTAAGCGGGACGTTGAAGAAGAGGTTACTGTCGCCGGGGAGATAGTGCAGAAGCCGTGGAATTTGAGGCCGAGGAAACCTATGCTTCCGAGAGGCGCTTTTGAGATCGGGACTGGAGCTGGAGGTTCTAAAAGCAACAACGGTGGAGAATTGCAGGAAGCGGTTAACAACAACGGGGAGAATCCGGCGCCGAAATCGCTTCGGCTTCGGGGTTTTGCTGATACGGGATGTGCTGAGAAGAAGGAGAAGAGGAAATTCTGGATCGCTCTTTCGAAGGATGAGATCGAAGAGGATATTTTCGTGATGACTGGTTCTAGGCCCAATCGCAGGCCGAAGAAGAGGGCAAAGAATGTTCAGAAACAAATGGATGTATGATTCTCATAATCTCATTCACCCATTCAGTTTTTCAATCCCTAACAACACGTTCTTCTGATTGATTCTGAAAACTTTCTTTTTTTGTTTGTTTTGATTTTCAGAATGTTTTCCCTGGATTATGGTTAGTGGGTATAACTGCTGATGCTTATAGGGTAGCTGATACACCAACAAAGGTGCTATCTTTGTGTTTTTGTTTGTTTTTGATGATTTTTGTGTGTTTTTGATGATTTTTACTGATTGTTTGATGATTGATTGTTGCAGAGATAGATAAGCTGTGAAGTGAATTGCAGCTTGTAAATGGGGTATGGAAGTGAGGTATAAAGTTGAAGAATTTTGTAAAGAAGGAGATATTGGAAGGAGTGAATTGAAGATGCTAATTCCCTTGCTTTTGTTGGTTTTAACAAGGGTTTACTCTAGTTGGTTTTTTACTTGTTCATTGTAGTGGTAGTGGTAGTAGTATATTGCTGGAAGGAAAGAAAGATATATATGAGTATATATAGTTTAATTAATAGAGTAAGAGTTTATTGTTACAATGATAATTTCAGAGCTTTTGTTTGGTATTTAGCTTTGTTTTTTTGGGGTGGGAGGATTATATTAATTTTGATGCTTCACTTGGTTTTGGTGTTTGACAGGCTTGTAGCAAGCTTGTAGTTAAACTTGCAAAGCCTCTTTAAACTTCATGCTTCTTGGCTCTGGATGAGGCCTTTGTCACAAGAACCACTTATGAGGTTGCATTAGTTTTTATACAATGACTGCATCATGTTTTCTGCATTTCCTTTGTTTTCATGTTATTTAGTTTCATTGATTTGCTCCTTTAAAACTTTGCTTTGATAATCTCCATCATTGTCATCATTAGTTTGTACGAAGAGAAGCCAAATCTCCATCATTGCATTGATCATCTCCATCTTTGTCATCATTAGCTAAGAATAATCAAGTGCTGTAATGTTTGAGAATCATGTTGGGGCATTTGTTTATATTGTAATTTTTTTATCTTCCCTTTTGGTTATTTGTCAACTTTGTTTGACATTTGTTTCAGAAATTTTGTCACCTTCTTTGAAATGTTTTATCCACTGTGTTTTCTTTGAAATTTTTTATCCACTGTTTTTTCTTTGAAATGTTTTGTCCAATGTGTTTTACTTATATTGTTCATTTTCCAGAGGAGGAAAGGTCTTCCAAGTCTCAAACCACAACCAATTATGTTTTTTCTGAATAATAATCTCTGCAAGAATTTCAGTGTTTTTGCTCCACTAATCTATTTCTGTTTCCTTTTCTCAAACCGCATGTTTGATCACTTGATGTACAAGTTTGCAAACTTTACATTATGAATGGTGACTGATGCCTTATTATGTTTTACTTGGCAACAATCAACATGAGGTAAAAATAAAACAACTAGTAGCTGCATCTCAACCTTATAGCACTCGGTCAATTGCAAATTGCAACAATTGTGTATACTTTTGTTTCTTGTTTAGACACAAGAGCCTAAAGGGTACTTAACTTTCTGGCAATCTTTGAATCTGGCTCAGCAGAATCTCAGTTTTTAATGATAAGTGCAAAGAGTGTTCATTTGCACATAGTTGTTCAATTGTGGTTGGTATGATGTATCCTTGTACTGTGTGTACATTTCTGTTTTCTGCATTTCACAAAAGATCTGAAGGATCAGGATAAGGCATGGAGTTAAATTTGTGTGTACTTGGTAGATTAAGTGATTGCCAAGTAACCTTTGTTATATTTTCATTCATGCCAAGTGCATTTTCAAATTTCCTTTTCATTAAGGGTACCCTTTCTGGCTCAGGGTTTCAGGTAAAAATTGGAAACTCACCTTGCCTTCATACTACTGTTAGTTGTGTGGAGTTGATTAAAGTGAATGATCAATTAACCTTTACTTGCATTCATCCTTTAGACATTAGAAGTTATATTTAAAATTTTGTGTCAAATATTTAAAAGAGAAAATCATTTAAACATGTTTGTAACTGAAAATACTTGTTTAATATAAAAACCTTAAACATTCTGTGTTGGGCGAAGCTCTAGTGTCCAATCAGTTTTTGATATTCAAGGAGGCATCTGTGTAGTTTTGTCCTGCTTAAGATAGGACTTAGTCTGAATACTTTTTATTTTTTTAATGATATATAATTGTCTACGAGTTCGGCTGCAAATTTCTATATTGTTTAACAGTTTGACTGATCAATGGTCAAATCCCCGAAAGTCTTCACAATATTTAAAGAGGCCCACATAGTATACTAAGTGAAAAAGAGAAGACTTATGATTATGATGTAGGCATTCTTTCTCACACACGATGTTTTTGTCTCACACAACACCACACCTTCCTTTACATTGTGCCATCGTCAACGGCAGCTCCCATTATCACTTTTCTTTCTCTCTAACTTGTAAAGTTCACATCAACTCATTCACTTCAATGGGTCGTTTACACAGAGATTTCACTGTCGCCACATGCCATCCTCATCTTGCACTCAAACACCTGTCTCCCTTTCCACTTCACTCTGATTCTGCTGCTAACCTTGATTACTCGTCATCTTTTAATTTTTTATGGTTCAAAATGGAGTAATACATCAAACATTTTGTTCTCATACTTCAAAACAACATCATAATGTTGAATATAAAGATCATCATATAGTTGAAACAACACATACTTTGCTTATAATATTAATGTTTATTTGAAGTTTCGGGGATATGTTTTGAGTAAAGTTCCTTTAGTATGTATCACTCCTTGAGTTTTTGGATTCATTTGCTTTGTTTATAGTCTTACTCCAAGATTTGATTCATTGTCTACTCATACAATTTAGTGTTTACTCATACAATTTAATGTGTTTTCCTTGGTTATTCAAGAGTTCATATAGGATATGTCACTATTGTTTCTCCTCTACATGTATATGGATGTTACATTCTTTGAAGATACACCATTGTTTCTATTATTGTTACTGTTGTTTCTCCACACAATTCTATTCGACCATCCATGTTTGTTATTGACCACTCAGGAACCAATTTTCCCTATGGAGTTACTAGTCCACTTTCCTTGCGTTAGGTTAGACTTATGCTACTTAAAAAAACATATGAAACTTTATAGGTATATATATATATATATATATATATATATATATATATATATATATATATATATATATATATATATATATATATATATATATATATATATATATATATATATATATATATATATATATATATATATATATATATATGAGGAGGGTTATATTTACTCTAAGAGTAAGTGTTCAACACTTACTCCAAATCATAACCATTGATTATCATTAATCCAACGGCTTTAATTAAAGTTTTATATAGAAAAATATTTCCAAAAATAATTAAATTAAGTATTCATTTAAAACCGTTAAATTAATGAAAATCAATGGTTAAAATTTAGAGTAAGTGTTGAACACTTACTCTTGGAGTAAATATATCCCTCCTCATATATATATATATATATATATATATATATATATATATATATATATATATATATATATATATATATATATATATATATATATATATATATATATATATATATATATATATATATATATATATATATATATATATATATATATATATATATATATAGGGGACGACTCAGGTGAGAACACTTGGTTATTATGAGAAATGAGAACAATAAATCACGACCATTAAATTTTGATTTTGTTGATTTTAATGAACTGGATTGGTTTCTCTTTCTAGAATCCTTAATATTTATTTTAAATCAAGAAACCAATCCAGTTCATTAAAATCAACAAAATCAAAATTTAATGGTCGTGATTCATTGTTCTCATTTCTCATAATAACCAAGTGTTCTCACTTGAGTCGTCCCCTATATATATATATATATATATATATATATATATATATATATATATATATATATATATATATATATATATATATATATATTCTCATTTCTCATAATAACCAAGTGTTCTCACTTGAGTCGTCCCCTATATATATATATATATATATATATATATATATATATATATATATATATATATATATATATATATATATATATATATATATATATATATATATATAGGGGACGACTCAAGTGAGAACACTTGGTTATTATGAGAAATGAGAACAATGAATCACGACCATTAAATTTTGATTTTGTTGATTTGAATGGCCTGAATTTGTTTCTCTTTCTAGGATCTTAATATTTATTTTAAATCAGCATAGAAAGAGAAACCAATCCAGTTCATTAAAATCAACAAAATCAAAATTTAATGGTTGTGATTCATTATTCTCATTTCTCATAATAACCAAGTGTTCTTACTTGAGTCGATATATGAAAAAAAGACTAAATAGATTGGTCTATATATGCATATATATTAGGAAAAGAAAAAGCTAAATTGGCCGACCTATAAGACTTCTTAAGTAATATGGATTAATTGAAAACCTTAATGAAAAACAGGCTTTTAAAGAGGTCAGATTAGGCAAAAAAAGAGAGCCTATAATAGGCCATAGGTCAGGCTCAGGCCCTGTAAGTTTATCGTAGGTCAGACTCATGCCTTCTAAAGCTTAGGCTAACCTAGCCTATCTTCACCCCTACGACCATAATGTTGCACCTCATACGAGTGACGTGTCAAGACACATTTTAAGTAAACTAACATGATTCTCTCAGTCAATAATCAAAATAATCCAAGTCTTATGGGTTAACCATACCTCTTATATTAAAAGCTTAACGCAATTCACTTTAACTATTGAGTCAAGGTAGGGGACGTGTGACCACATTGATAGGTGATAAAACAATTGTTTTCGAAAGAAGATCGTGCCTATAAATACTTAATTCACCAACTAAAAATTCATTCACTCTTTATATATCAGATATAGTGAAATATCTATTTACTCGCATCAAGTATAGTAGGAGTCTACCGTGGGATTCGATAAAATTTTCCCGAAACGCACTTTCACATGAAACTCCTATTAAGCCTAACCACCATTCCAAAACGGAAGGTTGTTGCCAATAATAACAATGACGGCTGAGATTCCATAATGGGGATGTATGCCACTATGGAAGAGTTACGCCGCTGAAAAGAAATCCTACAAAACAACATTATGAACCTTGAACAACAAAAACAATTGGAGAGAGGCGAACACAAGAGTACAAAGACCTTGGATCCTCAACCTCTCTACGATAAGATCTAGGATGCGCCAGTTCAAGAAAACTTTGAGCCATCCTATTTGGTGAGATTCGGCGTAAAAATTGACCCCAAGAGAATGTTATCGCCGCCAATACCCATATTGCAATGATAGGCACGAAAAATTCCCTAAAGTACAGGTTCCTTTCCAAGACAGTGAGAGAGGTGGCTTGGCGTTGGTACATGAAGTTACCCATTTCTCTATGACCAGCTACCAAGATTAGGGATGGCGAAAAAATCAGTATTCCGGAGTATCAGCGGGTAAAAGTCGTCAGAAGTATTGAACAAGTGACTCCAAACACAATATGAAGGAGGGGTGAATTGTGATATTCAAAATTTACGATTAATTTAAAATATATTTTACTTTAAAATCAATTTATGTTAATTCAACGATTAAACAAAGATAAAGTAGCAAAAAGTAAATAAGAAAGAAATTGGGAGTAAAGAAAAGGAAAAGACTAAAAATAAAGAGACGGAGTTAGAGACATTGCACCAAGATTTATACAAGTCCGTCCTACCACTTGGCTTACTCCTGTACCCAAGAGCTTTCTCTTGAGTGTTCAGCTAAAAACGAGTCTAACTTTTAAAGATATGCTTACGAATATTTTACAACAATGAAACATTTTACACAAGCTAATCCTCAAATCAAATCGAGCTTTTGACAAGATGAGATCATAAACCAAATAGAACTTAATCGATTATGTCACTAATCAGTTAGAAGCCCGCCTAAACGATTAAGAGACTTTACAAAAGATTTAAGTTAGTATATCTAATGTGTTAATTAATTATCTAGTGTAAAACTAATTTCTAATTATTTAAACAGGTTAGTAATCACTTAGGTACGTTCATAAAACATTTTCAAGTGATTTTATAAAGTGAGAAAGGCTTATAAAACATTTGGGTGCGTGTGTGAGAGTTGATTTAGTATCTTAGGAGTTACTCTTATACTTTTACAATAAATTGATCACTCAGACACATGACAACAAGTTTCCACACTTCATCTCTTTCACAACTATGAAGCTTCAAGTTCTCTACTTGATTCATCATTGATTTTTCATTTCATCTGGAACTTGAGTCTTCTAATGACGAGGCTTGATGTAACTTCTTTGATAGTTACCATCATCAGAAGTTGCTGGAGTAGAGATCATCGAGGACTTCACTGAACGCTCTTTGACTTTGGATGTTATCATAATCAAAACCACCAAGGTTATCTAATGGTTTGTACTAGCAAGCACATAGATCCATATTCTCCCTATTTTTTATGATGACAAACATCTCTCAAGGAGGTGGAAGAAAAAAATATGGGTAAAAGATTGGAGTGGTTAAACTCACCTCATAAATATATAAAGTGTATTCTACTCCTTTCGAGAGTACACTTCTCCCTCTTTGGCATAATAAAAAATGGGAAAACTAGGTAAGCACATATATCATATAAAGCACATAGAGAAAGAAAAAAAAGGGAGAAGATCATCTAGCAGATTTTAATCAATGCATAATTGATTTAACATTCATAATTCAGTTCTTATGAAAAAGAAATTTTCCTTAGGAAAAAGTTTAGTAAAAATATCTTATAGTTGATAAGAAGAAGTTACATGCTCAATTACACAATCTCCCTTTTTTAAATAATCCCTAATGAAATGGTGCCTAACCTCAATGTTTAATTAGAGAGTGAAGTACCCGATTTTCCAAGAGGGATATGGCGTTAGTGTTGTTGCATTTTATTTAATAAACTCTGAGATCAACTTTGTAATCACTTAGTTAATGTTTCATCCATATAATTTACGCACAATAACTACCTGTTGAAACATATTTTTTTCCTAAATTGTGGGTAGCGCTACTCTTGCTTTTTTTTTTATGCCAGGAGACAAACGAGTTACCAAGTGACACGTACTATTGTTACTTTTCCAATCTAATTTGCACCTAGCAAAATCAAAGTCAGAATTCCCAACTAAGGTGGAATACGTTCCTTTGGGGTACCATAAACCCATTAACGGTGTGCCAGTGAAATATCTCATTATGCGTTTTGCCTCAGTGAGGTGTGATTCTTTGGGGTTTGCTTGCAAACGGGCACAAAGACACACAACAAACATAATATCAATACAACATGCAATAATATAAATAAGTGAGACAGTCATATCTCAATACCTACTTTCTTCAATTTATTTTCCTCCCTCGTCCTTGTCCAAGCTACATGAAGTATTCATCAGAGTTGATATTGACTTGGTTTTATCCATGCCAAACCTCTTGAGTAGCTATTTACATTTGTTATAATAATTGATTGGCTAATTTTTGTAAGCAACTTATTGGGAAATATGTCTTGAACATGTTGTGTGACATCCTGGTGCGTATACTACTCAGACTACATTATATGATAACTTCATCTTTTGGTTAGAAAATGTGTTTAAATTCTAGCACGACCAGAAGATTACTTTTGGAAGAAGTTTGTTAATCCAACTCAATTTGGATTTTTTTTAATTAAATTACATTCTACATTGATTGAAGAAGATTTAATTAGATATGCATTATTAAAAGATTTGGATATGATTTAAATGAAGAAGATGTGATTTAATTGGATTTGCATTGAAGAAAATATTTAAGTGGATATGTTTTGAAGGAAGACTTGGTTCAATTTTATTTCGTCCAAGATGGTGATGAAATGGATATGCAAAGATATTTATCAAAGATGCATTGAAACAAAGATTCTATAAAAATATGAATTGAATTTGTTTTAATTACAAGATGTGTATTTGAACTTAATGAGAAGATCTCCAATCACTATTAAAGATGTTTTAGAGTACGTTTCAACTGTGGAAGAGATTGTATTACGAATTCATTACTTAAGAGCTTGGAATTAGTTTTTATAACAAGTAAAGACAATATTGGTTTTTGTGTTAACGGAGATTCAAAATCAATTGTGTGATGTTTCACGGAAACCAAGATGTTGAGCATAATGTCTCAAACATCCTTTCTCAAATTGTTTGCTTGGAGCGCAAGATAAATTGAAGTATATCTCTTCCTTTTAAAAAAATTCCTTTTATGTTCTATCATAGATTTAAGTGTTTTAGCATGTGTTTGGTTTTGGAAAAGATTTTTTCTTAGCAAGACTTCTTTTAAAGTTCTAATTTGTTTAAGATTTGTATTAATCAAGGATCTCAATCTTCATAATGAAGATTTGATTCATTATGTGTGCTTTTGGAAGATATGATCTGAATTAAATGCAATAATATTGAAGTTGTTATAATCAAGAGATTTAGATTTATTGAAGGTGATCAATCAAGATTGACAATCATCATTATTGACTATTGAAATAATGTCCTTTTTGTAGATTCCAACCGAATTCATGACAAAACTCTACAGGGCTTTGGAGTTGAACTTTTCTTCTATATAAGGAGGAAACCTCCTATGTGAAGATTCAGAACTTCAGAGAAAATATTTAATCTATAAGAGAGTTTTATTTGAGTCTTGTATTTGTTTTGCAATACTCTATTCTTTAGTCTTATTCTCACGTTAAGGAATAAAGTATTTGAGTTGTAACTTTGTTTCATGATTCTTATACTTTTGTAATTGTCCAAAGACTTGGGAGAGTATTCAAGAGAAAGTGAGAGGTGTCTCAGATTCAGAGTAGTCTTGAATAGAAATTCATAGGTAGTATTAAGAAAAGAGGCATTAGACCTAGAGGTTTCAACTAAGACCAAATTGTACTTCTAATTGTTAAGAGAAAATTTCCTTTCATTGGGTTAACGTCCTCTAGACATAGGTAATTTTGCACTGAACTGGGTTACCAATTCTTGTGTTATTTATATTTTTTCTTTTATTTTGTCTACTACGTAATTAACTTATTATACACATTGTCCCAAACATTGTGTATAACATTTCATCATCCAAAGAAAACAATTTCAACAATATTTGGCTTTATATATAAATATTTCTTCTTTGGAATGATGGATTTCTAGCCCTTGGAAATATCAAAGCTACCCAATTATATACATCTAAAATTTATTTTACATCACCTAAGAAAAATCCTTACACAAGGATTCGTTAGTAGCACCAAAAATAATTTCATCAACATAAATTTAAACTAATAAAATTTCATGCTCAGATTTCTTGATAAAAAGGGTTTTATTAACCTCCCATCTTTAAAAATTGTTTTCAAGTAAGAACTTGCTCAAAAAATCATACCAAGCTCCAGGGAATTATTTTAGATCATAGAGAGCCTTTTACAGTTTGAGATCATGATTTGGAAAAGACGGGGTTATTAAGTCGGGTGGTTGATTAACATGAATTTTCTCTTGGATGTAACCGTTCAAAAACACACTCTTTACATTCATTTGGAAGAGTTTAAAATTCATGATGCATGAAAAATCAAGAAACATCCTTATGGCTTCTAATCGAGCTACAGGGGCATAAGTTTCATCAGAATTTATGCCTTCCTGTTGATTGTGTCCTTTCACACTGAGTTTTTCCTTATTTCTTAAAACATTTCCATCCTCGTCAAGCTTGTTGTGAAACATTGTTTCTCTCAAATTGATTTAACTCTTCTTGCATAGCAAGATACCAATGTTTATCAATGAGAGTCTTGTCAATTTTCTTTGGACTAGTTTGAGAAACAAAATCCATAAATTTACATACCTTGCTAAGGGAATGTCGATTTGTAACTCCCTTAGAAATAACCTCAATGATGTTCTAGATTGGATGGTCTTTGGAAGTCCTCCATTCTTTAAGAAGATCCTGAAGTTCCCCATTAACTTGTTCATCTCGAAGATCTTCGATTTGACTTTGTTCCTTCTCTTGATTTATTTCTTTATCTTTATTTTGTTCTTCGTCTTGAATAAATGTTTTCTCTAGAATACCTGCACAATTAACAACTTCTACTTCTACACACTTGGGGTTATATTCGTCAAAGGTAACATAAACTAATTCTTCTATTGAGTGGGTTATTTTACTAAAAAAATATAAAAGCTTTACTGGAAGCGGAATATCCTAGGAATATTCCTTTATCAACTTTCGCGTCAAATTTCCCAAGATTATCCTTTCTGTTGTTAATTACAAAACATTTATATATGAAGACATGTTAAGTACAAAGCATTTATAATGGATCTTATCAAGACGAAATTCATCACATAGAAAGCATTGCTTGCTGCATCCTCCCAAAATTACTTAGGAAGATTTGTCTCATTGAGCATCACCCTCTTTAGCTCTTTGAGAGATCTATTTTCCTTTCCACTACCCCATTTTGTTGGGGAGTTTTTGGAGTGGAAAATGTGTGTTGAATACCAATCTCATTACAAAAGTTATCAAATTACTCGTTTTAGAATTCTCCACCACGATTATTTCGAATTGATGCAATGCTTAATCATTTTTCATTATGGGTAACCTTGTCTAGTTTTCAAAAGGCAACAGACTGGTCTCTTTCTAGGATAAAAAATAATGTCCAAGTATAGCGAGAATAGTCATCCACAACTACAAGGGCATAGAAATTTTAATAAAATGTTTTGGTTCTAGATGGGCCAAAAAGATTCATGTGTAAAAGTTGTAAGGACCAATTTGTAGATCTTTTTTTCTTTCAAGGATATTTTTACTTGTTAACCTTTTTGGAATACATCACTTAACCAATTATTTTTAAAACACGTGTTTCGTTCTAGAACTAAAATTGGTGTTGATTGGTGACGGATGATCTTGAATCGACGGTGATGATCTTTGATGCGGTGAAGCGGGGTGGACCTGCAAGATTAACACTCCAACACTCAAGTCAGTTCAGAGCCCAAGATGAGTATAGTAAAAAGTGGAGGCCGGAAAGTGTACCTTGAATGTCACATATGCTGACTTTATATGTTTCATTATTTAGATTGGGCTTGCATCTAGTTGGGCCTTTGCTTTGCCCGGTGACAACCAGCCGATGAAATCTTCAAAGTCGTGGCTTACCTCTTAGTAGTGGTGTCCGACCTTGGAGGAAAATAAAAATGTTTGGATGAGTTATAAAATTAATGGGAAACACGTGAATTAAATTTTTTTCCATCATTAAAACATTTCATCGATTTTTTTCTTTTGTGAATTCAATGCCACAAACAAAGTATAAAATAAGGGATGAATAAAGGACAAGGAAGAAGAGGAACACAAGATTGGTTATAACTGCTATTCTTTTACTTTCTCTTAAAACAAGATTACAAGTTTACAAGCTTAACAAATAACCTCTCTCACCCTAAATTAGGATTTGCAGCTTAGCAATGATGAGAGACTAGTATGCTATTTATAATAAAACCTAACATACTAACTAATGGGCTTTTTCAGCAAGGCCCATTACACAAGCCAACTTAATAAACAAGCTAACTTAACAAATTAGGGTTTAAACACTAAAACCTAATTTAACATGCTAACAACCCTAGCATCTTCGACATCTGCATGCTAGACTCATCTTCGACTACAGCATGCACACTTCGACACCAGCATGTGAACAATCCTTCGACTTCATGCTTAACTCTGTCGATTTGTCGAACCAAGAAGCTACCATTCGACAATACTAGAGTTCGATCCAATATCTCACATTTTCTATATGTGGCTTTAGGTGATCACCTTAGGGTATGACACTCCCATCAATGCACTAAAGTTTGTTCATATTCCCTAGGAGAATTCGAGTCGTTGATCTTGTAACTTCTCTCTCCCGTTGATTTGGTCCGTTGACCGCCTTCATCTATATACAAGGGTTTTCGAACTTTGAGAGAACCTTTCGCTTCCTTTGAGAATCAATTTCTAATTGAGAGTGTTTTACCTTGTTTTTATCAATGAGTAATTCTCAGAGTGATTGCTATTCTTTGAACAAAGATTCCATTCTCCCATTTGAATTTCACCTTTCTCGTCAGATTTTTCTTTTCCCAGGCACCTTCCTTACCTTAAGATTTTCCATATCTACAACATTTCCCTTAGCATAGTCAATATGAATGATGGCCCCATAAGTTTGTCAAGAAATTCCGGGAGTGATGATTCCTCTCTCTTAGTTAGGGCAGAAGTATCCAAGATGAGTATGGTAAAAAAGTGGAGATCAACAAAGTGTATCTTAAATATCATGTGTGCTGACTTTATATGTTAGATTATTTTGATTAGGCTTACATTTGACTGGGCATTTGCTTTGGGCCTTTGGCCGGCCCAAGAAAGTAAGTTTGGGCAGAGCAACTATTAATTCCTTGCGAACCAACTTGCATCAGGATTTTTAAAGGTTTGACCGATCTCTTGGCCTAATCGTCTCCCCTATAAACAAACTTATCGAGAATTTCACTAATAAAATATTTTGTGCTTTTGCTAAGCTGGCTCATGATCCTTATTACAATTGACTGAGATATATTCACAGGCTTATCCATCAAACCAAGTGGAGCTTTTCACAGGCTAAACCCATGAACCAAGAACAAGATTTTGACCAACTAATCTCAAAGACCAAACAGAGGTTTTGTAGGATAACCTCCATAACCAACCAAGAGAGATTTTAAGAGAAGCACACTCTTGATGAAATAGCTGAACACCTATAAAACTAAAACCTCACAAATGTATTTCACTCACAAATGCACTAAGAAAACTTTTAGTGAAAGAGAGAGGGGGGGGGGGGGGGGGGGGGGTTTAAAACAAAAAAAAGAATGATTTAAAATCGAATTTTGGTGTGAGAAATAGTTAGAAGGTGCCCTCCTTATAAATTATAAAATGTTGCTAAAAAAGGAAAACGATCCATGGAGTTTTTAATGCTCATAATCGATTATGCCATATGTATAATCGATTATGTAATGTAAATATGATTTGTTTTCAAAATGCGTTGTTACTAGTTGACCTTAAGCCTTAATAATTTATTGTGAGGCGTTACAAAAGAGATAATCGATTGTCCTTAAGTGATAATCGATTATCCAATATAATTTTCACTCATAAGAGATTATTAACTAGCTATATGAGTAAAACATTTTTTTGGGTGATTTTATCAAAATAGAAGGATCCTAAAAAAACACTTGGTGGGTGTGTGAGAGTTTGCCTTAGAAACTTATGAGTTACTTCATATTTACAATACCTTGGTCACTCAAACATTGCACTAAGCGCACAACCGACCAGACGAGCTTTCAAACTTAATCTCTTTCACAACTTTGAAGCTTCAAGTTCCTTACTACATCAACTTTGATTTTAGCATTTTACTAGAACCTTGAATCTTCTCCTTGATGAGAATTGAGATAAATTTAAGATGAGAAACATCATCAGAGACAGTTGAAAAGATAACATCTTGGACCACCATGATCTAGTAGAGGATCTAACAATAGAATTCAACTGAACATCATAATCATCATCAAACCACCATGATCCATCAATGAAAAATTGTATAGAAAATGTATTCATTATGTTACCTTACAATCCTTCAAATCCTAATTCATTCGATGACTTATGTATTGAAGCGTTTGCATATATCACTCTCTTCATCAACTAACAAATCGATTGTTCGCTCATCATTCTTTGAATCACCCTCTCTATCTACTTTGGATCAAATTATACTGTATACTTTGACATTAACTACAAGAGCATTCTCGATGACATTTATTTGCCTATTAAATTAATGGATAAGAAGTTTAATAACTTCTCCATTAAAGGATAAGTATAAAGAATGCTTAATGAAAAGATAAGTGAAAGAATACTTTTGTATGTGGGCTTTCTTCTGACATTAGGGTTCCATTAACAAATTTTTAATTAAAAATATAAAATATGAATATTGTAGGTAGAAAATAATAAAATACAAATTTTAAAATTAGAGAGTTTGCATTATTGTTAAGACTCGTTCAATTTTTTATTTTATAGAAATGCTGTATTAGAGAGTTTGAATGCTTATTAGATATTAATATTTAAAATTTATAAACAAAGGGTGTGTATAAGTAAGATCTGGTATTGTAAATGCTCTAAAAGTATTCTTTTTGACAAAGACAATCGGAAAATAAAATTAAGAGATACTGCTAAAAGGGGCGTTTGAAAAAGTAGTTTTCATAAAACAATAAAGAAATGTGTTTGAAAAAGTAGTTTTCATAAAACAATAAAGAAATGTTTAGACAATTTCCTTATCCACCCTTGGAGATTAAAACCCCTCTTTAAAACTTGGAAATGGATCACCTCCTGCTGTTTATGTCCAGCTTCTTCTCCTATGCTTATCCAATGGCTAAGAGTTTATCAAAAACAAATAACCAAAAAATATTTTTTTTTAAAAGTGAAGCATAATGTGAATGAATGGTTGTGATGAGTGCACCACGGAGAGCTAGAGAGAACTAACAGGAGAGGACTAACAGGAGAGGATCCTGATCCTTAAAACTAGAGCTGTTAATATGGGCTACCCGGCCCATATGAGCCGGCCCATATGGGCTTCGAGCTTTTTAGGGCCGGGCCCAAAAAATCCATTTTTAAATGGGCTCTAATTTTACTACCCAGGCCCGACCCTGTCTGGGATGCGGGCTACCTGACCCTAAATGCGCTTCGGCCCTAAACGGGTCCATTTCTATAAAAAAATTAAAATTTTCTCCTTATTTTTGTAAGTAACCAATATAATTGCATGCAAGAATAAATTATATATATATATATATATATATATATATATATATATATATTAAATTTTATATCCAAAATTATAATTTCTAAATAATACATATAAGTTAATAATTAAAATGTAAAACAACACATTAACTTAATTTAAACTATCCAAAATACATCACAAATTATATAATGTAGCACAAATAATTAAATAACTTGTTCTAACAAATTTTAAGTTATAAATATTCATGACAATTATAATTTTATGATAATTATAACAAGAAAATGTTATAAATTTTTATAATAATTATAATTAAGAAAGGATAAATTTTAATTATATTAAAAATATTTAATTTTTTCGGGCCGGTGGGCTACCCATGGCCCATACGGGCCGGCCCATATTTTTTAGGGCTTTTTAGGGCCGGGCTAAAAAAGGCCCGGATGTAAATGGGCTCGAAAAATGAGGCCCAGGCCCTAAAATTTTTCGGGCCAAATGGGTCGGCCCATGGGCTTCGGCCCATTTTGACAGCTCTACTTAAAACTTCATAATATCTTTGATTTCAGAGATGTACCTCCGAAGTCATTTTTTTAACTATTTTCTTAGAATTCGGAGATGCATATTTGAAAATACAAAAAAAATAGATATTTTCAAAAATGTATCTTCGAAATCATCTTTTTTTAAAAAAAAAATGTTTTCGGATATGCACTTCCAAAATATAGAAGCATTTTAGGAATTCCGCGCAAATTTCTAAGAAGATTGGGATTGGATAAAAAAATTGTCAATATTTATATAGAAAGGCCCAAGACTAAGAAATGTGTATATCTTTTGAAAAGTGGACCTAAACTAAAATGACATTGTAATTCTCATAGTTTTGTGATCAATTTATTTTATAAAGTTAAAACTTGTGTCGGACATTGGCCGTTTGTTTTGACTGTTTTAAAAAATGATTTTTATAATATTATATAATTTTATGTACAAAAAATGTACAAAGAAATTTTCGATAAAAGCTTCAAATGAAAACTTGATTTGATTAGTTATTCTTAAAATGTAATTTTAGATATTTTATCTTTTATTGAAAAAAAAATTGGATATCAAAATTTTAAAAAATCACTTAATTTTAAAGCTATTTCAAATAGATTTTCATAAAAATTATTTTTAAAATATAAATTTTTTAAAAAATTGCGATTTTAATTAAATTTTGATCTTCAATAATATATGATAATGTTATAGAATGTCAAAATTAGTGTTTCATTTAAGAAAAATAAATATAAAAAAATTTATAATATTTTAAAAAATGATTTTGAAAAATCTATTTTCAAAAATACAAATAAAAATTTATTTTTTTAAAGCTGCAACAAACAGGAAAAATAGATTTTTAGAGGTTAATGTAATAAAACTAAGTCAAAATGCTAGATTTTTTTTTTACGGGAAATTAAGATGTTAGATATGGATGATGCATTTCTTCAAACTTTTTTGATATTTTCGATGTTTTAAAAATGAAAGACATTTTTTATTTTAAACTTTCTTTTTTGTAATAAATAAAATTAATATAAATTTTTTGATTTTAAACATGTGTTTTCACTAAATAAAAAGACAATTAAGTCGTACCTTTGTAGTAACTTTTTATATTTGCTTACTAGTTGGGCCTTCTAATTCAAGAAGTTGGGCCATGCCGTATTCGCCACCTTTTTATGGATTTTATTCTGACATCCTTGTTTACACCTAACACCATACATATTTCTAGAATACCTATATTGTTCTTGTGTAAATTTAATAAAAAAAAATCGGATAAAATATTCGATAGACCAAATTAAAAAATCCAGTACATCATATAAAATATGATAGCGTATATATTTAAACTCATATTTTTAAAACAAGAACAAAAACTCTAATTCATATTCTTATATATATCAAACTCAAATTTTTACATTAAACAACAACATTGAAAGTAAAATGAGATTCTTCCATTGAACAACAACAATACTAAAAGCAAAAATAGGTTCTTCCATTGAAAGAGACAGGTTTTGAAACTTACCAATGAGAATCAGAACGAAAGCGCCACAGATGGATGAGAAGAAGTGAGAATCAGAATGTCAAACAAAATAGAACGATTGTGTGTTCACGAAAGCGCCGCAGATGTGTGAGAAGATGTGAGAATCAGAACAAAACGTGTTTTCTTATGGATAGTAGAGAGAAAGGGTGATGTAGTACTTTGTCTTTAACCCTAATTCAATTTGATAATGGGCTATTTTTTTGGTATGGGCCATAGCTTAAGATATCAATAAAATTAATTTTATTTGTTCTTAAATTTATACCGGCGGGCTGCGAGTGACCGCCCCATGTACGCCCCATTTTTTTACGGGGCGGAGCAAGCATACTGAAATATGTTGGTTCAAAATTCAGGTTCGCCCCGTAAAAAATGACTGGTAAAACGGACTTTTCCCGCTGGCCGAGCCCGTTTTTCCACCCCTAGTCCAGACTTATTTGGCAGTGTTTAAATCTTCTTATTTATATTTGCTTTGTTAAGTTATGGAATAAGTGTTTTTCAATTTAAAAATAAAGAAATTTATATGAATTTTTATGTGGAGTCAAAGTTTCACATGTTTATTTTACCAAAAAAAGTTTCACATACTTATTCTTTGAAGATAAAAAAAATTGTCTCGATGAACGATATCAAATTAATATGATTAGTTTTTTTTTATTGTCACATCTTGATTCAACCATTACTAGTTTTGACTATTCGTGATAAGTTACCAAAAATGTTAAACATATTATTGGTTAGACTATGCTTATTATTCAATAATATATGTAGAAAAGTATTTGATCCTTTAAAACTAAATGCCTTATTTTTTAGCCTAATGAGTCATTTAATTATTCATGTATTTTAGGGCAACCCAATTTATTTAATTAAGTGATACATGAAAATCTTAAATATGTAATTAAGGTGGTACTTAATTGAGTGATACATAAAAATCTTTAAAATGTATTTGAATAATCCACATAATCTCAAATCATTTATTATTGAAAGGTTTTATCACAAAAGAAACTAACTAATTTTGTTCAATGTATATGTTAGAAGTAAATATTCTATGACCTCATTAATTATCATCATGATAGAGGATGTGGGTGTAAGAGAACTAAGGATGGAGTGGTTATAGGAAGTCAATAAATAATAGCAGTACTAAGCAAAATAGTGGACATATGATAGTATATTCTACCTTGAACATCTTTATAAAATTCATTGTATAAACTATAATCATATTCAGTACTCCTATCAATATGAAACTTCTTAATTTTTTTACTAAATTGATTTTCAATTTCATGAACAAAATTATTAAACATATCAGGCGTATTAGGCATACAATAGCATAATTAGGACAATTATAAATACAAGTGATGAAATAACGTTTACTATTATGGCTAAAATTATATCAATATCTCATATTTCATAATGTATTAGATTTAAAGATTCAGATTCTCTTATTAGTGATTTATTTGAAGCGTTAGTTATATTTACTTGATTGCAAAATTTAAAATTTTCTAAATCATTAACATTTAATTTGGGGATTAAGCTTTGATTTTTCAAATCATAAATAATGTGTTTATTAACACGGCAAAGTCTAGCATGTTAAACATTAAAATCACACAAAGAGTAAACAGAAAACACGTTTTATTCATTTCAACATTTAAATTAAACATGCCATTAGTGGCGTACTATTTCCCAAGAAAAATATCATTCTTAATGATAGTTTACAAATCTGCCCAATGGACTGACTAAACCTTGTCCTATTCAGATGAAACCTATAAACAAGATTTTTATTTTATCCCAGAAGCGTGTATGATATTCTTCAAAATTAAATTCTTTTCAGAGGTGAACTTCACCTCCACTTCTCCAATACCGATAATATTAGTGGTGTGGTGTGGGCATCTCCTAACACCACTTTTTTATTTTCAATATTTGTGTATGTTTTGAATATTGCATGATCATAACAGGCACAACGAGAGGCGTTAATATCTATCTAGCAATCATGTTGATTTTAATTATCATAACTATAAATAGCTCATCAATCAAGTTAACCTGTGCATTAGGGGCAACACTAATTTTAGGTTTGTATCTTGTCTCTGAGATTCTTATTCAATTTAAAGGCAAGTAATCAAACTCATGATTGAAAATTCTTTTGTTTTGTGGAAAAACATTTTTTTCAATCATACTAGGGGCAAATTATTCAATAATAAAAGCAATTCGAAATTGTTCATATAAAATATACCTTTAGTGATGATCTTGTGAGAAATATTTTGAATCCCATGACATTAAGCCTCTGCGAACTTTTCATCTAAAATTTGATACTTCAAGTAGCAACTAACAACATACTTCAGTATCATACTTCTTTTTCCAAGCTTCCAAACCTGTTTTGTAGTATTGCTGCTATTGTAATAGTCACACGAATCATCTGCGAGTCTATTTAGAATATGATTTTTTGCTGAGATAATCATTCTCTTTCCATAAGGTGATTTCTTTCCTCAGTTGTAATTTTTTTTATTTGTACAACAAATTCAAATTCATCAGAATTAAGTGTTCCATCTAAATCCACATATTTCTTACTGCTAGTTTGCTCGTCTAATCCAAAAGAAACAACTGGAATGTCATCAATCAAAACATTGATAACCCTTTTAAGGTTAAGAAAAACCCCATTTTTTGTTGCCAACATTTGAAACGACCCCCCTCAAACTTGAACGGTTTGTCACAGACAATATCTGACGTACGAATAATTTATTCGATAATCATGACAGTTCGCAACGTCTTAATATTTTTGTTTTTCGATTTAAAAAATCAATTTTGAAAAATGCCACAGAAGAAATTATCAGGTCAAGTTGCAGACTAGGTCGCTCTCTTTATTACATTTCGCGACACTATCCAAAATTGTACAATTTAGACTATCAACTACGACGTCTGTAGAATAAGTTAACTCAATTCATTATTGATACAATTATTACTACACAAAGATAGTTGGTTAAGAAATGCACTATTTATGTAAAGAAAAAAACAACTCTAAATAGTTTTTCAAACGATGAAAAATTCAAATAATTTTTCAAAAAAAGTCTAAAAAAAGTACTAAAAAAATTCAACAAGTAAAAAGAAAATGAAAGAAATTAACGTTTCGACAATTCATAAACGCAAAGTAAAGAGAACGAGGAAAGAAAAACTAACAAGTAATTTTTGATGTATTTTTGAAGAAACATGTATGTTTCTTATATAATAAAGTATTCAAAATATTTAATTAAAAAATATGGATTTGAATTTTTTTTTTAATTAACATACAAACGTACATAATTTTCTATCAATGCAAGACTTAAGGAATTTCAAATTCATTTTTATATTAGAATTTTGATATGATCCAACATCAACCCATCCATGTAATTAAACTTATACATATAATTATTACATATCATTATTATTATTGTCCCACTAATCATTAGGAGCTAACCTATAGTATTTGACGTTAAGCAGACAAATGGTCCCATAAGTTGCACATTGTTGTAAAGCAATTCAATGAACACCTAAGAAAAATCCACTTATAGCTTTTAATCACACAAACTTATTCAAAAGCTAACTAACAATCAAATTGAATCCCAAATAATGTTCAATAAAAATAATGCAAGTGGACCACGTTTAACACCAAGAAAATTCATCTCTAATCAGTTATTAATCTGTATCGTAGGCTTAGGAGACACTCATTCTAAGAGCTATCTGTTACTTCATTATTTTGTCCAACCAAAATAGCCCTATATATAATGCACTAATATACTCATGCATCATTGTTGCCTAAATCATCATAATCTTAATTTATTTCATAGTTGAAGCAATGCTTTTAAATTTTAATGTGTAAATCACAATGGTATAATTAAGTATCCCTACCAGCAATGCACGTGTGATTGAGGTAATAAGCACTAACTAATCATCGATTAACGATATAACACATCCAAGTAAAGTAATAAAACGATTCTTATAACTGTTAATCACATGATAACCAGCTCAGCCTTTCACATGGCCAGATGTGTTTAGTAATAATACTAATGTTTAGTACTTTCATATTTAAAATTTATAATTCTAAACCCAAGTGGGCGTTTGCAACTATATTCTTTGATGCATGTTTGTTGAACATGCACGTGTGGAGAATCTCACAGTTTAATTGTTAAATGGTTTGTTGATCAAATTATAAATATAAACTATACCGGTTAAGAAATGAGGGAGGAAGCTAGCTCAGCAAGAAATGTTAAATATCTTAGTGTATATACCCTTTATTTAATGCATAAAAGTGGCTTATGTGGAACCATTAAGGTAGATTAGATTTTGTTCTAAGAGAAAGTCCAATAAAAGAAAGTTTCACATCTGATTCAAGTTAGCCTTTTTTTTCTTTCTTTCTATTGTTGAATAACATCTAACTACCTCTCACATTATAAGTAGTGAGAAGTGGACATCTCAATCGACTTTCATATAAGGGTGCGTTTGTTTTAAGTTATAAAATAATATTCTTTAGAATTTTATTTTCAGGATTATTATTCCAAGGAATAATATTTTTATGTAAATGTTTGGTTAAAAACTAAAATTTCTAGGAATTTTTATAATATTTATTTAATTTAAAAATTACAAAAAGTAAAAATTAAAGTAAATATGAGTAGTAATGGGAAGTTGTAATTAGTTAAATTTTATTCCCATGAAAATGTTGGATTCCCACCTATTAAGCATGAGAACAATTTAAGCAAAAATCATATGTAAAAATGTTCCTTGGAATAAATAATACCCAGGAATAATTTTTAAAAACTTGAAACAAATGTGGGTTTGTTGCTTTTCCAATGTAAAATTCCCGGGAATGCAATCGTAATCTTTGAAACAAACACACCCTAAGATACTTCATGTGAAGAAAAAAGTATGATTCAAACTCATTCTCACTTTCATTTTATTCCTGATTATCTCACTGACTTAGGCGTTCAAGTGTTAACCTTAGAGTGTTGTTCCCTCTCTAGCGCTCTAGAACTTACTCCACCGATCCAAGATCCCATCTCTCCGTTTCACCAATCATTTATGGTTCCCGAGCAAAATAGTGGCTCCATAGGTAGGAATCGACGTCTAATTCATATGTATTTCAACAATCAGATTTATTTGATTCGAGTCATGGTCGTTGTACGTAGCAGTTATGCAAAGATGAAGAAAGAAATTAGGGGTGTTCGTGGGCCGGTTTGGTTCGGTTTTGAGAGAATCTAATACCCAAATCGATTAAAATTAAATGGATTTGTTTGGATTGGATTTACAAATTTTTGCGATAAAGCCCAAACCGAACCGATCCGAGAAACAACGGATTGGTTTGGGTTGGATTGATCGGGTAGATAAAAAATGCAAAAATATTTTTAAAAAATAACTTATTTACAAAAAATATTTTTTCATAATATTATAAAAAATATAATATTAATAGTGTTCAAATTTAAATATTATACTAGAAATTTTTCTCTTATAGATTCAAAAATATCTAACAAGAAAAATATCTAAGATTAAGACTTTTGAATCTATAACTAGTCACTTGAATTAATATGATAATGAATGTGTTTGATAACTTTATATTCATTTATCATATTACACTATCAATTTTCTAATAACAAATTAAAATAGCATAACTTGTCCACACACAACATTTTATTTTTTTCTTATTGAAGTTGAATGCTTGGTAGTAAGTTTCATGATAATTAATTATGGTTGGTTTGGGTTGGGCTTGCGGGTAGAAAATTGAAAATCTGATGCCCGAACCGATTGTCATTGGATTTCATTGGTTTGGTTCGGTTCTTGCCCAAACTGAAAAATATCCAACTCAAACACTATGGTTTGGTTTGGATTCTGGTTTGGTTCGGATTTACCCGAACCAATGAACACCCCTAAAAGAAATTATCAATCTTATTTCAGAGAGCACCTTAAATTCTTTCAACTATATATCATCTCCGATATTTGTTGTTGATTCGATCGGTGGAAAACTCCCTAGCAAGAGAGAGCCTCCACCACATAACACACTCAAACCAACGATGCAAATTGAGAAGCTATGAAAAGATATAGTGAATTTAGAGTTTTGAGACTACAAGAAGGTGGATAGAACACCTACCACAACACTTCCACTGGTTGTAACCGCCTCCATAGAAAATCATCCAATACTAGAGATCATCATTGAGATGGAATTTTGTGCGACCTAATGTACCTCAGAATCCTTATGAAGTTAGGGTTACGCGTGCATGACTTGAAGTCGTGTGAAGGAAGAAGTCTCATATAGTTCAATGGTTCTTTAACTCTGCCATGTGGAGCACTCGACCTACTGATTTCCTTCGGCGAAGGAAAGAATAGGAGGATTGTAAATGTTAACTTCCTTGTAGTCCCTTGTAAACATAAAGGAATTTTGGGAAAATCATTGTTGACGAGGTAAGACATTGTAGCCTCTACGATAAATATAAAGATGAAATACCATAGCGGTTTGTCGCGGCGCGAAAAATACTGGAAAGGGAAGGGAAAAATACAACGTCGCCACCGTATTTTATTTTTTCCAAAAGGAAAGGGAAAATATTAATAAAACCTTCAAAAGAAAAGAAAATGATCGTCCCAATCAAACTAGGGTTCGGGAGCCGGTTATGCAATGGGAAGATATTAGCACCCCTCATATCCACTATGCTCAATGGTACCCATTTAGTTAGTCTTTTGATCGGATGTTAGCGTGATGTTTAACTTGCGGTATTCTACTTATTATACGAGGAGAAAGAAAAGAAAGTGGTTTTTTGAGTTTTTTATTATTTTCCCTGACAAGACTTTGTGTCTCGCTCCTACATATCTTCAGGTACAATGGAGAACTAAAGGCTACATAGTTCTGGGTAGCAAATGTTTGTTTGTTGGTTGATTTTAGCAAAAGATACTCGATCATATTCGAACGAAAAACATTTTCTCCAAAACATGGATAATTGAACATTTGCATCACTTCAAAAATGGATGATTGAATCTGGATCGGCACAGATTCTTGCCATCATCACATTCGAGTGAAAATTGTTTGATCTTCACATGCGGAAGCGTTGTTTGCATCGTTGCGGAATGGACAAAGCTTTTGTCGATTTAAGAAAATGGTTTGACGCGGCACAAAGATGGAAAAAGATGATTTGATGAGTTGGAGATTGATTTTAAATGGTGACAACCAAAAAGGTATTTTTGTGAAAATGGTGAGACAAATCATGTTTTAAGGGTCTTTAATGGAATCCAAGTATTCAAATAAAAACTTAAAACGGCCAACATCTACATGCTTTAAAGAACAACTTGGACAAGTACGTTCAAACCCTTCTTGATTCCTCCATTATAGATCAATCTTGGTTCGATTATTTAATATATTTTGAATTTTTTTATTGTGAAAAAGTTTTGAAAAGCACTTGGTATTGACCAAGGTTTATTTAATTAATTTGAGAAATTAGGTTGAGTTTGAAAAAGGTTTGGAGTGACAATGCGAAAGAGGTCTATTTGAAGTGAGTGGATGCAAAGAAATTGACTTATTGGTTTTGGAAAACACCCTTGATGTGGATCAAGGTTTTTAAGCTAGAAAAGACCTACGTTCATTTGTTTTTGATTTTGAAAATGACTCGATGTTGATCAAGCATTTATACTTTGGAAAAAGGGTTTCTTTTCAAATGACTCAATTATTCAAGCTACCTTAACAAAGATAAAGCAAGAATTAAAAGCGAAACAAAGTACAAGCAATGGAGAGGGATACATTTTGTTACATGGGGAGAATGAGAGTAAAAAACTAAAGGAAATAAAATAAAATACAAAATTAAAAATTAAAAATAAAACAAATAATAAAAGTGAAGGGGGTGCTCTATCAATACAAGTAAAAGAGTAAAAAAGATAAATGGACTTAAGACCCTAGTTCTAAAAAGAAAAGCAAGAAAAGTAATAAACAAAAATAAACAAAAGTCAAAATGAGATTCAAAATGGGGGTACAATTAGGAAAATACTCTAAATCCAAAGGAGGTGGTCCTGCAGGAATCTGTTGAGCAATCAAGGGAGGTGTGGGAATACTTCTTTTTCGCCAATCTCACATTTGATTACTATTCCCGTAGCCCCAAAAATGAAAGAAAAAACTTCCAACAAAATAGTAAAAATGTCATAACTTTCTCAATTTTTCATAGAATTAAGGAAATGAAAAATGAAAATTCATCTACTCAATCTCACGAACAAGAATCTATGCTCAAAATCATAAAATAAACAACAACAAAAAACACAACAACTCTTTTGATTTGATTTGGCCTAACTTGATCAATTTTTCATGGAATTAGGTAGATAAATAATGAAAATTCATCTACTCTATCTCATTTTCAACCAAAATTCCTTAGGGAATGGTTTAAGATTATATGGAATTAGAGTATCTTGTATGTATGGGCCAAAACATTGATAATTATCCAATTCACTCTCTGCTTTTCTTGCTTAACTTGTTCTAGTTGTATAGCTTGAAATTCTGTTTGCAAGTTCACATTTTGCTAACCTAATTCATCCATTGTGACTTGAATTGCAACCAAATTCTCGTATTCCGTCGTTGGAGGGTTGGGATTGTATCATATTTCTAAAGTTTTAAAGTGTGTTAAGAAATGATTTTACCGCGACCCTGCAATGGACTATCCTGCAATGGACTATTGATGTTCTTAAGTGTACTTTAGGTTAGACCTTGTCAATAGTCTGTAATGATCAAGGACTAAATATTTAGGTTTTGGTTACTTAAAACTTAGTTTATTATGCCCCTTAGCGTGCTCTATATATTGGGGAAATAGTAACCTTTTTGTAATAATGTAGGGTAATCCTACTCAAGTAACTTTCCACTAAACGACTTTGTTCTTTATTGATTTGACCGGTAAATCAACATGTGTTACTCATAAGTTTGTATGATGTGTTTTTAAATATGGGCTCCAATGCTTGATTATGGGTATATAGGTTTCCTATCTAATGAATTGAGTTGATAGTTTTTTTTAAAATTCAATATAAATATATATATATATGTGTGTGTGTGTGTGTGTGTGTGTGTGTGTGTGTGTGTGTGTGTGTGTGTGTGTGTGTGTGTGTGTGTGTGTGTGTGTGTGTGTGTGTGTGTGTGTGTGTGTGTGTGTGTGTGTGTGTGTGTGTGTGTGTGTGTGTGTGTGTGTGTGTGTGTGTGTGTGTGTGTGTGTGTGTGTGTGTGTGTGTGTGTGTGTGTGTGTGTGTGTGTGTGTGTGTGTGTGTGTGTGTGTGTGTGTGTGTGTGTGTGTGTGTGTGTGTGTGTGTGTGTGTGTGTGTGTGTGTGTGTGTGTGTGTGTGTGTGTGTGTGTGTGTGTGTGTGTGTGTGTGTGTGTGTGTGTGTGTGTGTGTGTGTGTGTGTGTGTGTGTGTGTGTGTGTGTGTGTGTGTGTGTGTGTGTGTGTGTGTGTGTGTGTGTGTGTGTGTGTGTGTGTGTGTGTGTGTGTGTGTGTGTGTGTGTGTGTGTGTGTGTGTGTGTGTGTGTGTGTGTGTGTGTGTGTGTGTGTGTGTGTGTGTGTGTGTGTGTGTGTGTGTGTGTGTGTGTGTGTGTGTGTGTGTGTGTGTGTGTGTGTGTGTGTGTGTGTGTGTGTGTGTGTGTGTGTGTGTGTGTGTGTGTGTGTGTGTGTGTGTGTGTGTGTGTGTGTGTGTGTGTGTGTGTGTGTGTGTGTGTGTGTGTGTGTGTGTGTGTGTGTGTGTGTGTGTGTGTGTGTGTGTGTGTGTGTGTGTGTGTGTGTGTGTGTGTGTGTGTGTGTGTGTGTGTGTCTAAGATGGCGCAACAAGCCTAAAGTGCATAAGAATAGTCTGGTGGAGGCACAAGGAGTACCAAAATAAACCACAAAAAAGAAAAAACAATACAACATAATTTAACAAAAGGATACCAACTATAGCTGCCCAGCCAAGGACCAGTAAAAATAGTGACATTAGTCTCCACCGAAGCAACAAGAACACGCCAAGAGGAGATCAAAGATACTCATTATGCTATTTGTTTATATACCAGATAGGGTTCTTGAACCATTCCGAGAAAGCACAAAAGTTCCCCACATACCTACCAAGATACCATTTCAAGCCAAAAGGATCCTCATGTCTTCCACGTCCTCCGCTGTCACTATTTTACCTGAGAACACTATATCATTTCAAGATTTTCATATCAACCAAGCCATAACATACCAAACCATAAGACCCCCACCTAAACCTTGATGAACCACCAAGAGTAAAAGGCATCTAGAAAAGGATCAGATGACTTTGTGGTGCAATGGAGGTGGGCAAAAGTTATAAGTTTATAGTAAAAGTTATAATGATCCACAATCCCCCAAGCACAAAACCGACAAAAATGATGTGCTTAAGGTAATAAACTGAAATGATGAGTAATTCATAACATACCCGAGAACTGATAGTAAAAATTAGAATGGTCCATATGATAACTTAAATTTGAGTCTCGTTAATTTTTTAAAAAAATATACATAAACAAAAATTCGTAACTTAGTATATTTAGCCTAGGGTCGGCCTTAAAGAAAATTTTCTCAAATCAAAATTAAGAAAATTCTTACTAATAAAAGAGGTCAATTACCTGTGAGTAATCTCCACACTAAATGGAATACAATAGAAAACTATAAAGTTAAATTTTACCACATTGATATAAATGATTAAATTCAAAACTCAATAAAAAATAAATTATTAAATTGATTAAAATTTATTTCTAAACCACTCTTTCAAATTCACAGTGTTTACAATATTTTGTTGAATTGATCCATATAAAATGAAAATTTCAATTGAACTTTATACTATCAAACAATAGAATTGGTCTCTAATATTAATAGGTTATTTTACATGATACCTAATTATTTCATAATCTTTTTTCAAGTATAAAACAGGTAATATAGTTGTGAATTAAAGATTATATAAACATAACAAAATGATAAACATCAAAGTACGAATAGACGAATCTTTTGTTGATGTTACATACATCTAGTATATCATGAAATGTCATGAGGGAGGGATGGTTATTAAGAAAAGAATGGAGCAAGAAACACTAGGGTCTAGAATTCACGTGTTAATCACATGTGGGCAAACAGTGTACGGAGCCAAGGAGAAAAATAGGGGCCTTATTGGGATAGTTTCGTGCAATCGATGCTTCCAATTATTGGTTCCATGAAGACAAAACTAGGTATACTCTAAATACAAAAGGAGATGATTATTTGTCTAAAACAAATATCATGCTAACTCAAAATTTGATCTCGAGATAAATAATTAAGAATGTATTGAATTGAAATTTTAAAAAATATTTTAAAATATTATGATGATAATTTTATGTTATTTAATAAAAAAATTATAAATTTAAATAAATTTTATATTATTCAATTAAAAAAATTAAAAAACTTCAAAAATTGAAAATTATAAATATTTAGTTGTAATTTTTTACAACTTATAAAATGTTTCTTATTTGAAAATATATTTTTTTTTATGAATTTTTATGTGGGCAAATTTTAAGATACATTTTATTTAAGAATATATAAATTTTCTTTTCGGTCATTAATAAAAAAATTTTAAATTTTGAACACTATTATAACAAAATTTAATAATTTTTAAATTATATAATGTTTAAATTATGAATATATCTTTTATTTAATTTGAAAGTATTTAATGTGTTGATTTATTAAATATAATTAAAAATATTATCGTAAATTTATTTTGACTATATATAAATTTAAAAAAAAATATATTTAATTAATTTTTTTAAACACTGTAAAATTAATAAAAAATAATAATTTTCGTGAGATTTTTTATCATATTTCGTACTATTTTTTATTCTTTTTATTCTATGATCATTATTTCATTATAATCAACACAAATATGATAGCATATTATTATTATTATTATTACTAAATTTATTTATATCAATAAATTACTATTATTGTTTTTCTTAAATTTATTCGACATGATCATGATATTTTAATAATTAGAAAGAAAGGGAGATGGAGTATTAAGAGGCCGGGTGGTTGGAGATGGAAAGTGGGACAGAAGAGGAATGAGAAGTGGAGAGGTACCTAAATTCACGTGCAAGTCAGATGGGGAATAAGCCTCGTACAAGAGCAAATGATTTTTATGTTTGATAAAAAAATGTACAAGGAGTACTTGACACACCTGTAGGGTGTGAAAAAAGATTAGGGTAGTAGTGGGAAGAGGATGGTAATGGTTGATGAATTATGATAGGTGAGTTTGTCGGGTAGTGGGTGTTATTAAATGAATGAGTGTTATGATTTTAATAAGGGTCATGCTAACGAGTGCCCCCGGGGCATTCTTTAAGGATACTAAATAAAGAAAGGGTAATGCTAACGAGTGCCCCGGGGCACTGGTTAAGAGATTAAAAAGGTAAGTAGAGCATTGTTTAATAGATTAAAAGATAAGTTTTTTTACCTAAAATATATGTATTCAATGCATTGAAATCATAAATAATTAATTCTTCTAAATAATATTATGTTTATTCAATGCATTGATCTAGATTAATTTCTTTATTTGGAATGCTTAACCAGTGCCCCGGGGGCACTCGTTAGCATGACCCATAAAGAAAATATTCTTTACAAAAGTCAATATTTCAAATTCCAATACATTTTCAATGCATTAAATACACGCATTTTAAGAAAAACTTACCACTTTAATTACTTAAAGAGTGCCCCAGGGGCACTCGTTAGCATTTTCCTTTTAATAATTCATTATTGGGGTTTGTGTTTATAACCCCAGCACAATACAAGGGAACACGTGGGACACCTACCATGCAATTGTGGGGACACTCATAATCATCACCCGACATCTTGTCTCTCAATTCATCATTCCTCACATATTGTTACTCCATTTTTCCTTTGTTTTTCTTATTTTTTAATAATGGTTTTAATTAATTATTATTTCATATTTTTCTCTATATGATAAATACGTATAAATATAATAGATAAATTTATAATTTATTGAAATTTAAAGTTGCAAATAAAAAAATCAGCAATAATATTTAGGATTATTAAAAAAAAACTATAAATCGAATCGAACTAAAATGAAATTAAAATAATCGAATCATTACTAATGATTAGTAAATGAAATTTATATTTTATTAATAATTTAGAACCGAAGCGATAAGCAATTAATCAATCTTAAATTAATTTCAAAAATAAAGAAGTCGACTTTTTATAAAAATAAAGAAGTCAATGTTTTTGAAAATAAAATGTACATTTTGATAAGAAAAAAATTGATTTTTTTTTGAAAAATTAAAAAGGTCGATTTTTTTTAGAAATTTACAAAAAAATGATTTTTCTTAAAAAAATAAAATCAATTTTTTTGAAAATAAAAAAATTGAATTTTTTTAATATCAAAAAACATTTTTCCGAAAATAAAAAATTCAAAAAATTTTAAATAGATTTTTTATTAAAAACGGTTATGTAAAACACTATATTAAAAATGCTAAAAATAAATTTAAATATATTTTTTATTAAAAAAATCAAAATCAAGTATAAAAGTTCGGGTCTTTAACAAATGGTTCGGTTAGAAAAAATTATCTTCTAATTGTTTGTTACGGTTCAGAATTCCAAACCGTTATATCAAATCAAAATGTTAGGTTCAATTCGGATTTAGAAAAATTGTAACTGTTCGGTTCGGTTGGAATGACCTTGTATAGTTTGGTTCAGTTCGATTTTGTTTTCTAACATAACTATACCATGAATAGTCCTATTGATTTTGACGAAAATATTGGTAGGGTTGATATTGGTTTGGTTTTTTTTCTAAAAGCCAACCTGTTAGACGCTGGCCTTAGGATCTATAGGGGGTGAATAGATCGTTCACAGTTTTACGGAGTTAACCAACTTTTCAGCGGAAGTGATTCTGAATCGACTCGCGTCTATTTCGAACCACTATCGAAACGATTGTATATGTATTTAAAACCAGTCAAGACCTTGAGGTAAGTGATAAGAGAATACGTTTCAGAATCAAAGCGTTGCTCTTATTGAAAATCAGATTAACTTCTTGTATGATGGACAATGTTTGCAATGCAGAAATATGATTGAAACAAATATGCAAACACTTGGTGATAATGATCAAATTGACGGTGATTCAATATGTGATGGATTGTGATGTTTATATAAGTTCTTAATTCACAATCTTAACACTCGAATCGTTGATCAATTTGCTATTATAACCAAATATGAACAGAACGTAAATGAAAAAGTAAAAGCGACAAGAACACGGTATTTGTTTAGGCAGTTCGTCGATCGTCCTCGCTACGACTACGTCTGCCCCCAATTCCAAACTGAAATTGGGTAATCTTTCATTAATGTTGAAAGTAGTATATACAAAGAAGATAACAAAGCGATAAACCATAAACCAATTATGTCGATCCTTTGAATCTTCTTCCCCCTTAATCTTGAGTCAGATTAAGGTTATCCAAGAGCTTCACTTTGATCCCTTTCTGCAGTGTCTCCAATTCCCTCGAACCCTTGTTCTTCAATCTTCACACTCAGCCGGATCCTCGATGAAACCTCTTGATAAAAACCCCCAAGAAACACCTATCTTGGAGGACAAAACCCGCAGATTTTATTCCCCAACAACCCCACAAATCTTCACCCACTAGGAATCTTCAATTCTGTTCCATGGACGTTATCGAACTCGATCACTAACCCTCAACGCAAGAATGATTATGTGTAATTGTGTTGGAGATGACGAAGAACGAAGATGAGAAGCCTTTGTGTATCTTTCAGTCGTTGGTGTTGTGTAATAATGAACCTTGGACAATATTTATGATAGCTTAACAGTTGGAGATGAGAGAAACAGAATTTTTGACTTTCTTGATCAGTTAGGTCGACCTCTTTTAGTGCTTAGGTCGACCTAGCAGAACATGCAGACTTTTGCTCCCAGTTAGGTCGACCTGTTAAAGAAGTAGGTCGACCAGAATCCTCTTCAAATGCATTCTGGGGACATTTTCTCAGATTAGGTCGACCTAGTTGTTGTGTAGGTCGACCTAGCAGACTGGTATGTAATTTTCATCAATTTAGGTCGACCTAGATGATGTGTGAGTTGACCTAGCAGAAGTATGTGGATTTTTCTCCATTTTAGGTCGACCTGGGTTGATGGTAGGTCGACCTAACTGCTGCTTTTCTGCATTCTTCTTATTTTGCTTGTGTTGAGTCGACCTATATGCATAATAGATCAACTTGTTCTGTCATGAGTGATCAATGCTTGCTTTTCTTTGAGTTTTCTGCTTCCACCTTGTTGCTTGTATGCTTATTGAGTTTGCCATTAATCAAAAACATCTTTGTGATTGTAATCTTGTATTCACACAACCGTCAAAACCGCACCGCGAACACCTGTACTTGCTATAATAGACCAGTACTTACGATGCGACGGAGATGGAAATTACTAAGAGAAATTAGAAAAAAAATGTGCGAGTGAAAATGAATTTGAATATTTTAAATGATTTCATGTCAGAGTGGTTCCCCTTAATTTTGTTCTCAATGTTATCCATGTTGTCTATTTTGTTTTTCCTTAAGATGTCTGTGAAAGTTTGCATGACTTTTGTTAGGATTTAGAGGAATTTCCTTTGGGGAGGTGTGCGGGGAGATTCAAAAATCTCTTTGATTAAGTGGATTGATGTGTATAAGCCTAAAAGGGTGGAAACTTGGGTGTTAGAGATCTCTGACTATTCAATTTAGCCCTTTTATCTAAATGGAGGTGGAGACTTCTCTCGGGTGCCTCCAGTCTATGGTGTGATATCTTGTTTTCCTGCTATGGTCCCTCTTGTCTCCACTCTTTTCATGGTGGCATTGAGTCTCGTCTGGTCTCAGTGTCCTCTTGATGGAAAAGGGTGTCCCTCCTTGGAGCTAAGAGAAATGATCCCTCTAATTGGTTTAAGGATGGTTTGATTAGGAAGACCGGCTCTGGTCTTTAGACCTCCTTCTGGCATGACCTTTGGATTGGGGATGTTCCCTTGGCCCAAAGGTTTCAAAGGCTCTTCACTATTTCTCAAGTGCAGGATGGGAAAGTGGGAGAGATAGGAAAGTGGGTTGGGGGGAGGTTTTTTTTATAGATTTTAGATGGAAGAGATCGTTTTTGGGTATGAGAAGGCCATGGTCTTTGATTTCTTCTCTGTTCTTCAGGATGTTCATCTTAGTGTAGAGAATGATAGGTGGATTTGAAGGCATAATTGCTTATAATCACAAGCTGCATCTTGTTTCTCGCTTAGTTAGTCAAGGTGTGAGAGAGGTTTCTACTCTTCCCCTGATTTGGGAAAGTTGAGTCCGTTCTAAGGTGAAAGTCTTTTCTTGGCAGCTTCTATAAGATAGATTCTCCTATAAAGAGAATCTTTTCAAGCAGAAGGTCATTCTTGATCTGTGGTTTTTTTCTTGAATATACTTCTCATTTGTTTGTTACATGTAACTTAGCTTCTAGTGTTTGCACTACTACAAAACGCGTAAACAACAATGCCATGAACACCACCGTTTTTCACTACACCGTGGTGACATCTCTAAAATAATGCGCTACCATATTAATTTTATTTTTTATTAAAAATTAATTGTATATAACAACGGTTGAGCAGCCAACCGTGGTAACCATCAAGTTTTCATGGATTCGAGCCTCAGCGCCATCATATATATTATTTCTTTAATGTTAAGGCGTGTCTTTTATTTTTTATTCATTTTTATATAAAAAAAACTTAAATGGATATGACTATGGTTGGTACGTTCCACCGTTGTGATATATCTATAATAAATAAATACTTATCAATACGGTTGATAGATAACCGTTGTGAAATAATTTACCCATATATAAGTGAATTAACTATCACTTATTGACAGTAGCGTCGTTTCCTTCACAGTGAAACCCTAGCACCCATTTTTTCTCTTCTTCTTCGCTATTAGCCGTGAATCTTGTGCTTCGTATGTTAAACTATTCTTCTTCTTACATCTTATTGTTAGATAGTTCCTCATTATCCCATTTGTTCGTTTGTTGCATGTTGTTTTTGTTGATTAATTGTTCTCATTTTTTCAAATTCGTCTTCACTACCTTAACAAAGAACATACTTTGGCTATGGTACATATTGTTTGTGTAGCTATGGAAAAAAGCACAAGCAGCATGAAGCTATGATGGAAACTTCATTCACCTTTTACTTTTTCTTCATAGCTTCACGAAGAAGATGTTTTTCACATGATTTTCATAATATTTTTTCTCTTCTTCATCGTCATAAGCTTTGTTGTTGTTGTATGTTGTTGTTGATAAATGTTTGTTGTCATGATTTTTTCAGATTCCTCTTCACCACCTTAATAAAGCGCATGCGTGACTATCGTACATATAATTTGCGTAGCTATGGAAAAAAAAAAGAAGTATGAAGTTGTTGTGGAAACTTCATCCACCTTTGTATTTCTTTTTCATAGCTTCATAAACTAGATGAACTTCATAATTGTTCCATTTTAACGATAATTTTCTATAAAAGGTGCGTCCTAAAATGCATGTTTTTTTATGTTGTTGCATGTATTTGTAGATGAAGTATAGTTTATTATATTGACAGTAGATGAAGTATAATTTATTATATGCTATGTAGATTGTTTGTTTCATAAACATTTCATTGAAAATACATTCATTTAAATGGACATAGAAACTTATAATCTGAAAATTAAGTTGTATATGAAAACTAACATATAAAAATCAACGTTTTCCGGATTGCGTGCATCTCATAATTTATTTCACGTTCTTTAGCATTTGGAATGTGATGCAATAATGTGATTCCTTCAATACATTGATATATTCTCTTATAGTTTAATTTGAATAAAATCTAATTATTGGTTGGGTTTACCTCATTATTTTCGTTTATCATCGTGATTGTTATGATGATAAGTTATCATAACAATCACGATGATAAGAAACGACAATGAGATAGACCCAACCAATAAATTAATGTTGTTCAAATTAACCTAGAATCGAAGGAATCAATGCAATGAACAAATCATATAATTGAACCACAATTTATGTGTTAAAGAGCAGAAAATGAATGATGAGAGGCAAGCAATTCGGAAAACAAAGATATGTTTAAGTTGGTTTTCAAGAATAGTTTAATTTTCAGATTATATACTTCTTCATCAATTTGAATGGTTGTATTTCTTTAATGAGGTGTATGGAAAAACAAACAATCTACGTAGTATATAATAAACTATGGGTACTAACCACAACAATTACCTAATGTAACCGTGATGAATTGTAATTTATGTTAACTGAACTTAGGACCTTTAGGTATATCATAATGGTTGAGTTAACTAACTATTGTGATAGCGCGCGTACTTTCTAGGATAATACAATGGTCCCAAGACCGTGATTGTAAGTAACGCATCTGTCATACCCCAAAATTTGCCCATACTATTTTTCATACACAAAACCAAATCAAAAGACAAAGCTCCAAAACACAGTCTCCCACACAGAAGTTCTAAACTAGGGATTGAATAATTCAGAGGAAAATCATTGAATCAATGGATCAAGGTGGTTCCATAGGGTCACTAACATCCCAAAGTATCTCCATATAAAGTTTCAAGTCAAACAGAGCAAATTTAGTCCCTCAAATCCTGATTAGGTCAACAGTCGACTCCCAAAGGCAAAACAGTCATTATACAGTCAAAACTCAAGATATTTGGTCAACAACATTCTCATAACCCTAAAATCATCATTTGATCAAGGGTTGATCATGATGATGCAAGGAAAGACCAGAGAAGTCAAAAGTCAAAAGTTACTATGAACTGAAAAAGTCAACCAAACTTTGAAAATTCACCAAATATTCATACTTCATCAGAAAAATTCCCACCAAAGCTCATTTTGAAGGGAATTCATTCCTCTATCCAATGGTCCAAGAATCAGAGCCCATAGGTCAATGGTTTAAGAGATATGGCTTCATACATTATAGGTCTTTTCCAAAAGTCAACAAAAAGACATTTTTTTCAAAAGGTCATAAAATGAGAATGGCAAATGATTTTGATATGGGATCAAAGACACTAGTTAGAGGACTCTCTAAGGTTTCCAAAAAGTCCACAAGCTTGAAAAAATATTGAGATATGAAGGAATGGCATGGTGTACAAGTTCACCTATTTTCAAGAGTGTACAAGAGGGAAAAAAGCCTAAAACTCAAAATATTTCTAAATGGGCTTGCATTCCTTTTATTCTAACTTTATTTTAAGCCCATCCACGTGCTAGAACAAGGAGCATGTTATTTTTACTATTTTATTTATTATTTTATGGTTTTAATTCATTAAAATCATGATTTAATTATATAAAATATAAAAATAATGCAAGATTGGATTTTGCTTTAATTTTAAGTCAAGAATTGAATCAAATCTCTCCCACCAATCAGTCAATTTCGTTCATAATGCTTGAAGCCCAAGAAAGTACAATTTTAGAAAGATTTGGAAGCATATCTCAATCAAATTTCCAAAACTTGCAATTCAAGATTCAATTAGATTTTTTTCAGTTTTACCAACCCTAAAGAATCCCCTATAAGAGCACAACAGGTCCATAGCACAAGGGTTCAGAAATTTTGCCTCAAAAACCATCAATCCCGAGTTCAAAAAAAGCAAGAAAATCTCAAGATCAAAGTTGCAACACAGGCCAATTCAAGGAGTGCTATTGCTTCTAAAAGGTTCCCTGAAGATCACTGAACAATTCTCCACCACTTTCGAGTCCCAATTCATCCAGAATCAAGTGCTGTAAGTCGTTTTAAACCGATTCCTATTCTAAGTCGAATCCATTAAATCATGCATCATAATGAAATTCTATTGGTATATTCGTGTTCAACGTGATGTGTTTGTTGTTTCTGGAAAGTTAATCGAATTTCTGTGCACGTTTACTAGGGATACCATTATTAGGGTTTCAAGGTTCCAATTGGGGTTTTGAATTTCAGGTAAAATTAGGCTTAACTATGAGTGCTAACATGTTCGCAAGGTCTAAACGATCCTTTTCATGGGATCGCGAAAAGTTTTTGTGTGGTTTTGGTGGTATTCGCTATTTTGCAGGGGCTATGGCAACGATGGAAGAACCGTCGCTAAAGGTATGAACACCTAAGACGACGGACAGAGGTTGAAGAAGGGTGGCGTGTCATCTCCCTACTGGTCAAGGCTGCGCGCGTTTTGGTTTCAAAAGCCAGGCCGTTCCTGTGCGTTAAGACGCACGCGCGTATCGTAGTCCCTCACTATCTCAGCCATTAACTACAATCCCAGATCAATCCAATGTATCCAAATCTGCGCATCTACCATGGACCACCATACATGCGCATCACCAGATCACACGCTAAGTTTTCTAATTTTTTTTCTTTTTAATTATATATTGTCTATTTATCTATTTATTTTATATACTTATATATATGTTTTCTATTAGTTTTATTTATAAAAAAGAAACGATATAATGTTTTCAAAAGAAAAAAAAAACCTTTATTAATAATAATACTTGGTTTAATTTATTTACTTTCTCTAAAATATATATTATTTTCTTTTATCTCTTTTAATTACTTATTTCTTTATAATATGTAATAATTTTATTTTATTTAAATTATTTTATTTATAATTAATATGTTAATTATTATCTTTTATTTATTTTAATTATATTTATCTATTCATATTTAAAAATTCACATGTATCTTATTTAATTCCAAAAAATGCGTAAAAATTATTTTCATTCTCGATTTTATTTTCTTAATCCCGATTTAATTAATTAGGTCGTGAGACCAATAATTAATTAAATCGTTAATATTTTCTTATTTAATTCGAACCCTAATCAGGGTTTACGAGAATTAACCCTACACTGATGTACTTCTGTTTCTATGCCTTTTCAGGATTGACTCTTCAAATACGCTCCGACAACGCGCCACGTCAAAGAACGAAGATGGTCAGAGTCAATGCTTCAATCTACCTCCAATTCTCAACCTTCATCAATCGAAGCTAAGTTTCTTTTACCCCTTTCCATAATTTTTTTTTACTCTTTTTCTGTAATACTCTTTTGTTTTTTAGGGTTAACTTCATTTGCCTCCGAACCGATAATGCACTCACCCCTCTGTTTATTCTTTCTTTTCCAATTTTCAGGGTTTGTCGACTGCCAGAGCTACGCGTACTGGTAACCCTAAACCTTGATTTATTTTTATTCTTATTATCCCGCTGGTTTCAATTCCCCTCTCCTCCGCTGGTTTCATTTTCCCCCTTCCCATAAATTGTTTATATACTGCGTGGTTAATAATTTAGGGAGTGCAAATTTAAACTGGATTAGAGTCACTAATTTTATAAGATAACATAACTGAACATAATCACGTGATTGGTGCACACACGCACGCTTTTGGGTAACCCTCTCTGTTGCCTTGTTGCCTGTTGCCTTGTTGCCTGTTGCCTTGTTGCCTGTTGCCTTTGTGTTTTTGCAGAATAAGCCACGTCCCTCGAATTCGAGGATACCTCAGCCATGTTGCCTCGATAAAAAGGTCACGACCCTAATGATGCTGCCTTCGATACACAAATGACCTCGACCCTCGGATGTTGCCTACGAAAAAGGCTGAGGTATCTTCTGGCTGCCTACGAAATGGCTTATTCTGATCCTTGCCTTAGACTACCTGCCCTTCTATGGCATGGGACAGTCTTATGGCAAAGGATGCTTCGATGACCCTTCAACCTCCAAACGAAGGGCTTCCTGCCCTCTTATGGCAAGGATAGACCCTTTCATTCTGAAAGGCAAAAAAAGAGACCTATCATCTGAGTTTAAGGTAATTGCCCCTAATTGCCTTGCAATGCTCAAACCTTTTTATTATATTCTTTCTCATAATTTTTCAAAAGGGCAACGCTCATTTACGAGCTAAAGTCCCTATCTCTTTCATCTACTTTTTCTGAAAACGAGCAAGCAAAGCAATTAAGAGCCCATGGAAAACCATGGATGCAAAGGGTGCCTTACACCTTCCCTTTGCATAAATTACCCCCCGAACTTAGATTTCTTTTAAAAGGTTTTTTTCTGTTTCTTTTTGCCTTTCCGAATCTGTTTGGATAAAATAAAAGTCGGTGGCGACTCTTGCTTACCGCGACATTTCGATCGATTAAAAAGTCAGTTCACCGTATTACAGAACTGGCGACTCTGCTGGGGATTAATTTTCGATAAAAGAGGGGTTACCTTAAAATTTTAGGATTCATTTAAATGTTTTCTATTGTTTGCTTTGTTTGATTTAATTTTGCAGGGCTGTTTTGGGTATTCTGTTGTGTGAAAGATCCTAACCCGGATCTGAGTACCTTAGGTATATGGCATGAGATCAAGGAGACTGCACAGCGTATACTGATGTGGTTGATCTGATGGCCATCGTTAGTGTGACACATTGGTTTGTCCTGGTGTTCCTCGGGATCCGACCTGAGGAAATGCTTGGCTGCCGCGTGGTGTCATTAAGCACTAATTTGCCCTTAGAACCTTAGTCGAACTTGACTTTGGCCTATTAGAAAGTAGCGAGATGGCCGGCTTTGGTTCCGACTGAAGTTGGTTGATACTCGAAGCTACACTCATATGGACTGGACTTTCAGGACCTTTTCGGTTGGCGATTCGATTGCCGAACTGAGATAAGCGCCTTCGAGAAAGGTCAATGATATGAGCTCCTTAGAACCTGATCTGTATATAGGACAGGTTTGAACCGACTAAACTTCAGTGGGGAGGGTACGCGCCCCCAGACCACATGCAAGCCTAACCTTAAGGCAAAATTGTGTGACTTGTTTGTGTTTGTTATCTACTTGACATCATGACATCATAAACATCATAAGCATCATAACATCATGACTAACCATTCGAGGACCAAGGAATTCATCTTTGTTCTGTTTTGTAGGTCATGGAGACTAGAAACACCATTCGAGTTAACTTTGTGAAGATACCTTCCGAACTGAAAGAATTGGTATTAGAGATTCCTGGAGGTTCCCGATTCTCTGAAAGACATGGTTTCTTGCCCAGTTTAGTTACTTCAGGTTTTGATGAAGAAATGATGAGTGTACTATTTCAATTCTTCGATCCCGAGCATCATTGTTTTACTTTCCCGGATTATCAGCTGGTGCCTACTATGGAAGAGTTTGCTGACATACTTGGACTCCCCATCCGAGATCAGATTCCGTTCACTGGTTTGGAAGAAATTCCAAAATTAGAAGTTATCGCTCCCGCTTTACATCTTAAGAAGTCTGATATTGATGGTCATTGGGAAACCAGAAGTGGAGTCAAAGGATTCCTCGCTAAGTTCTTATTCGGAAAAGCTCGCATGTTTTTGAAGTCCATGAGTTATCAAGCCTTCGAAGACATATTAGCTTTACTCATTTATGGTTTGGTATTATTCCCTAATCCTGATCAGTTCATTGATGTGCACGCCATAAAGATATTTCTGACACGCAATCCAGTTCCTACCTTGCTTGGAGATATCCTACACTCTCTTCACACTCGTACTATGAAGAAGCGAGGGACTCTTATGTGTTGCATACCTTTGTTATCTAAGTGGTTTATTTCGCACTTGCCTCGCTCAGTAATGAGGAACGACCAAAGGTTGAAGTGGCACAAGAGAATAATGTCACTTTCACATTCTGATATCCGTTGGCTGTCTTTATCCAAGGAGAGTTTCACCATGATCGACCGTTGTGGACAATATCCTAATATGCCTTTACTTGGCATACGAGGGGGTATCACTTATAATCCTTGCTTGGCTTTACGACAATTTGGTTACGCTCGAAGAGATGGTCCTCACCATATGCTTATACCAGGGATTGTGTTTGATTATGAAGATGATACTCAGAATCACCGCCGGAAGTTCATACGAGCTTGGGATATGGTAAATAGAGTTGATAACAAAAGCTTGGGACAAAGAAACTCCATTCCTTTGGGGCCTTATCTTAGATGGGTGCGCACTCGTGCTCAACGTCTCATCATGCCTTATCCGTATGTCTTACCTGTGATAGTGGAGCCTGATTGCGAGGAAAAAGTTCCTCAAGTTATTGCTCATCCAGACATGCCAACTGACATCGAAGAATTAAAGAGATCTTGGATTCAATTAAAGGAAGAAAGAGACACTTTCGAAGCTCAGTTTCGTGCTAAAGAAAAGAAAGTATTAGAGCTCACAAGGCTACTTCAAGCGGAGCAAGGCATCAACAACTTCATCGGTTCAAAAAGGAAGCGTCCATGGGAGACTTGAAAACTTTTATTTTTATTATTATTTTATTCCTAGTTTATATTTTCATTATTGTAAAAGATACAAATAAGACAAATTGCAGAATTCTTTCCCTTAAGTATTATTAATAAAATTTCTTTTGTTTTGTTTTAAACAAATTTGAATTCCAAGGTCCCCGAAACATTGCATATGCATAAATCATATCATTCATAAACATCGCATCACAGGTTTCGTAAAATAAATGCCTCATCTTTGTGCTGTTTATTTCAGTAACAAAGATGGATCTCGAACAATCTGTCAAAGCTCTCCAAACTCAGAATGCTGAATTTCAAGCTCTGATTCTGAACCTGGCCAATGGGCAAAATGAACTGAAAGCCCTTCTGACTAAGAAGGAAAAGAAGACTCAGAAGCCCAAAGGAGTGATCAATCTGGGAAGAAGGTTCAAAGGTCGTCCCAGGAAGGCCGAAGATGCTGAAATCCCTAAGAATGAGGAAGACGAAGAGAGAGATGATCTCAGTGTCAAGAACAATCAGGGAAGCCATGTAGGTTCTGATGAGGAAGAAGAAGAAGACGAGTATCCCCAAGACGAGGATTACGCTGATGAGAAGTATAGGCTACTGGAAGAGCGTCTGAGAAGTGTGGAAATTCAGAAAGTACCTGGGTTGGATTTTGAAGAATTAGGACTCGTTCCTGGGGTCGTTATTCCTCCGAAGTTCAAGACTCCCGTTTTTGCTAAGTATGATGGAATTTCCTGTCCTAAGATACACTTGAGGTCTTACGTGAGGAAGATTCAGCCTCACACTGCTGATAAGAGGCTCTGGATCCATTTCTTTCAAGAGAGTTTATCTGGAACTCAACTCGAATGGTATTATAAGCTGGAAAGTGCTAGCGTCCGTACATGGGAAGATTTGGTTGTGGCTTTCTACAAGCAATACCAATATAACTCTGATCTTGCACCGACTCGCATGCAACTTCAAAGCATGTCCATGGGTCCTAAAGAAAGCTTCAAAGAGTATGCTCAAAAATGGAGAGACTTAGCTGGAAGAGTCCAACCTTCCTTGACTGATAGGGAATTGGTGGACATGTTCATGGGCACGCTAACTGGGCCGTTCTATAGTCACTTACTGGGAAGTTCTTCATCTGGATTTACTGATCTCATCTTAACTGGAGAACGTGTGGAGAATGGTATTCGAAGTGGAAAAATCCAAGTGGGTTCATCCTCTGGTACTACAAGGAAGCCATATCAAGGGAGAAATGAGTCTAATGCTATTCATAGTCAAAAGGGCCGTGGTAAGGATGATCAGAATCAGTCTGTTGGTGCCGTCCTCATCTCTGCACCAATATCTCAACAAGCTCCTAAACAAGATTACCAACGCAAGATTGATAAACCAAGGAGACAATTCACTAAGATCAACATTCCCTTATCTCAAGCCCTACAACATCTGCTGAAAGCCAATCTGATCGCCGTAAAGGATCCTCCGAAATTTCCCAACACTGCAAGCCCGTCTTACGATCCCAAAGCTACATGTGCTTACCACTCCAATGCTGCTGGGCATGATGCTGATAGTTGTTGGGCCCTGAGAAACAAAATTCAAGATATGATAGATGCTGGGGAGATCGAGTTCGAAGCTCCTGCAACTCCTAATGTGATCACTGCTCCCATGCCTAATCACAACAAGATTGCTAATACTATGAATGGCTAGAAGGATGAACTCTTTAGATCATTAGATTTACTTTCTCTTGCAATTTCTATTCTGTTTAAACACTCAAATTATGATAGACATTGTTTGTTTTAATAATCATCATCAGAGCATTGCATATGTTTGTCTTGAATAAATTATTTCGCTATCACTCATTTTAAATTATGTCTCTACTTTGCATGTGTTTTGTGATATTCAACTCCTGCTAAGTTGTAAGCCTTTTAAGGGAGGATGACGAAAACGATACCGCAACCTCATACAGTATGCTTTCGAGCGGACTATGCTGACGATGTACAGGCATTTGTTCAATTCCTAAACAGTGGAGATATAAGGATGCTAATCCCTCGTCAACCCCTTTGAGCCTAAGGCGTAGGAGTTTTATTTCTTGAAATTTCAAAACCTTAATCATAACCTGGGGCAGGGTAGTTCTCAGTTAATTTGGCTGTGCATTCTATTTTAAGAGAATCATTCAGTACACCTTTTAACAAAGGTTTCAATCATAAACGTTCAACCATACACATCAAAGAAGTGTTGGAGATGTCAATCAAAAGACAATGATGGTTCATCAATCATTAAGCAACGCAGTCAATATCTTTCAAAAGGAAAAAAATGAAAAAACAAAGAAAAGCCTGCTAAGTCAAAAATCAAAAAGGTGACTTAGGCAAAAATCAAGGCATCCCGCTGACTGTAAGCTCAAAATAAACAGTTCAGGCAAAAGTTAGGGATATCAAAAAAGATGAAAAAAAAGAAGTCAATAAATTCCTGAACGACACAATGTTGTGATTACCGAAAGGAAGAAGTGACTGCCATCTCAAAAATTCTCTTTGCTGGCGAATCATCATCATTATCAAAGGTGCAAATCCAAAAGTCTCTTGGAACTTGAATGCATAAGTTGAATTAACTGAGCTTAGGATTGAAGATCATCACGAAGAGGGGTGGGTATAAATAAACTTTGAGCCTTTATCCTTTGTTTCTTAAACCGTGAACCAAGCCACGTTACAACCCTTGAAAGTCCTAATTGAAGCATGGTTAGTTCGAAAGCATACTGTCACCAAAAAAGGGTATCCCGACTCCTTAAGGTTTACTACAAATGTTAAGTTGATATCCTGTTTTTACAAACATCACATTATTACAAATACCATTTTTTTACAAGTGTCGTGTTTTTACATCTCATGTGTTAAAGGTTTTTCAAAAACTCAAGACAAACGTCTGCATTGCATCTCATGAATTCATTATTAAACATATCCTGCTACATAATTTCAAATGTTAGCATCAGAAAGAACTTGCACAGGGTACAACTAATGATTGAAAGTTATCCCGACAGACAAGATTACACCAAAGAAGCAATGTCTCCTACGTATACAAGGGGCATGGCACGTTTTGCCCAATCAATCTGGGGCAACCAAGTCAAGATTCCAAGAATCTCTCAAATGACAAACAGTCAAAGGCATATATCCCAAGTGGGTTTCAAATTATTCCCACGATCAATCTGGGGCAATCAAGTCAAGATTTCAAGAATATCTCAAGGATGCCAAAACAATCAGGGGAATGCATCCAAGAAGATCTGAAGCTACTTCTCAACCAACATAGGACATTGTATTGGGCCTATGATTACTAGGGGCATGTCGCCCAAAGTGCACATCTCATAAAGTCCTCGCGAGGCGAATCTTTCCAAAAGTTCCTGCTAACTGGGGCAAATCTATGCAAGTCCAGTTCGACATCTTGATCAATACTCAGTGGTGTATCCTAATCAAATCCATGAATGGTAGTTACTATAATATTGGGGGCAACGTTCAAGACATCCACGTCTTCCCACAAAGCCAGGTTCACAAAACCACGTCCCCGCAGAGTAATCATTAAGAAGACATCTTCAAATACTCTCGTCCAACAAGAGAAATAGATCCCCAACAGAGATTACATCTTCAATACTATCATCTCTCCAACACTTTGCTCTTCTCCAAACATGGTTTACTAATATCTCCCATCCTCAGTCAGGGTACATCAAGATTCTGATCATCCCCAAGCAGAAATCATAAATCCCCAGCTAAGCATCTTCAAGAAGAGATCAAAACATCAAGCTCTCAATGACATAGAAATGTATCTTCTCAAATCAGACGATTCTAGCCACACAAGTCATAAAATATATATCACAAGTCATAAACATACATAAACAAATATCATAAGTCATAAACACATTCATACATCACATACATATTCCTCATTTATTTTGAGAAGCATATAACTCACGCATCATGGCATTGCATAAAAAACTAAACAATGTTTGACAGGTACATTACAAAGATTCGAATCTTATTCAAAGCAAACGCCTGACGCATGGCATTCCAGACATCTACGGATGCAAATTGGGTAGTCTAACGCACGACTTATCCATCAACCTAACGCACGGTTTTCCAGACATCTAAGGATGCAATTGAGAATAGTCTGACGCACGATTTATTCTCTGACCTAACGCACGGTCTTCCAGACATCTACGGATGCAAATTGGGTAGTCTAACGCACGACTTATCCATCAACCTAACGCACGGTTTTCCAGACATCTAAGGATGCAATTGAGAATAGTCTAACGCACGATTTATTCTCTGACCTAACGCACGGTCTTCCAGACATCTGAGGATGCAATTAAGATTAGTCTAACGTACGACTTATCTTCAGCCTAACGCACGGTTTTTCCAGACATCTGCGGATGCAAACAGTCTAACATATGACACATTCTAACTCTCAAGCTTATCAAGTCAGATGGCATCTTTAAGCCCATCGCCGACAAAAGTCCCTATTTCAGCTAGGGCAAATTTCTTGGTATTCTAGTGTTCAATCATCTTCCACCTTCAGATACCGAATGGCATACAAACCACTCTACATCTTCAGGTTTAAGATAATTGAACAGGGGCAGCTGTCATACCCCAAAATTTGCCCATACTATTTTTCATACACAAAACCAAATCAAAAGACAAAGCTCCAAAACACAGTCTCCCACACAGAAGTTCTAAACTAGGGATTGAATAATTCAGAGGAAAATCATTGAATCAATGGATCAAGGTGGTTCCATAGGGTCACTAACATCCCAAAGTATCTCCATATAAAGTTTCAAGTCAAACAGAGCAAATTTAGTCCCTCAAATCCTGATTAGGTCAACAGTCGACTCCCAAAGGCAAAACAGTCATTATACAGTCAAAACTCAAGATATTTGGTCAACAACATTCTCATAACCCTAAAATCATCATTTGATCAAGGGTTGATCATGATGATGCAAGGAAAGACCAGAGAAGTCAAAAGTCAAAAGTTACTATGAACTGAAAAAGTCAACCAAACTTTGAAAATTCACCAAATATTCATACTTCATCAGAAAAATTCCCACCAAAGCTCATTTTGAAGGGAATTCATTCCTCTATCCAATGGTCCAAGAATCAGAGCCCATAGGTCAATGGTTTAAGAGATATGGCTTCATACATTATAGGTCTTTTCCAAAAGTCAACAAAAAGACATTTTTTTCAAAAGGTCATAAAATGAGAATGGCAAATGATTTTGATATGGGATCAAAGACACTAGTTAGAGGACTCTCTAAGGTTTCCAAAAAGTCCACAAGCTTGAAAAAATATTGAGATATGAAGGAATGGCATGGTGTACAAGTTCACCTATTTTCAAGAGTGTACAAGAGGGAAAAAAGCCTAAAACTCAAAATATTTCTAAATGGGCTTGCATTCCTTTTATTCTAACTTTATTTTAAGCCCATCCACGTGCTAGAACAAGGAGCATGTTATTTTTACTATTTTATTTATTATTTTATGGTTTTAATTCATTAAAATCATGATTTAATTATATAAAATATAAAAATAATGCAAGATTGGATTTTGCTTTAATTTTAAGTCAAGAATTGAATCAAATCTCTCCCACCAATCAGTCAATTTCGTTCATAATGCTTGAAGCCCAAGAAAGTACAATTTTAGAAAGATTTGGAAGCATATCTCAATCAAATTTCCAAAACTTGCAATTCAAGATTCAATTAGATTTTTTTCAGTTTTACCAACCCTAAAGAATCCCCTATAAGAGCACAACAGGTCCATAGCACAAGGGTTCAGAAATTTTGCCTCAAAAACCATCAATCCCGAGTTCAAAAAAAGCAAGAAAATCTCAAGATCAAAGTTGCAACACAGGCCAATTCAAGGAGTGCTATTGCTTCTAAAAGGTTCCCTGAAGATCACTGAACAATTCTCCACCACTTTCGAGTCCCAATTCATCCAGAATCAAGTGCTGTAAGTCGTTTTAAACCGATTCCTATTCTAAGTCGAATCCATTAAATCATGCATCATAATGAAATTCTATTGGTATATTCGTGTTCAACGTGATGTGTTTGTTGTTTCTGGAAAGTTAATCGAATTTCTGTGCACGTTTACTAGGGATACCATTATTAGGGTTTCAAGGTTCCAATTGGGGTTTTGAATTTCAGGTAAAATTAGGCTTAACTATGAGTGCTAACATGTTCGCAAGGTCTAAACGATCCTTTTCATGGGATCGCGAAAAGTTTTTGTGTGGTTTTGGTGGTATTCGCTATTTTGCAGGGGCTATGGCAACGATGGAAGAACCGTCGCTAAAGGTATGAACACCTAAGACGACGGACAGAGGTTGAAGAAGGGTGGCGTGTCATCTCCCTACTGGTCAAGGCTGCGCGCGTTTTGGTTTCAAAAGCCAGGCCGTTCCTGTGCGTTAAGACGCACGCGCGTATCGTAGTCCCTCACTATCTCAGCCATTAACTACAATCCCAGATCAATCCAATGTATCCAAATCTGCGCATCTACCATGGACCACCATACATGCGCATCACCAGATCACACGCTAAGTTTTCTAATTTTTTTTCTTTTTAATTATATATTGTCTATTTATCTATTTATTTTATATACTTATATATATGTTTTCTATTAGTTTTATTTATAAAAAAGAAACGATATAATGTTTTCAAAAGAAAAAAAAAACCTTTATTAATAATAATACTTGGTTTAATTTATTTACTTTCTCTAAAATATATATTATTTTCTTTTATCTCTTTTAATTACTTATTTCTTTATAATATGTAATAATTTTATTTTATTTAAATTATTTTATTTATAATTAATATGTTAATTATTATCTTTTATTTATTTTAATTATATTTATCTATTCATATTTAAAAATTCACATGTATCTTATTTAATTCCAAAAAATGCGTAAAAATTATTTTCATTCTCGATTTTATTTTCTTAATCCCGATTTAATTAATTAGGTCGTGAGACCAATAATTAATTAAATCGTTAATATTTTCTTATTTAATTCGAACCCTAATCAGGGTTTACGAGAATTAACCCTACACTGATGTACTTCTGTTTCTATGCCTTTTCAGGATTGACTCTTCAAATACGCTCCGACAACGCGCCACGTCAAAGAACGAAGATGGTCAGAGTCAATGCTTCAATCTACCTCCAATTCTCAACCTTCATCAATCGAAGCTAAGTTTCTTTTACCCCTTTCCATAATTTTTTTTTACTCTTTTTCTGTAATACTCTTTTGTTTTTTAGGGTTAACTTCATTTGCCTCCGAACCGATAATGCACTCACCCCTCTGTTTATTCTTTCTTTTCCAATTTTCAGGGTTTGTCGACTGCCAGAGCTACGCGTACTGGTAACCCTAAACCTTGATTTATTTTTATTCTTATTATCCCGCTGGTTTCAATTCCCCTCTCCTCCGCTGGTTTCATTTTCCCCCTTCCCATAAATTGTTTATATACTGCGTGGTTAATAATTTAGGGAGTGCAAATTTAAACTGGATTAGAGTCACTAATTTTATAAGATAACATAACTGAACATAATCACGTGATTGGTGCACACACGCACGCTTTTGGGTAACCCTCTCTGTTGCCTTGTTGCCTGTTGCCTTGTTGCCTGTTGCCTTGTTGCCTGTTGCCTTTGTGTTTTTGCAGAATAAGCCACGTCCCTCGAATTCGAGGATACCTCAGCCATGTTGCCTCGATAAAAAGGTCACGACCCTAATGATGCTGCCTTCGATACACAAATGACCTCGACCCTCGGATGTTGCCTACGAAAAAGGCTGAGGTATCTTCTGGCTGCCTACGAAATGGCTTATTCTGATCCTTGCCTTAGACTACCTGCCCTTCTATGGCATGGGACAGTCTTATGGCAAAGGATGCTTCGATGACCCTTCAACCTCCAAACGAAGGGCTTCCTGCCCTCTTATGGCAAGGATAGACCCTTTCATTCTGAAAGGCAAAAAAAGAGACCTATCATCTGAGTTTAAGGTAATTGCCCCTAATTGCCTTGCAATGCTCAAACCTTTTTATTATATTCTTTCTCATAATTTTTCAAAAGGGCAACGCTCATTTACGAGCTAAAGTCCCTATCTCTTTCATCTACTTTTTCTGAAAACGAGCAAGCAAAGCAATTAAGAGCCCATGGAAAACCATGGATGCAAAGGGTGCCTTACACCTTCCCTTTGCATAAATTACCCCCCGAACTTAGATTTCTTTTAAAAGGTTTTTTTCTGTTTCTTTTTGCCTTTCCGAATCTGTTTGGATAAAATAAAAGTCGGTGGCGACTCTTGCTTACCGCGACATTTCGATCGATTAAAAAGTCAGTTCACCGTATTACAGCATCTATGACAATACTCTACATAACAACACTTGGACCCGTGTGATTATATGTATTTTCCAACCATTATTAAATAGGTTTTCTGTAGTAGTGCTAGTATAGAATTTTTAGGTGGCTGGGAGTCCAAGCTGTCCTCCCTAGGGATCTTAATATCCTTTTTTAGCTCTTTCAATCTTTAAGGGGTAGGGCTTAGGTTAGGAGTGCTTTTGTCATGATTTGGCATTATGTGGTGTGTATCATTTGTCAGACGCTGGCCTGAGGATCTAGAGGGGGGGGTGAATAGATCTCACAGAGTTTTTCGGAATTATTTTGAACTAAAGCGAAAGCGGTTCTGAATCGACTTGCGTCTATTCCGGACCGTTATTGCAAGGGTCGTATATGTGACAAAACCACAAGATAATTGAGATTAACGATGAAGTGATATGTTATCGAATCAATACGTTTCACAGCTGAAAATCAATTAACTTCTAAATTGACAAACTTTGGTTTGCAATGCAGTAATAATGGAATAAGCAAAAAGACAAACACTTGGTGATAATGTTCAAATTGATGATGATTCAAGATGTGGTGAATTGTGATGTTTATGCAGAACCTTAATTCACAATTTTAACACTTGAATCGTTAATCAATTTAGCAATTATGACCAAATATGAACAGAACGTAAATGAAAAGATAAAAGCAACAAGAACACGATATTTGTTCAGGCAGTTCGTCGATCGTCCTCGCTACGACTACGTCTGCCCCCAATTCCAAATTGAAATTGGGAAATCTTCCATTAATGTTGAAAGTAGTATATACAAAGAAGAAAACAAAGCGATAAACAATAAACCGAATTTGTCGATCCTTTGAATCTTCTTCCCCCTTAATCTTAAGTCAGATCAAGGTGATCCAAGAGCTTCACTTGATCCCTTTTCTGTAGTGTCTTGAATTGCCTTGAACCCTTGTTCTTATATCTTCACACTCAGATGGATCCTCGATGAAACCTCTTGATAAAAACCCCCAAGAAACACCTATCTTGGAGGACAAAACCCTCGGATTTTATTCACCAAAAACCCCACAAATCTTCACCCACTAGGAATCTTCAATTCCGTTCCATGGACGTTATCGAACTCGATCACTAACCCTCAACGCAAGAATGATTATGTGTAATTGTGTTGGAGACGACGAAGAACGAAGATGAGAAGCCTTTGTGTATCTTTCAGTCGTTGGTGTTGTTTTCAATAATTGAACCTTGGACAATATATATGAGAGCTTTTCAGTTGATGCAGAGAAAACCAGAAATTTTGGCAGTTTTGATCAGATAGGTCGACCTAATTTAGGGCTGGGTCGACCTAACAGAGCTGCATATCCTTTGGAAGTTAGTTTTGATCAGATAGGTCTACCTAATTTAGGGCTGGGTCGACCTAACAGAGCTGCATATCCTTTGGATGTCGTTTGTTCCCAGTTAGGTCGACCTGTCAAAGAAGTAGGTCGACCAGAATCCTCTTCAGATGCGTTTTGGGGAAATTTTCTCAGATTAGGTCGACCTAGTTGTTGTGTAGGTTGACCTAGCAGAATGATATGTAAATTTCTTCATTTTAGGTCGACCTGTGTTGGGAGTAGGTCGACCTGACTGCTGATTTTTTGAGTTCCTCTTATTTTGCTTGTGTTGAGTCGACTTGTATGCATAGTAGGTCGACCTGCTCTGTTATAAGTGACCAAAGCTTGCTTTTCTTTGAGTTCTTCTGCTTGTACCTTGTTGCTTGTATGCTTGTTGAGTTTGCCATGAATCAAAAACATCTTTGTGAGTGTGATCTTGTATTCACATACTCCCCCTTTTTGATGATGGCAAACCGGTAGTAGAAGCTTTGGCAATAAGTGGTAAAAGCTCCCCCGTACACTAAGCATCTATTTACTCAGCTGAGCTCCCCCGTACACTCAGCATCTATCTCCCCCTTTGACAACATCAAAAGAGATACAAGAAAAACAGCAGAGGAGAGTAACGAGAGAAACATAGATAACACGCTAGCATTCATAGTATAGTAGATAAAAGGTAGATAGTGATAGCATGAGAGCCAAATATGTTTAAAGGTGTATTAAAGATGAGACACATATATGAGCAAGAGAGATATATGTATGAAGTCACTATAAGCATGTTAATTGATAGCATATTATAGTATCAATAATATTTTTGGAAGTGAACAACAATTACGTTACCGCTTTCTCAATATGTAGGTGTCAACTTTAGTGGCAGCCTTTAGTCAATGTGGAATGACGCCTGGCTTGATAATGAACTACCTTTACGCTAAGAGAAATGTTAGCAGAAAAAAAATATATAAAGTAAAGGAATAATATTAAGAGAGAACAAACGTAATTAGCCCAAATTGGAGATATCGAGTATCCCCAATTCCTTACGAATGTTGAAGTATTGCTCCGTTGCTAGAGGTTTGGTGAAGATGTCGGCTAGTTGCTTCTTGCTTTCTACATGTTCAAATGTAACGTCTCCTTTCTCTACATGATCTCGTAGGAAGTGATGTCTTATTTCAATATGCTTGGTGCGTGAGTGTAAGACAGGATTTTTACTCAAGTTTATGGCACTTGTGTTGTCGCACATGATAGGTATACGATCAAGCTTAATACCAAAGTCAAGAAGTTGTTGCTTGAGCCATAATATTTGTGCACAGCAGCTTCCAGCAGCTACATATTCTGCCTCAGCAGTAGATAATGCAACCGATACTTGTTTCTTGCTATGCCAACTTATCAATGAATTTGAGAATAGATGACATGTTCCACTGGTGCTTTTTCTATCGGATTTGCAGCCAGCAAAATCTGAATCGGAGAATCCTACCAAATGGCACTCATTTCCCTTTGGATACCATAGGCCATATGTAGTAGTTCCACGTAAGTATCGCATAATTCTTTTGACAGCTTTTAAGTGAGATTCTTTTGGACAAGATTGATATCTTGCACACATACACACACTAAACATAATGTCTGGTCTTGAGGCAGTAAGATACAATAGTGAACCTATCATACCTCGGTACAATTTTACGTCAACCTCTTTACCTTTCTCATCTTTGTCTAGATTAGTATTTGTTGCCATAGGTGTGTCAATTTCCTTCGCTTCACTCATTCCAAATCTTTTGAGCAGCTCCGTACAGTATTTAGTTTGATTTACAAACGTTCCATGACTGAGTTGCTTGATTTGTATGCCAAGGAAGAAATTTAGCTCACCCATGAGACTCATCTCAAATTCACTCTGCATAAGCTTAGAAAAATCTTTGACAAGTTTTGCATTAGTCGACCCAAATATAATATCATCTACATAAACTTGGACTAAGAGAACATCTTTATCTTTTCTTTTAATAAAGAGAGTAGTGTCAACTTTACCCCTAGAGTACCCTTGACTAAGAAGAAATTTGCTCAAACGTTCGTACCAAGCCCGAGGGGCTTGTTTAAGACCGTATAGAGCACGTTTCAGCTTATAAACATGAGTTGGGTACATGTAATTCTCAAAGCCGGGTGTCTGAGCAACATAGACTTCTTCATTTATATAGCCATTTAGAAAAGCACTTTTAACATCCATTTGGAATAGTTTGAAGTCTTTAGAACACGCATAAGCAAGTAAGAGACGAATAGCTTCGAGACGTGCTACAGGAGCGTATGTCTCTTCATAATCAATACCTTCCTCTTTATTATAACCTTGGGCAACTAATCTCGCTTTGTTTCTAATAATAACGCCGTTTTCATCAAGTTTGTTACGAAAAACCCATCTAGTGCCTATTACTTGATGATCTCCCGGATGAAGGACTAAGTCCCAAACACCATTCCGTTTAAATTGGTTTAATTCTTCTTGCATGGCCATTAGCCAATGCTCATCAAGTAATGCATCCTTAGCGTTTTTCGGCTCAACTTGTGAAACAAAAGCAAAATGATGACAGAAGTTACTTATCTTTGAGCGTGTTGTAACGCCCCTTGAGATGTCTCCTATTATATTGTCAATTGGATGGTCTTTCACATTTGTCCAGGCCTTAGGAAGTTCTTCATTGTTTGAGATGCTTTCTTTTTCATTTTCATCATGAGACTCATCTTTCTCTCTCTCAGCATCTTTCTTTACAATACTTTCATTCTCGTCTTCCTTATCTTTGACAATGTCTTCAGTGGATGGACCTGCACCATTAAACGAAAGACCTTTCTCGACATATTTTGTATAAGATTCATCAAAAGACACGTGTACTGACTCTTCTACTATAAGTAATCTCTTATTATATACTCGATATGCTTTGCTAGATTGTGAGTAACCAAGGAATATGCCCTCATCAGCTTTAGCATCGAATTTACCAAGATTATCCTTACCATTGTTCAAGACAAAACACTTGCAACCGAATACATGGAGATGAGATACATTTGGTTTTCTACCTTTTAGTAATTCATAGGGAGTTTTGTTCAGTATATGACGTATTGTTATCCTATTTAAAACATAACATGCGGTACTAATCGCGTCAGCCCAGAAATACTTGGGTAGATTACCCTCATTCAGCATTGTTCTTGCCAGCTCCTCTAGAACCCGATTTTTACGTTCAACTACTCCGTTTTGTTGAGGTGTTCTAGGAGCTGAAAAGTTATGCTCAATTCCATGTTTATCACAGTATTTTTCAAAAAGATAGTTTTCAAACTCTCCACCGTGATCACTTCGAATTGCAACTATTTTGTTGTTCATTTTGTTTTGACATAATCTTGCAAATTGTGTGAAAGCTGGAAAAGTTTGATCCTTACTAGGTAGAAAGATTGTCCAACAAAATCTAGAGTAATCATCGACAATGACAAAACCATAGGTGTTTCCACCTATGCTTTTATTCCTTGAAGGGCCAAAGAGATCCATGTGAAGTAGTTCAAGAGGGCGTGATGTTGAAACCACGTTCTTTGATTTAAAAGAGATTTTTGTTTGCTTTCCCTTTTGACAAGCATCACATAGATGATCTTTTGAAAACTTCATTTTAGGTAAGCCGATTACTAAATCTTTTGTGACAACTTTATTAAGTAAGTCAAAATTTATGTGGGCGAGACGTCTATGCCAAAGCCATGAGTCTTCTCCTAGAGCAATTAGACACTTGGTACTAGACTTAGATACCTCATCCAAGTTTAGCATGTAGATGTTGTTTACTCTTAAGCCCTTAAACATAATGTCTCTTTTCTTAGTATGTTCTATTGTGCAGCCAGAATTCGTAAACATTACTTTAAAATCTTTGTCACATAATTGACTTATACTTAAAAAATTATGTTTAAGGCCTTCTACTAGCAGCACAACAGTTATAGTAGTGGTAGAAGGGTTACCTACACTTACTTTACCAAGTATGGCTCCCCGATTGTTATCTCCATAGGTGACATACCCCTTTTTCTTTGCTTGAAACTCAACGAAAAGAGATAGGTCTCCCGTCATGTGTCTTGAACATCCGCTATCAAGGAACCACAACCTTTCGGCAATGTCAAGACACTTTTCAGCTTTCTTTTTCTTGTGTTGATGAGCCATAAGGCATAAGTTTGCTGATTCTTCTTCATCGCTTGATGAGTTTTCACTAGATGAATCACTTTCCCATGCTATGTAGGCTCTCTTAGATTTGTTATGACCTTTGCTTTGGTTCTTCTCTTTTTCCTTCTTAAGGTATCGACAATCCGGTTTGTAGTGACCGACTTTCCCACAATTAATTTGATTTTTCCTTTGTTGTCGTCATCTTGTTTGAACTTGTTTGATTGCTTTCTATAGTTGATCAAGCCTTTGTCAGAATGTTTTGCTCCATTTTTCTTTAGATATTTGTTGTATCTCCGCACAAACAGTCCCATTTCCTCATCATCGGAGTCTTCGTCATCACTTGTATCACTATCCTCTAGCTCTTGTCTTGAGGTCTTGGAGCTTGAAGCTTTTAGAGCTATTGACTTCTTCTCTACCTCTTTCTCCATGTTCTTTTCTTTCTTTGCCCTTTTCTCATGCATGTCAAGGCATTTAAGGTGTTGTTCATGTTCCTCTAGTTTACCAAAGAGAGTGGTAATGTCTAAGGTGTTTAGATCATTTGCTTCCTTTATTGCTGTAACCTTGGGTTGCCATTCCCTGTTCAAGCATCTTAAGATTTTGTTAGTAGCAACTGCATTGGAAACAGGTCTATCAAGAGAATTTAACCGATTTTTCAGGTGAACGAATCTCTTCTGCATGTTTTCGATGGATTCACCATCTTCCATGTGGAAGAGTTCGAACTCTTGAGCTAACGTATTGATCCTAGCTAGTTTGACATCATCTGTTCCCTCGTGGGCAACTTGCAATGTGTCCCACATAGCTTTAGTGGATCTACAATGGGAAACGCGATAGTATTCATCAACTCCTAGAGCTGAGATTAGAATGTTTCTCGCTTTCCAATCGTATGCATATCTCTTTTCATCTTCAGCATCCCAAGTATTTTCTGGTTTTGGAACAACTGCACCAGCTGCATTTGTCATGGTGATCTGAAAGGGACCATTGACAATAGCTGTCCAGATGTTCCTATCAATTGCATTGATGTGGACACACATACAATCCTTCCAATAGCCATAGTTTTCACCGTTGAAAACTGGAGCTCTATTGTGAGCCCCTTTAGGTCCGGAAGCCATATTTCCAATAAGTGTTTCACGTAGCACGGAATAAACCAGAGCTCTTGATGCCACTTGTCAGACGCTGGCCTGAGGATCTAGAGGGGGGGTGAATAGATCTCACAGAGTTTTTCGGAATTATTTTGAACTAAAGCGAAAGCGGTTCTGAATCGACTTGCGTCTATTCCGGACCGTTATTGCAAGGGTCGTATATGTGACAAAACCACAAGATAATTGAGATTAACGATGAAGTGATATGTTATCGAATCAATACGTTTCACAGCTGAAAATCAATTAACTTCTAAATTGACAAACTTTGGTTTGCAATGCAGTAATAATGGAATAAGCAAAAAGACAAACACTTGGTGATAATGTTCAAATTGATGATGATTCAAGATGTGGTGAATTGTGATGTTTATGCAGAACCTTAATTCACAATTTTAACACTTGAATCGTTAATCAATTTAGCAATTATGACCAAATATGAACAGAACGTAAATGAAAAGATAAAAGCAACAAGAACACGATATTTGTTCAGGCAGTTCGTCGATCGTCCTCGCTACGACTACGTCTGCCCCCAATTCCAAATTGAAATTGGGAAATCTTCCATTAATGTTGAAAGTAGTATATACAAAGAAGAAAACAAAGCGATAAACAATAAACCGAATTTGTCGATCCTTTGAATCTTCTTCCCCCTTAATCTTAAGTCAGATCAAGGTGATCCAAGAGCTTCACTTGATCCCTTTTCTGTAGTGTCTTGAATTGCCTTGAACCCTTGTTCTTATATCTTCACACTCAGATGGATCCTCGATGAAACCTCTTGATAAAAACCCCCAAGAAACACCTATCTTGGAGGACAAAACCCTCGGATTTTATTCACCAAAAACCCCACAAATCTTCACCCACTAGGAATCTTCAATTCCGTTCCATGGACGTTATCGAACTCGATCACTAACCCTCAACGCAAGAATGATTATGTGTAATTGTGTTGGAGACGACGAAGAACGAAGATGAGAAGCCTTTGTGTATCTTTCAGTCGTTGGTGTTGTTTTCAATAATTGAACCTTGGACAATATATATGAGAGCTTTTCAGTTGATGCAGAGAAAACCAGAAATTTTGGCAGTTTTGATCAGATAGGTCGACCTAATTTAGGGCTGGGTCGACCTAACAGAGCTGCATATCCTTTGGAAGTCAGTTTTGATCAGATAGGTCGACCTAATTTAGGGCTGGGTCGGCCTAACAGAGCTGCATATCCTTTGGATGTCATTTGTTCCCAGTTAGGTCGACCTGTCAAAGAAGTAGGTCGACCAGAATCCTCTTCAGATGCGTTTTGGGGAAATTTTCTCAGATTAGGTCGACCTAGTTGTTGTGTAGGTCGACCTAGCAGAATGATATGTAAATTTCTTCATTTTAGGTCGACCTGTGTTGGGAGTAGGTCGACCTGACTGCTGATTTTTTGAGTTCCTCTTATTTTGCTTGTGTTGAGTCGACTTGTATGCATAGTAGGTCGACCTGCTCTGTTATGAGTGACCAAAGCTTGCTTTTCTTTGAGTTCTTCTGCTTGTACCTTGTTGCTTGTATGCTTGTTGAGTTTGCCATGAATCAAAAACATCTTTGTGAGTGTGATCTTGTATTCACATCATTTAGTTTGTGCGGAATAATAAGTTATTCTCCAATATCCAAACAAACGTGAAGGAAGTGGAGGAGAAAAGTAAATTTCATGCTTCGAATTGGTTTTTGTGCAGTTCTTTGTTAGTTACCAATTTGTGTAAATATCTTAGGTATTTTTTGGTAACTTTCAAGTCTTTTTGTGGTAAATAGTAGTATTTTATTATCATTTGGTACATATATATTCTTATATTTATATTATTGTTGAATAGTTCTTATCTTTGCAATTTGTGTTGGATTTTGTAGTTTTTATAGATAATTGGAAGCTTGGACTTTGGAAAAAGGATTTTGATGATGTTCCAAGACCAAAGCCAAAGGTTGCTGAAAAGTGGAAGCGCGCTAAGCGAGGTTGAGCTCGCTAAGCGCGGTTTTGAAGAAAAGAAGGAAGTTCTGGCAGAGAGTTCCGCGCTAAGCGAGGTCTGGATCCCGCTTAGCGCGGTTGGGCGGTTTAGCAATTTTTGATGGCGCGCTTAGCGGGCTATACCGCGCTAAGCGCGGTCTGCGAAACTTTGTTTACTAGTTTATGGGGCAGATCACTAAAAGGAGATAGAGAGATATTTTTAGATAGAACCAAGAGCATAATACACTGTAGCAAACATAGAGTTGAAGATTGGAAGCCTTGATCGTCGATTAATCGCCTTTGATGCTTGTTGATCTTCATCCTTTCCTTCTTGTGCAAGCTACCATTCTCATGGATAGCTAAACCCCTTTTGTATCAAGATAAGATGTAATCTTCCTAGCCTTTTGTATGTTTTTCTTGTGAATATATGTGTATGAACAAGTGATGATCAATATAGATGGTTTAGTTTGTTTATTAAAGCTTTTTCTTTGGTATAAATGTTTGAGACATCAATGTTTGTATCTAGACCTAACTCATCATCTTTCAAACTATAAGTTGCAGACATGGATTTAGAGTTTGATGTTTACTAAGTATCGGTTTTTAAAACGTTATTTGTATTGTTTAAACGGTGGAGAAATTGTCGGTTAAACAATACGGTAAATCTAGCTATATCGTTGCGGACACGGACGATATAGGTGTCGATACGTAATTATATTGATCGTTAGCAAGTTCATAAGCATATATTTATAAGGAAACATACAAACTTAGGTCGATGAAATCGAATCTTGATGCATTTTCTTTAACTTAGAACCTTCATTAATTTACTCTTTGCTACTAAAGTGACTGAATGACCTTTTGCAAACCTAAAACTAACGTAACATTAACTCAAGACAAAATAGGCTATAGAACGGCGGTGATATCGCAATAATCCCTGTGGATACGATATAAACGAAAAGTACACCACAATACTAATTTCAACATTCTTCAGGGAACTCAATCTTGCTCTCAGATTGGCTTCAGAATCCTATCATATATATAAATCAATAAAGGTTCTAGAGGTCTGTCCCTTTTCCCTTGGGACGCTATAGCATGGTTGTAGCCGACAATTTTTAGTAAAGTTAACGTTATTTACACTAACAACTTGAGTTTTTTAACATGCCCATCCAAACAACCTTACAATAATAACTTGAGCTTTTACATTTCAGCCTAACAACCTCACATCAAGATTTTTACAAGTTTAGCTTGTAACCTTCAAATCTATTACAAAATTACAAGAAAATTAAGCTCTTAAATAAACAAATTCAACACAACAGTCGAAGATGATACTTTTCACTCTCTCAGCACTAAGACAGTTTCTGGTGAATAAAATTAAAAGGAGGAGAATGAGTGAGATAGGAGAGTTGATGATTTAGAAAATTGGTGTACTTAGAAGTGAGAAAAACACTCTTTATATGGGGAAAAATTGGCTAAAAAAAGACAATAATCCATGGGTCTAGTCACTTCAGATTTTAGACCTTTATGAAAAACCCAAAATACCCTTCAGATTTTAGAGATGCATCTCCGAACGCACCTAAAATCATACCAACAAAAGCGTTGCAAATGAGACACTTCTATTTTGACTAACAAAAATGTCAGAAGATGCATCTCCAAATTTCGGAGATGTGTAGTTATATCTTTCAATTGAGTGGACAACTAACTCCATAAATACAAGTTTTCTAGAATTCTAAAATGAACATATTATTTATTTGTAGAGAAATGTGAGTAAGAATTTTGTGGTGATTCAATTGAATGGGTTGTTGTTTTTCAACTTCAAATAAAGTTAAAATGTCAGGTTATTAAGATCGAACTTTTTTTGCTTTGAGACACCTTGTGAGTATCAATTATCATTAACTGGTAATTTCTTTTCAACGTGATATAATAGTGGATTAATTAATTCAATTAATCACTATAATGCGCTTGAAAGCTGATTACAACTAGTTTTATTTTTTTATTAGTTACTATGAGTGAAATATATGCATTATATGAACTCTATTTAAAGTGAAAAAATTATTGAAGATGAACTTGCATTTCAGGACACGTTACGTAGATATATTTATAGAATCTGGTGGTACGGCTCTAGAATTCATAAATGCATCTCTAAACATTTTTTTTAAGTAAAATATAAGTGTCTCACTTATAATTTATTTTGTTAGTGATTTTAAGTGCGTCCCAAGACGCTTCTTCAAAATCTAAAAAAACATTTTTTTAATTTTTATTTAGTGTTTTTCAACTGCATATATTTTGGAGCTAGTAATTCTCAAAATAAATCTTAATATTACTTCTGCCCCTAATTATAAGATTCTCTTGAGTTTTTTTTCTTGTTCTTTTTTATAAGACCTTCTTCAACTTTCAAAGTGTATTAATTATTTTTTTTCCAAACACACCTCTAATTATATCAAATCGTTTTCTGCAATCAATAATAAATATGCATGTATGAAAATCAATTATTTATCTCTCCTAAGGATAAATTTATAAATTTTTTCAAATGATCAATATATTTAATACTCTAACCAACTTTCTTAATTACCATAAATTTTGTCTACGAAGTCTTATATTTCGAGACTAGGATAGTATAAAACAGGTGACTAAAATAAAATAAGGGAAAATCTCAATGCACCCCGTAGATACAAATCCAGAAGTACCTTTTTATTTAAAAAATTAGGTTTTTTCCATAGGTACATCCACAGAAGCGTTAAAAGACATAGTGAACGTTGAAAAAATTCAAAATATTTTAGTTCAGTAAATCCTTCGTAGATGTACCTACGGAACATGTTAAAAATAGTGTTCCGTAGATGTACCTACGAAAGCTTTTGATATATTTTAAATCAGTGTTATTTCACTCCAAAACTCTAATATTTTTAACATCAAAATATAGTAAATCAAAGTAGTGTAATGTAAAGGAAATAGTATATAGTACACAAACATAATACATCGTATAAATCATCCAAATAGTGACATACATAATAAAAAAAGCACATAAATATAATCAAAATACAGACATCAATAAAATCACAAGCATCACAATCGTGTGTGCCGGACAACATCCCCCTCCTCTACCCTACCTCTGGCCCCGCCTTTGCGTCCACGTCCTTTGCTGACTACTCTGCCTCTACTGTCAAGTTCCCCTCCAGTCATGGCACGATTTTGATGGTACAAAAATACCTTCTCTGCCACCCCAAAAATACCATCCAATACAAGCCTGTGATCAGACCCCTCAAGGAAGAAACCATCGGCAATGCCTGCCTGCGCCATGTCAAGTATCTCACGACAGCGAGGAAAAACATCGTTAGTGTGGTCCAACTAAGACTAATGAGTCTGCAAGATCTCCTCATGGGCTGGTCTGGGTGGTGATCCCGGTGCAGTGGGGATTATGTATGGATGTGGCACTGTGACGTACCTAGTGATGTACTCGTTTGCGCAGCTCCAGTCTCTCTCTGATTTGATCGCCCGAGCCTCGTCAAGAATCATGTGATGCTCCCAGTCTACAAAGACCTCATCTATCTGCCGACGGGTCATCAAGATAAGAGAGGAGACAAGAGGGTCACGATGTATCGTCTGAGAGTACCCGAACTGTCACATGACGCGCTAGGAGATAACAAACAATGATGGCCGAACTGGCAGCCAACCATCCAGAATATAGGGCAACATCATCCCACACAAATGTCTCACAGTGAGCAACATAGTAGTCGTATCATATGTCCTCTATAGTTATGCGGTCAATAGCGTACCTGTAAGGATCCGGCACCTGGTTTCCTCTAAGGGGGGGGTAAAGGAACTAGCACACGACATGGCCTCTGTGTAGCCCGACACCTCTCCCCAAACAATGATCATGGGGAAGTGTTGTAATATCCAACCCTGAAAAAAAATACGAGGATCAAACATTATCATAAATATATAACGAACAACTTTGAGAAAAATTATAATGACATAAGATTGTTACCACTAAGTGGGAACAGCTGCCAGCTACAGTCCTTTCCTTCCACAGGCATCCCTCTCCCAGTCTATGGTAGTTGTATGCCAGTGTAGCCGCTCCCTAGTTGTACTCATGGATACATGTTGTATCCGATAAGTGCCTCAGATAAACGACATCTATGTACGAGGAGTTGATGTCCACAAACAACTAAGTGCCTAACAAAAATAGGAAGCAACATCTCAGCACCCGTTTCCTGTGTATTTCCTTCTCTACTGGGTCACCAACAGCCTACTGTGTCGCAAGGAGCTCGACCTCATACTGTCGCGTCAAGAAGTAAAACCTCATGTGCGCGCCGCGGGTCCTCTCTACCTCCTTAAGCGCGTCCTTAGGATCAGCCCCGAGCTCAGCAATCAGAACCTCCCACGCTTCCTCCTTCTTCAGCCTCCCGTGACCAAGAAGGGTTCCCCTGATAGGTATATGCAGGAGGCATGCAATGTCGTCAAGAGTGATGGTAATCTCACCATGTGGCAGATGGAATGACGAGGTTTTTAGGTGCCACCCCTCTGCAAATGCCATCAGCATCCTATTATGTATCGTGTGGTACCCAATCTGACACAGGTCCTTTAGCCTAAAAGCTGCGAGGACATCCTGGAACCACGGCTTGGTAGGCTGCACGAGAAAGGCAATCTTCCGACCTTGGTTGTAGAACTGCTGGAAAGTCTTATCTTGGAAATTTCCAAAGAAAACACTATTAATAACAAGCAAAGTTAGAAATAATAAATTAGAAACTGATGACAAAAAAGTAATAAGTAATAAGTCTAATAAATTTTACCTCTCAGTCTCATATATGTCTGGCTGAATGATCTGCATACCTTTTTAGCAGGGATAAATCTGAAGGACCCCTTGGGTAGACAACAGGCGCCTCAGCCGCATCAGCCTCCTCGTGCAGCTCAGGAGGTGGCATAGGAGATCAAGCATCCCTCTCCGGAGGTGGCACATGAGTAGAAGAAGTTTCCCAACGACGTCTGCGGACAGAGGGCGTCTGCGGGGAACCCTCTCCATCATCTCGAGGCCTTCGGGATGAAGTAGTAGATATGGAAGGCCCCTCTGCTAGAACAAATGTAACATGTACCTCTGCTGCAATAGATGTATCAAGTGCATTTGCTGGAACGACGGATCCATCTGTCACCTGTGACAACATCTGCATTCGTGCACGTCACACGGAGGCATGTTGTGCAGTCCTCTCAAATATAATGTGGTATGGATGGTCGGTCATAATGTCTGCATTGTATTACTAATAAAATCGGGTTAGATACAATTTAGTTATATTAAAGAAAAGGAAAAAAAGAAATAAATTCACTTTCGTATGTGCACATACGAAACGCTTCCGTAGATATATCTACGGAACTACCTTACATTTCAAAAAACTAGGTTTGTTCCGTAGGTGCATCTACGGAACTACCTAGCGTTTCATTTGTTCCGTAGATGCACCTACGAAACGTTATGAAACTCCAAGAATGCTTTAATGGCGTCTGTCACTGTTTCAGAGGCTTAAAAACTCCATTTTGATGGCTTGATCGCTCGTTTTACACATCCAAGTATACCTACATTGTCTCTAACCTATGTTTATAAAACTATTCAATCATTTCTACACCTAAAAATTAAATTCTAACTCTTACGGGAAAACTCGAAAATAACTCGAAAAGTAAAAAACTTATCAATTAAATTGCGCTTTGAAGTTGTTGAAACGTGTTGATCGTTGATGCACACGTTTACCGCCAAACTCGAGAAAAAAAACTTTGGCGAAAGTTTGATTTTGAGGTTGAGAGAGAGTTGGAGTTTGGAAATGAGAAAGGTGAAGAATGAGGGAGGAGTAGAGTCTGACGCCAATTTAACATCAAATTCTTCTGTAAATTCATAAATAAAAGTCTTTCGTATATGCAGCTACGAAATAAAACTACTTTAAAATAAAAAAAAGTTACTTCCAAAAATACATCTGCAAAAATATAAGAACTTTTTTAACAATGCGCATGATACATGAGAAATCCATGATATTATGATCCTCTTTTGCCACGCGCGAGTGTTCGGAGGACACGAGGAAGAAACAAACGAAGTCTGTATTTTCTTCATTTGTTTTATCTTTCCCACGGTTATTATAATAAAGGAAAAGATTAAGAAAAATGAAATCGAAAAGAATGAGAAAAGGACATTGTTGGCTGGGGAAAGACCCACGTGATGATGGCATGGGTATAGGATAATAAGGACCCACCCAGGGACAACAGAAATGAAATGAAAAGGTTATCTGTATGGTTTCAAAATCCAATCATGACCATTTGCTGTGATGATAATGATCATTACCTTATAACATGTGACATTTCACCCTCACCCGTTGATGTAGGGAACTCTTTCTCTAGTGGTAAGTCTCCAGATGCGACTTGGCCCACTCAGTTAAATGCTCAAGATTTCTTGCGATTTGCTATTAAAGTCAAAGGTTTTTATTCTGCAAAATTCACTGTGTTTGAATGTGGTAATTAAAAATTTAAAAAAATTTAAAATTTAAACAATTAAAAATGATTCAATTGAAATTTATTTATTTTTAAATTATTTATTTAGATAAAGTATTAAGAATTTTAAGATAATTTTTTTATAAAATTTAAATTTTTTTGATCAAATAAAAAATTGAAAAGCATAGGTTAATTTGCAATTTTTAAAAATTTGAAAGACCAAATTTAAAAATTTAAAAATTATTAAGGACTAACTTGCAATTTATAAAAAAAATTGGAGTCAATTTTGTAATTTTAGAAAATATGAAGACCAATTTGCAAAATTTGAAGAAATAATAGTGACAAATATATTCTATGGGGTATGAAAGAAATTTCAAATACTTTAGTTTTTTGTGTCATTTAAAAAATTATTAAATTTAACTAAGATAAAATACTCCACAAATTTCTATTATTTTAAAAATTCTTCATTTTTATATCCAAACAATAAATTTTATGCAAATCATTTTAAATTGCCTCAAAATATTACATTACCTCATTAAAATGCTTCGATTCTAAGAGTGTGTTTGGATGAGGTAATTGGAAATTTTAAAGGAATTTAAAATTCAAAGCAATTCAAATGATTCAATTGAAATCCATTTATTTTAAAATTATTTTGTTTGGATGGAGTTTTAAGATAATTCATTGTTAGATTTTTGGGGTCATTTTTTATAAATTTATATTTTTTGGACCAAATTAAAAAATTGAAAAGTAGGGACTAATTTGCAATTTTTAAAAATTTGAAGGACCAAATTGTAAATTTTAAAAATTATTAAGGACCAATTTGCAATTTTTTGGGATCTATTTTATAGTTTTGTAAAATACGATGACCAATTTGAAAATTTTGAAGAAATAATAGTAACAAATATATTCTATGGAGAACGAGAGAAATTTCAAATTTTTGGTTTTTTTTTGTCATTTTAAAATGATTATATTTAATTTAGATAAAATATTACATAAATGATTATTTTAACAATTCTTTATTTTTGTATCCAAATAATAAGTTTTATACAAATCATTTTAAATTTCCTCAAAACATTACATTACCTCATTAGAATGTTTCATCCAAATACATATTTCCAAATTATCTGTATAAGGTTTAAGGATTCCATAAAAATTTCAAATTATTTGTAAGTACACATAGTATTTTTATGAAATTAACTGTTTTTTTAATTTTTTTAGAAAACTAATATATATTTAAAAAATCAATTAAATATAAGACATATATAAAGAGTATAAAGATTTAAATATACACGAGGACAATTTTTAAATAATCACAAAAAAAATAGTATATAAAAGAGATATCAATCTTAAGCAAGTCTTTGGATTAACCCACCATAAATACAAATCGAAACTGAATTTTATTTTCTTCAACCAACACCAAATATAAAGTTTGATTTGAACACGCTTATATCATTTAAAAAATAATAATTTATGATATTATGTGTTTTTGTTTAAAAAATTAAAACAATTATAAAAAACTTTAAATGATAAATAAATTTAAATAATCTTGTATACATTTTTTTAAAATATTTAATTCTTTTGCTATAACTTTTTTAAATATTAAAGTTATGTTTAACATAATATATTTTTAAATTCACAAGTTTATATTAAAATTCTTTTTTAAAATAAAATGTATGTTTGATACTGATCTTTTCATCCTAAATTTATAGTTTATTTTACATACGTTATTTGAAATAAATTTTTAGTTTATAAATGAAGGTAAGTTACTCCAAATAATTTTTTGAACAAAGTCTAATTATATTTTAATTTTTTTAAAAAAGTATTAAAACGACGTCGTTTTGTAAAAAAAAAAAGCATGTATTTAAACTGTTGATTTTCCAAAATCGTCCGTTCATCGATTTTTATCTGTTTTGGATGGTTTCCACTGGTTCAATTGCATAGCTGATCCAACAATTAGACCAGATCGGTGACTCTTCTGGTTTCCGGTTTGACCGGATAGTTCGGTCGGTTTTTAAAACACTACTTTTACCCTTTATAATTTATTTTAACTTAAAATAAAAACAATTGTATATTAAATATAAAGAATACCAAACAATTATGTCATTTTATATTTATCGACTAGTTGAACCCCTAATTTTACCAAACACTTCAATTAGCTTATCAACTATTAGTCATCAACCATAAACTATAAGTTATAAGTTTTCAGTCATCAGATTTAAGTTATAAGCTATTGTACTCGTCAAAAAGTAAATATGTGGGTGGTATTCCTACAAACATAAGGGATACTTAGAGATCATATTAGTTTTATAACAATTAGGGCTTGCTCGCGGTGGCGAGAGGCCTTGTATTGTGGTGTTTATGGTGTTTACCATGGTAAGAGAGACCAACTACGTGAGGTAAGAGGCTATGTGATATGTGTAATGATGGTTAAATTATGATATCTTCATCTTCCGTTAGGGGATAAGTATTTATAGAGACCATTGGACCTAGGGCTTAAGAAACCCTAAGAGGTGATAATTACGCCCTTTGGCAGGGGAAGGTTGTTAACTACCTATTTTCCAAGAAGTCAATGCTACAAAAAAACGCTTATAACGTCAGACGCGAAATACATTTTATCTCGGCAAAAGAATCGAGGTAACGAAGGGCGTAATGAAAAGTAATGACTTAAGACCTCAGTTTTTAAAACACCGAGGTCAAGGTTTATTATGGCATGAGTTCGAACCCCACTTTCTGCACTTTTATTATTTACAAAAAATAGCGCATTTTTTATCTCGTTTATCATAAAACCGAGGAGTCATTAATTTTTTTAAAATAAAACTCGTTACATTATTAACAAAGAATATTACATTAATTGTCCATGAAGATTATATTTTGGATCTTCAATTCCTTGATATTCTAGGCACGATCAAATACTGGGAACCTATTTTCTCAAAACAAAACAAAAGATTTTGTTAAAGGATATTCTCTACGGAACTTGCATGAGTTTGTTTATGTATATATAAAAATTTAATACAACAAACCTTGAACCCAATTGATTTTCTACTCTTGCAATCCATCGAAGAGAACTTTTTCCAAGTTTTCTTATGTTTCAAGCGCTTCATATGTATCATTTATATTTCCAATATCGTAAGAGAACTTATATAATAAACGTCTCTTAGGTTTCACGCAGATCACTAATGGTGGATTCTTGAGCGTTGATAACTTTTATATGGACGACAACGATTTTTTAAGACCGTTGAATGAAAATAGTGAAAGAAACACTTAACTATCATCTCGATTTTCAATAAAACCGAGGGGTTAGAGTAAAATATTTTTTTCTTCCAAAAATGGTTACATTGTTTACATAGAATATTAAAAATACATTGTATGAAATAAATCTTTGCAAAATATTAAAATTACAGCATGAGTAGGTCACTTACAATATTTGTTGCATACAATGTATTTTTAATATTCTGGGTAAACAATATAACCATTTTTGAAAAAAAATTACTTTACTCTAACCCCTCGGTTTTAAACCAAAACCGAGGGGTTAGAGTAATTTATTTATTTTTAAATGGTTACATTGTATGCAACAAATCTTCGCAGAATATCAAGATTGTTTACCCAGAATATCCAAAATGCAGCATGTCCATGTCCCATATAAGGTGGTAGAGATCCGTCTTGAATGTCAGACAAGCCTTCACCAAGATTGATTGTTGACGCTATGATTATCACTGTTTTTGCTACCGTATACAATTTGCATGCTTGGAATGCATCCAACTTCTAATCAAGTGTGTGCATCATAAAAAGGAAAATATTTTATCAACACTTGCTATCCATCAATAAAGACTTTTAGGAATAAATCATAGTTGTTCAAAACCTTAAACAACAACAACAACACCATTATTTGAGATGGATTGCAAAAGATGGAAAAATATTTTGGTCAAGGTAGAAGATTTTTTTTCAGTTTTGCAATCCATCTTAAAAAAATGATGTATTCAACGGTGGGGCGGCTACAAATAAGATAGTATTATGGTAAATTATGTTCAGCGAGTCTTTTATAGTAAAATCTGATTATTTTATCCCTCGGTTTATCAAAGAAACCAAAACGTTAGTTCATTTACTTCATAGTTGTTAACAAATAAAAACATAAAGTGCATTAGGTGGGATTCAAAGCATATCCTAAAGGGTATATCACCTCGGCGTTTATAAAAATCGAGGTAATAACTTTAAAATATATATATATATATATATATATATATATATATATATATATATATATATATATATATATATATGGCGCGCCTTGGAATAAAATCTTGGTTTTTTTTTTCTGGATGACGTGAAAGCTTCGTCATGAAAAGCGTTATTTGTTGTAGTGAGCCGTGATATGAATCGATTGCATGACTGAAGGAGGAGGGATAGTGACATTGTGCACATATTTTATTATGAGGGCGAGCCCCACACTACACAAAGATATCGCCCATGCGACACCTCACGAGGCAATAATCTTTTTGTCGCCCTTATTTGGGACTCTCACAAAGATAACACTATGACTATCAACTAACTTATCTATCAACTGTTATTTTTACCAAATAAATCCTAATATTTTAAAAAATAATTTAAATTTAAAACTATTTTAAATAAATTTTTTAAAATAAAAAATTGAGATGTTTTTTAAATTATTTAATTATTATAAAAATTTAATAATAATTATTTAAATTACTGGAAGCAAAAATATTCTTTTAATTTATAAAAAGTAAGTTTGAAATAACTACTCTAATAAAATTAACTTAAATCCTCTCACCATTCAAGCCTCCGTTTTCACGACCATCTCCCACACTATTCTAATTAATCCATCAATAAATCTTCCTAGTTTGTTCACTCTTTGGCCAAAGAAATAATTTAAATAAAAATTCAATGAAAGGAGTGATCCTTGTTGGAAGAAAAAGAAAAGAAAATTATCTCATAACGATGACAAGACAAAATTAAGTAATGTCAGACGACCACCAATTGAAAGGTTTCTACCTTCCATCCATAAAGTTTTTTTCCAAATCTTGTCTACCATAGTATTTCGTTCGAGAGTCAAAAATAAATACTTAAGCTCCGCGAAGAAATAAATGATGATATTTAGATAACTGTTGATCTTTGACAGTGGCTCTGATCTCTGTTACGAAAGTGTGGGAAAGACCTGCATGGTTAACACTCCAACGGTCAATTCAGTTCAAGGTTTAAGATGAGTATAGTCAAATTGGATATTAGAGATTGTGTACCTTCTCATTGCATGTGAACTATTTTTATATTTGGGTCCAGTAGAATGAGCTTGAGACTGATTGGGCCTTTGGTCGGTTCAGAATAATTGCCCCAAAGACTTGGTCGGGAACTGAAAGAGCCGAGGTAAGCCTTAAGTTTCATTGAATGTCCTCCATGTCGTAGCCTGGTGTTAAGTATTACTGAACCGCTTGGAATTAGTTTTGAAAAGTAATGGGGAACAGATGCATTTAATGCGATTTCATCATTGAGACGCTTCATCACCCATTCCTGACATGTGCGATAATGTGACCAGTTAGGGAGTAGCACAATTCATAGAGTGCTTAAGTGTACTTGAGTTTGGCATGTCCCCCTGAGTGGAATTTTAGCCGTTGATTTTGTGATCCCTGTTTGTAATTGGTCTTGATCCTTCAGCTGGGGTTGTTTATAAAATGAGGTGAGTTGAATATTTAGGAAATTTTTGCAACCTTTTAGCTTTCAAGATTTCAGTTACTTTTACAGAGACACTTCATCATTCCCTTTTCTTGAGAACATCTCTATAAGTGATTCAAAGTCTTCGCTTAAAGCTTTCACATATTTCATTCTTCCTGCGTCATCAATACCCTCTTACCAGGTACTCTTCTACCTCAAGCTTTACTTTTAGCATTTCATGTTCCTTTTGTTAGGATGAATGATGATACTATTGATTTAATGATTGACTTTAAATTGGAAATTTTATTAGGGTAATCTCATAATTTTCATCGTCCTTCTCTTAATAGTGATCCCGTGGGACCATATATATATATATATATATATATATATATATATATATATATATATATATATATATATATATATATATATATATATATATATATATATATATATATATATATATATATATATATATATATATATATATATATATATATATATATATATATATATAACGATTATGGGTCGAAAGAGATGTCGGCGAAATCCTCAGAGGAAAAAACTTCTTCTTCTTCTTCTTGGTCGCTAGACACCCTTATATTGACTGCTAGCAAAAGAATAGATCGCGTTGAAATCCTTATGCCACCTACTATCTTGTCAAAAGAGGAGGTACAAACCAATTTGCAAAGGAGGGAACGTGTTAGAGATTTCTTTCAGGTTTGCCTTCAGACTAAAGGTCACAAGCCTAACAATGCCAAAGTGTTGGAACATTGAATCTTTGACGTCTTTCAGTTGCATCAGAGTATGAATGGGTAGATGAAAAAGTAGTGTGCACTTCCTCAGCTTTGAGCACTAAAGCCACTCTTAGTAATATTGACATTGTGGTCAACGATCCTTCTGGGTTGTTAGTCCTACTGATGTAGGTGCAAAAAAAAAAAAGGATATTTTGACGACTGCATGGTCCTTTTGTATGAGTGTTTGTTTACAAGAATAGGACTTCGGCTGCCTTTTTATGAATATGAGGTAGTCGTCCTAAAACATTTAAGAGTTTCCCCTTCCCATATTCATCTAGTATCTTGGGTGTATATAAAGGTATTTCAACTGTGTGTCGAATATAAGTCCTGGGTGTTTTCTCTTAATTTATCCTTTGATCTTTTCCATCCTAGGAGTTTAAATATTTCAACTGTGTGTCGAATACAAGTCTTGGGTGTATATAAGTTTAAATATTAAGTTTTACACATGATAAAAATTCGCATGAAAAAAAAGAATTACTTTATGAGCTCTAAAAGTTTTCGATAGAATTAATTACTATTATGCTACATTAAAAACTTAAACACTTGATAAGAAGTGTTTATAAAAGGGTCAAAAGGATTATTTAGTTTTGTTGTACACAGGGCCGGCCCTGTGGGTGTGCAAGGAGTGCCACCGCACAGGGCCTCCAAATCTAAAGGGCCTCAAATTTTATAATTTGGCTTAATATAAATATGACATTAAGTAATATATTTAATTAGTTACGGTGTTAAACATATGATGAGAGATAGCTGAGTGGTTAAGCGCATGTTATCAGCTTATGTGGGTTCAATTCTTGTTGGTCTAAATTTTATTATATTTTCTATTTAAAAAAAAAAACAGTACTACATGGTGAAACACTTTTTTTTACGTTTTATATGTACAGGGTTAATAGTACTTCACCCCCCTTGTAATGTTAGCGAATTTTGTTTTTCCCCCTCTCTATCTTTTGGCAACGGTTTTTTCAAAAAAACTGTTGCCAAAACCTACCTTTAGCAACGGTAGAGGTAAATCGAAACACGCTCATATTAAAGGGGGGTAAAGTACTATTAACCCTTATGTAAATTAATAAAAACACCACCGCACTCCACACAGGAATCCTTTTTGAAACTTATTGTTGCAATTAACTTAATTATATTTTCTTTTAATATTATATAGTATGTATATAGATTATTGACATAAATATCATACATCCTATCTACAACTTACAAACTAAAAACTAAAGATCTTTTAAATTTTATCTATATCAATTTTTTTTATTTAAATAATAACATTTTAACTATGATTAAATAACTAAAGATTTATTATATATTAATTCATTTGCCATTAACTTTTTTATACTGAAATATTGTATAATATATTTGTGTGACTATTGTTTATATATATATATATATATATATATATATATATATATATATATATATATATATATATATATATATATATATATATATATATATTAAAGTTGCATTGTTTTATTTTATTTCTTAATAAAAATTAAATAAATTAAAGAATATGTTTATTAAAATTATTATTATATAGATAATAAATCAAGTTATTAGATTTAAAATATATTAATTATTTTAGACTAACTTTTTTATAATTTTTTTTACAAATTTAGATTTTCAGTTTACTCTATCGACTCTACATTTATAGATATAAATCTCTTAAAAATTTAAGAGTTTTATAGAATTATTTTCTTTAATTAAATAATATAATTTTTTTTATAAATCGGGGATATATGATAAGAGTAGAAAAATACAAAAAACTAAACTGAAAGAGTATTTTTATGTCATTTTTTCTCTATATTAATTTTATTTGTAATTTAAATGAAATATAATTTTTTTAATTTATTGTATTTTCATTTATTAAGAGCCTAGTTTTAAAATAGAACAGGGCCTCCAAATTGTTTGGGACGGTCCTGGTTGTACATGACACAAAATGTGGAAAACAAAACCACAACCACAACCAGTCCCATCAGCCAAAAGAAAATAATGTAACATGAACAATGATGTGATATATGTTCTTATCGTTTTATCATAAAAGCCAAATACTGATCCAAATACATGTTTTCTCAATTATATCTATGTATGGAGTATTGTTATGGAATTGAACTAACATATTTTTTGTGTGGAAATTATAGGTGCTATCATTTTCATGTATCTCCTCTTTTCTGATTGTATTCCACTACATTGCATTACATTACAGTCTAAGAAATATGTTTTTTTTTTTTTTTATCAATTTCGTAGTATTTCATAAAAGAATGTTTTTAAAAAACTACTACAAATTAATGTTTCACAAATATTATTTCATTCATGTGTAAACGTTTTTATACTAGTTTATGAACTCAATAGCTAGAGTCCCATCTATTGTACTAACAACAACAACAAAAAAAACTCAATTGAGTGGATATAAATAATTGTACTAGAGATAACTAAGGTTAATTTGTTCTAACAAAATATGCATTTGATTCTTATACATGAGCAACTAGGAGATAATAGACTCTCTAACTAACTCCTAATAACTTTACAAGATAGTAACCACTTAACTAATTATCTATAATGAACAACTAATCATTTAACTAACTAAGGGTTTAGGATTTAGGTGTTATGATTTAGGGTTTACACCAAAACAATCTTGAAACCAAACAAAACTTTTATACCAGGCTGAACTCAGGAACTAAACATAGATTTTAACGACAATCTCACAGACCAAACAAGATTTTTTACACTCGACTAAACTAACAAACCAAACGAAGATTTTGATTGACTAATCTCATAAACCAAACAAGAGGTTTTACTGATTTAGTTCACGAACTAAACAACTTATCACAAGAGATGTTACACATGAAACAAAATTCTCTTGAGTAAATTACAAGAAGAACCCCAAATCAGAGCAAATATCTTCACTAATAATTTTCACTCTCATAACACTATTTATAGAAAAAGAAAGATATGAGAAATGAGAGAGTAAAAAGTGAGAAAGTATATAGAAATGTGTTCTTCTAGTATATTTTGAAAGTGAAGAGAAGTCTTCTATTTATATGAGAAGAATTTGGCTAAAAAAAGAAAAACGATCCATGGACCTTTAACTGTTTACTTGATTATGCCGTAGGGTTAATTGATTATCAGTTTCAAAATATGACAACCCCAATTTCTAAAAAGGGAACCTTACAACGGCTAGGTGTCTTAATTGATTAAAAGTGTTCTTAATCAATTGAGAGACTGTATGCCTTGCTATAATCAATTAGTTAAGGTCCCTAACCAATTAGGCAATGTATACAAGCTTCCTAAATGATCAGGATCACTCTTCGCCAATCTCGTATCAGCACCATTGATCAAAAAAATTAAAAAACAAAGATTAAATGAAGGAAAAGTTACCTGGGAAAGAAGTTTGGAATGCCCTGATGAAATGATGAAAATAGCGTAGAAGAATCCTTGGGGGAGAATAAGAGCAAGTAATTGAGGAAAAAAAAGGTGAAATGGGGATTTTAAAACCTATGACAAGAAGCTAAGGATACTAGGCCACTGGGTCGTGATGGCACCGCCTTCCCCATAAAAGCCATCATAATGAGAAAATAGGAAGAGGTTAAATGGGACGCACGCTTATCATTGCGTTTGAAAATCCACTGACAAACATCTGTGACAATTTGCCGTTGGATTTAGGAGAGGTCAATTAGAGACATCATCCAAAGAATTTCAAGATTCCATGACCGAACACCTTGGCTTGCTGGATCTCGTAATCGGTGGACTTATGTACACCCTAAAATTCTTAGGCGGTTTGCAAACCAGATGGGAAATATATAATGAACAAGCCAGGATCATAGGAAAGTAAGTGGTATGCGTGAAGGGGTCGAAGACGGGATATGAAGTCGGGTGCGAGGAATGATACACCTACGCGGGGTCGGGACATGAAGTCGAGCGCAAGGAAGGATACACCAACCCATGGTAGATGAACAAATTCAGGTGGAATGAGAGACATGCCTTGTCGAATATCCGAAGTGCCAAACCAGTATGACAGTTACAGTAGTCCAAAGGCTGCATGAAAGTTATGAATTTTAATGAGGGAAGCCTTACACCCTCATGATTGCAACGAATGACATTACGCAAACTTGTTTAATGGTGTACTTGAAGAATCACTTCTTCATGAAATAGGAGGGAGAATGCTGAGTATAAAAGGAGAACATACCATGGAGGGAAGTGACAACCAATATGACAACATCACACCAAAAATACAAGCATCATATAGCTTCGATAGCACACAACTATTGAGGCCTCACCTGATTAACTTTGGGAGGTTATCCAAAAGTGTTTTTCAGGATCAATGGTTAACAAAGTTATTTTTAATGAGTGATGTGCAAGAAATTATTGTGTAGGCATCAATCTAGTTGTGGTTATATATATACATACATATCTAGACTTTTTTTTAGTGTTTTCTCCATGCTCATACCATGTGGCCGGAAGGTAAAATATGTAGTTAAAGTTAGTCCAGGTGGAGAAGTCTTCCATGGGGATTCTAGCTTGTTGGTGTGATCCAGAGTATTAATGAGCCTCTAAAATAATATTAAAATCTCCAACAAAGCACCAAGGTATGTCCTTAGCTACTAGGGTGTTGTTGGATAAATTATTCCAAAGCAGTCTACTAGAAACATATTTGTAGAGGCATAAATTGCAGCCATCCTAGATGTTTTATCTTGGACTTTGAAGGAAAAAGCTAAATGTTGTTCCTCAATGTCACAATATCAGGGGTAAGACCAAAATCACAAAAGCACCAGAGATTAGGGTTCAAACATACTCTATTATTCACACTAAAAGCTTAAGGTCTAACCTCCTAAGCGAGTTTGAGGGGAACTTGGAAAAAACCATCCAAGGTTCAACAACAAAGATAAGTTGAGACTTATGTTTGATGAAAAGTCATTTTCAAGTCAGTTTTGTAGGAGAGTTGAGAATACCATTCACATTCCAAAAAATGTACTTCCATAGGAAAAATTGTTCTTACCAAATCTTTATCTGATTATGGGTGTACTTTCTCTTTGATTCTTCTTTATGCTCTTGGATCTAACTAGTTGGAAATCTTTATTTGTGTCCATGGAGTTACCCACTAATTCATGCTCTTCCATGCTTTCATAAGAGTTGCTCAAAAACTCCATATCCTTATGCACAAATGTTGTCATCCTAGTCTTATCAGGTGGCAAATCTTCATGCTACAAATTTGTTGTATCAAAAACTCAAACTCAATAGAGCATTCAAATTTTTTTATAATTCCTCCATGACATGTGTTCTTATCTAAAAGTTCTTTTTGTTACGAGCTTACTAATTTATTGATCATTTGAGTTTTTGGGATCATCTCTTCCTTCTTAGTTTAAGTGTTGGTAGCATTTGCGTTGTTACCACTTGGTTCTCGCACATTAGCAACTACCTTGGCCTCAACCACAAAGGTTCTCACAAACAGACCAAATGGCCTTTTATAACATCCTTTTCTAGTTGCTGAATCTATGCAAAAATGTGTTACAATGCTGCTTGCAATAGAAAATACAATCTTAGGTCTCCTGTAATCTTGAGATAAACCATGTATTCTCACTCAAACATGAGTCGAAGTTTGTTTCAGATAGCTTGGATTGAAGTCTTTGCTACAGAGAAAGAGCTTAAGGAATTCAGGGTCGATGTTTCATGTGTTTATCAACCTAACTATTCTAACATCCTCCAAAGAGGAAAATGAGAGTAAAAAGCAACCTTTTCCTAAAGATGTGATATCCCATTTACCTATAGATTTCTATAGCTCTATGAGTTTGGCTTTATAGGCATCAACTATGAGCGAAGGTGAACCTTTGGGCCATACTACCCGACCATACAAGTTATGTTTGCAGGCTTGAACCCCCAAATGTATTCTTCTTTTGGAATCACAATCACTAATTGGCCACTCTTCACACATGGTGTTTGTAGCTGACTGAATGAAATGATAAGAGAAAAATGTCTAAAAAGAATCTTAAAAGAATCTAAGTCACGATAGAAATAAATATGTTGTAACTACATATTTAAGAAGAAGATGATGAATAGTTAAGTTTGCATGAGCAATGCATGAATATTTTTTATCACCATTGAAACACACTTCAAAGATATAGGTTCCACCCATTTTTTTAATGCTTAATTATCTATAAGTGAAACTTTCATTTTTTATTAGTAAAAAGTTAGATGATATTAGCATTAATATTTACATAGAAAATGAATAGTAGATGATGTTTATCAAGGCGAAAAGAACTAGTAATAGTAAATTTTTTAAGTAACAAACATTCCAACTCACTATTTATATGAAACTAACATAATTTGGTAACTAACCAATAAAAAAATGTGCTAAAATTTGTGATAAAGGTCTTTCTATCATTATTCTTATCAACATTTGCCTTATTATTGTGTTCACATATTTGAAAAAGAAACACTCTTTATTTCACCAAATGGTCAAAGATTAAAAAGCAAGGGTAAGATATAGTATACTCCATGATGAAGTAGTAAATGAGGGGAGGGGACAGACAGAGAAACAAATGTGCATTATTTGAAGGGCAAATGCCATGATTGATATAACTTGCCCTTGCTGACATAAAGTCATCATTGAACGAACTCCTTCCCACCCCATTTCCTTCCTCTTTCTATTTATTCCCCTCTCACAGGCTTCCTTCCACTCCCAAACCAAAACCACCCCACCCCCTCTCTCTCTCTCTAGAAAAGTAAAAACCAACTCCTCTTTCTCATTCTCAGTTTCTTCATAGAAATAACAATGGTTGAAAAGGAAGACTTGGCTTTAAGTCTAAGCTTGAACTTCTTCCACAAACCTCACCCTCTCAACCTCATCTCTTCCTCAGGTATGCATTCTATTCTACCATTCTCTCCAGATCTAGTTAAAAATTCATAATACTTCAATATATATCCTCCGGCTAACATTGAATAAACTTTTCTACCTACACAGTTCGAGGAATCGACGTGAATCGCTTACCATCCACCGTTACCGAACACGAAGAAGAAGAAACAGGAGTTTCATCTCCCAACAGCACAGTCTCAAGCGTCAGCGGAAAACGAAGCGAGAGAGAAGATCATGACGTGGACAATAGAGGAAATATCAGCGATGATGAAGACGCTGAAACCGCTAGAAAAAAACTTAGACTCTCCAAAAACCAATCCGCTATTCTTGAAGAAACTTTCAAAGAACACAGTACCCTTAATCCCGTAATTAACCTACCTTAACAATCGTTTATCTCTTTAATCATTTTATAATTTTTTGACTAATTTTGTTTTATGATTTTTATTTGTAGAAGCAAAAGTTGGCACTTGCTAAACAACTTGGCCTTCGTCCAAGACAAGTTGAAGTCTGGTTTCAAAATAGAAGAGCTAGGTTAGTTTTTTATTTTATTAATTACTAAAAACTAATTTAAATAATTAATATATTTAATTTATTATTTTGTTATTTGATGTTACATTACAGGACAAAGCTGAAGCAAACGGAGGTTGATTGTGAAGTATTGAAAAGGTGTTGTGAAAATCTAACGGATGAAAATAGAAGACTACACAAGGAACTTCAAGAGCTAAGAGCACTGAAACTTTCCCCTCAATTCTATATGCAAATGACTCCACCGACTACTCTTACCATGTGCCCTTCTTGTGAGCGTGTGGCTGTTCCATCCACTGGTGTTGATGCGATCGCTCAGGCCCATCATCGGGCCGTACACATGGGCCCGTGGGCTTCTGCGGCTACTCCTGCGCATAGGATGTTTGATGTTTTTCGTCAATGATCAGTCGGTGTTGTGAGGGTGATTTGGTCATTTTTTGAATGTGGAAAACAGTGGGGATTAAAAACGTGATTTGGTGGGTCTTGAATGTTTTGAATGAGTTTGACCCATCGTCTTTTGTTTTGTTGGGTTGAAGTAGGAGGGTTTTTAGTTTCTAAATATACTTAATTTATTTTTCCATTTCAAGACTGTGTAAGGTGCAGATGTCTAGTTGATTATAGTAATAGTTAATTAGTTAATCATGTATAGATTTGGGATTGGGACTGTTAGTATTAATCCTAATAATTCACTTATATATTGATACTCCCTTCTTCAGATGTCCGGGCTGCAGTTTAGATTCAACTTAGGGAATCTTTAGATTAGTTATGGACATAATTAATATACCTGAATTGAGTGTAAAAATAATTCAGAATTAAATAATGGAGGGGGAAGTTTGTTTGAATATATTTATAATTTATGTATAAGTGAGTTGAAAAATAAATTATAATTTAAAAATCATCCTGACTTCAAAGTTGTAAATTTTAGTTTTAGTTAGAATTAATTTTAGTTTCAAAATCAATTTTATATCTCTAAATTTAATAAAAATAAAAATGTAACCAATCATACACTTAATAGATTTGTTTTGGATGATAAATTCTATCAGATTAATTTAATGCAATTTGTTTCATCATGATAGTTCAATCCAAAATATGAAATACGAGCTTATTTTGTAAAATAATATGAAAAAAAAAACTATTAAATTAAGGAAAATGCTAACCAGTGCCCTCAGGGTAATGGTTAAGCATTCCAAAATAGTATATTTATATCAGTAACTTGCATATTTAATGCCTTAAAAATTAAAATATTAATCTTTTTATAAAATATTTTCTTTCTTTAGAATGCTTAATCATTGCCTGAGAGCACTGGTTAGCAAGACCCTTAAATTAAAGGTGTCTTAATGATCCTTTTTAAATATGTTTAGTTTAAACATTTTTCATTTTAGCTACTTACAAAAATTACACGTAATGGATAGAGTAAAAATCCGTCAAAGAGTAAAAATCAAATGGATATGAAGAATATGGACACGGATAATTATTCACTAAAATAAGCGCGTATGAGTATGAGTACGAATATCTTAGTGCTCACTCCAACTTATACCCGCACAATATATATTTATATATTTTTAGTTTAATTACTATGTACACATGTTAATTTATCAATTTTATTAAATACATCACAATAAACTTTTATTCATTTTAATATATATGTTTGTTTGTTTCTTAATTGAACAATGACATCCTTGAATTTTTTTAAATATTATTGAACAAATTTAAAATAACATATGACTAATTATAATTGATCGATTATTATTTTATTAGAAATGCGGGTAAACGATGATGAGTATGGGTACAAGTACAAATGTTAGTGTCCACGAGAAATATGAGATCGCGGACTAATATTTTTTCAAACCGCGAATATGGGGATGTGTACTATAATTCGCTGTCCACACCCTGCTCATTCCCGAGTCTCTTTGTCCTACTATGTAATTTAAAGATCTAACATGACACATTAATCACCATGTATATGACAATTCAATTGTCAAATTATTCTTCGTCCGACAAAATGCTCGCAAACACATCCTTAGCTATAGTATTTTATAGAGAAATACTCTCCATTCTCTCTAGAAATTTCTCCCACAACTCTTTAGGGTTTGCTGGTCGCCTCCCACCTTCATGGTGGCTCTCCTCTCCTACCTTTAAAGGGGTTACCTCCTCCTTTTTTGAGAGTCTTACTTACCCCTTCCAACCATACCCACATGCCTCTCTTACTAAAACCAACTTACTCATCGGTTATTTTCTTTCTCCATTTCGAACCACCGTCAAGCCTCTCTTCCCGTTGATGCGGCCACCACCGGAGCCGCCACCACTAAGAAATGGGGAGTTTGGAGTGGTAGGTTTTCACATCTCAAGGTTAATAATAGTGAAGGTACCTCTATCCCGTGTAGCTGCTCTTTCACCTCCCATGTCGACAACCATTCGTCCTCCTCCAAAGCTGCCATGGATACTCTACACCTTGTAGCTTCTGTCAGATCTATCAACTTATAGTTATGTTTATTCTGTTTACGTTTATGGGTTTGTTATTTTGTGCCTTTGTATTTTGAGGTCCAAGTTTGCACTCAAGGTGTTTAACAAAAAGCCTCAAAAGTGTTTTGTGTCCTTAAACACTGTCTACATTTCCTCTAATAAAGGCCTAACAATTGGGGTTCAATTGTGAGGGCTCTGTCACCAGGTAACGAGGAACTTTCTACTCGGAGATAGTAAAAAGGAGAAAGAAACCCGTTTCCATGAAGATAACATCAAACACCTAGAAGAAATTGTGAAGAAACTCTTGACAAATTTCATTAATAAAAGTTGGGATGATTACATTTCAGGCACAAGGGAAATCTCCCACTTCTTTAATTACCTCATATTTTTTTGATTCTTTTGAATCAAAATACACATAAAAATTGCCCAGGTGAACATCATTTACCGAAGAATACAATCAATGTTTCTCTTATCAATTATAGACCAACAAGGTTACTATAGGCAACACACCATTGTATATTATGATACATAAAGAAGAGATAAATTCACAGAAGGTAATCTTGCTTTCTTACCACTATTCTTTGCATGAAAATAATAATGACATAAATACTATTATACTAGCAATCAATCACCAACAACTATCCTACAATATTCGCCAAGTAGAGGAAAGAGGAATGGAAGTTCAAGCTACCACATTAAATTAATCAGTATCGCGCACAATGAAATATAAGAGAGTAATGGATGAAGAGAACTTACTAGCGAAGAACTTGGACAAAGTTGAATGGAAAATAAGAGAACTTCAAAGAGAAGAAAGAAATAACACTTTAAGTATGAAGAAAGGGGAAAAACGTAATGCATGCATTCAAGTATTTATATGCACATTTCACTAAATAAAAGGAGACGGAAAGGAAATGATCCTATGGCTCAAAAGGCAATAAAATTCAAGGGCTATATATTAACCAGTAAGCAAAGGCCATGTCACTAAAGATTACATAATGAAATAATAACTGCAATTAAGGTTCTTAAAAAACAATCATACCATGCGTAATAATAGACCATAATCCTAAACGCTATGAATGAATGCATAGTAAATAACAAGGAGAATAGATTCTAGAGATGACAAGCAGATCCAAACCCTCGGGGTCCACCCGCACCCAAACCTGAGTCAACGGGTGAAAACCCGAGTAGACTGGGTTTAAGTTCGGGTTCGGATACAACCCGGTTCGAGTGTGAGTTTGGGTGGTGTGAAACCCGCGCCCGAAACCCGAAATCACACCCGCTTATATATATATATATATATATATATATATATATATATATATATATTGTGGAAATTTGTAGAAAAATGGTAGGAAAAATGTATTTTGCTGCGGGATTGGGTTTGGGTGAAAAAACCCGAACCCAACGGGTGTGGGCGTGGGTGTTATTTTGTCACCCGAACATACTTCGGGTTTGGGTTCGGGTGCCAATTTGGGGTGTGGGTTTGGGTAGTGCGAAACCCGCACCCGACCCGTTGCCACCCCTAATAGATTCCAAGAAACTAAATCTTTCCCTGAAAAGAGAAGGTTAGAGTGCAAAATATCAAGGGAGATGTTTCATGTTAACGATGGATGAAAATTCTCAAATGTGAACAATTCCTTCTGCTTCTCCAATGGCCATGTGAAGTTTGTCTCCCTTTCATTTTCAAAGTAAGCAAACCCAACCAAGAAATTCAACTTGGTTGACGTAACACCAACAATCTCCAGTAGTGGAAGCCGATACCTTTTGGTTTTTCATGTACATTCAAAGACCAATTGAAATATGCTAAACAACTTCAAAGAATCAAGATGTGTCCAAAATATATCAACAATAATTATGATTCCCTCGGTTTATGGCCCAACACATACATTTCTATTTATGAATTAGGTTCAACCGATGTTGCATTTTTGTGAATGCACCTCTAATAGTAGACTGATATGCCGATCTTGCCTTATATACATGTGTCACATTCGTTAGATTATCAGGATCCTTATCTTTTGATGCAGCCACTATGTTCCTCGGCGTCATGCGGTATTTTGTCATTTCATTCACAAACAGTCCTCCATTGAGTTTTAGATGACCTAATATGTCATTACCAACTAAATTATTAACTCGACCATGGTTGTGAATACCACATCTAACCATAACGTTCCAACCGCTATTGCTAGGCATATATCTCAACTTAAATGGGCATTTAAATCTTCTACTAGATGTGACTCTAGACAATGTATTGTTCTTGTAGTTTCCACCCCTCTTGCAACCCATAAACAATTTGTATTTGTTGCATTAGGACGAAAAATAACAACAATAATATCATGTTGTCTCCCAATAGATTGCACCTATGCTAACACTTCAGCCTGTGAGGGAAATATATTATAATTAAAACAAATAATAAATTACTCTTAGATTCAATAACTCGATTAAAATTTTCAAATTTTTTTATAAAACATGCAAGAAAAATATATCAAGTCAATAGTGAAGAACTTGATAAAATGTGTAGAATCATCATTCACCTAAATGATATAAGGAGAGCATGCTTAAATATCTAACAGATTTTTTAGGGGTGCGAAATATTCAGTATTCTAAATTTTCAAAATTTCCAATAAAACAGAACCACTTACCATATATATCAAAAAATCCAGTAAAAACTAAAATTGAATTTTAAATATTTAATAAAATGCGTAATTTTCACTTGAATCACTAAAAAGAATACCGATTTTTTTAAAAAAAAAAAACATAGAAGATTTTGTTGTTTATTAATTTTTTGAAAATAATTTTTTCCCCTAAAATGTATCTTTTGAAAAAGGTAAGTAATAAAAGAACTAGTTTTGACATTAGTAAAATTTATGGGGGTGCTATGACCAACTTAGGAGTTGCTATGTAGATTCTTCCTAAACAGTGATATGGGTAATTTGGGTCCATTAATATTATAGGTCCATAATCCAAATGATGATCTATTTTTTTATTCATAAATTAAAAGAATAAAAAAAGGCTCCGAGAACGTCTTCTTAAACGATTGTACTTATTCAATATCCGAAACAATTTTTGAATGAAATTATATGGAATTCTGATTTAGCATTTCTTATGACATTCTCATGTGGCTTTCTTTTTAAACAATAACAAATTAGATGGGCATAATATAATGTATATAATACGTGATAGACATGATGAATTGGAAAATAAAATTTAATTAAATTGTTTAAGAGCGAGATGAATTCTAGCATTATGCATCTCACACCCTTTTTTGGGAAATAGTTAACTGGGGGAGCCATTGAACATTAAAAAGAAAAAAAGCAGAGCAAATTGTGGCTGTTTTATAATGTCGTTTTCTAAAGGTACCTCTATTTGCACTAAATTATGGTGGTTTGAAGAAGAGAAATGTTATCGTTACGCCAATTCATACATCTATATCTAATCTAATATAATGTTCACAAATATGTAAACAGTATTTTTTTTAAATTTAAACTTTTTATTGATATTATTTTAATAAAAAAAACACCGTGTAATACAATAAACATTAATTAAAACACGATATAGATATTTGGTGTAGAAATGAATGTATAAGTTTTAAGAAACGTGAATATTTACCTTGTAGTACACCAATTTTAACCAACATTAATTAAAATATTTTATTTAACAATTTATATTATACATAAAGGCGCATTCACCCACTCTTATCTAAGTCAAGTTCTTCTCCAATTTTTCCAACAAGTATTCACCATATGTTTCATATGAGGATTGTTCAAAAATTGAAAAAAAGTTTATGTTACACCGAGTAAAGATCCTCTCCATTTCTCAAAAGAAATGGAGAATACTATTACCAAAGTATTGATATATATATATATATATATATATATATATATATATATATATATATATATATATATATATATATATATATATATATATATATATATATATTTAAAATGTGTGACATATAATTTATATAATTTGACTTGTATCTAATGAAAACATTAGTAATGACATTCTCCATTTCTTTTGAGAAATGGAGAGTGTAACAGCCTGATTTTTATTAGTATTTTTATTAATTATATTAGTGATTATATTATTTGGTGTTTTTAATAATTATTTATTTAGTTATTATGTGATATAATAATTGTTTGAATATTTTATTATGTATGTAATGGTGTTATTTAGGGTTAATTGAGTTATTAGGATGATATAACTAATTGGGCCTAATTAACTAAAATGAGAGTTGGGTGGGTTAAGCTCAATATAACAAGAATAGAGTTAGTAAGGGGTTATGTTAGAAAATCCTAGAATTAGAGAGAAGGATAGAAAGATAGAAAGAAGAGAAAAGAGGCTAGAGGAAGAGAAGAAGGAAGTAGATTCTTGAAGATAGGAGGAGATTAATTTAAGGTAAGAGTTAGAATCTAAGTTCTTATAGACTATATGATTGGGTAATGTGTTTTGTTGTGATTATCTCTTCATCTTTGCAATTTCATAAAAAACCTAGAAATGTAGGATTTGTGCTAATTTCTATGGATTTGTGCGATTAAGCATGATTTTAATGATACATGTGGTTCAATATTGATTAATACTGGTTGTATTTGATGTTTATTGATGTTTGGAAGTGATTTGGAGTAGTTGGATGTAGTTTTCACAGTTCTGTGTTTTTCTGTTTTTTTTCTGAAATCCGCAGGGCCCGCTAAGCGGAGCTGCGAAAACGGAAAGTTACTGCCTAGTCCCGCTGGTGGTCCGCTGAGCGGACCCTGTTTTACAAAACTTTTTCCAAACTTTGAAATGTCATTACTTTTGATCCGTAACTCCTTTTTAGGTGTCGTTTGAAGCATATTGAAGCTTAAATAATTGTCTATATGATAGAGTAGAGTTAGTTGACAATTGTTTAATTTAATTATGATGTTAATTGGGAATAACATGTAATTATATGTGTATGTTATGGATGAATTGTGCATGATCAATATTCATGGATGTATTATGTGATATGATAACAGTGAATTATGCGATTGGTTGCTAAAGGCTAGTTGATGTGGAATAGTTTAAATTTGATGTTAATATATGGATAACATGTGATTACTTATGTGTGCATTATGAATTAATGACTTGTGGTTAATATTCATAGATGTGTTAAGTGATGTGATATCCATGATATGTTGGAATGAATATATATATATATATATATATATATATATATATATATATATATTATTTGAATGTATCTTGTTGGTAATGATCATTTAAATGTGTATGTATTGAGATGTGGATTGAATAAATGATAATGCTAGACTTGAATACATGTGATTGATTGATGTATGTTAGGTGATGCATTGTTTGGAAGTGAAGTCATGTTGTGTAGTGTTGTGCGAAGTTGTAAAGATGTGATTGTGTAGTTTAAGAGATAGAGAGATCGTCTTAAATGCATGAGTCTTGTTTTATTGCACACGTACACAAGCATGAGTCTTTGAAAGTGGCAATGTGGGTAATCTCGCGAAGGTTATTTACTTGTCCCAAACCTAACGAGTATGGGGTTTGAAAGCTTAACGAGTATGGGGCTTTGAGGTGGTTATCTAGTCTAGAGAGAATGACAATCGACATGACCGGAAATAATAATGGAGGGATCCACATGCATATCACATTGAGTCGCACGTGTCAGTGTGAAATGTTATTGTTGGTGTGATTTATGTGATATGAATTGTGTGGATTGATGTTGATGGATATGCATATATGTGGATTTGGTGATTCATTTGATATGAATGGTTTCTGTGTTATGAATGTGATATATGTGATTTGGAACATATGTGATGTAGATGTGAATTTATATGTACTAATGATATATGTATATATGTGGATATGTGAATCATGTTTGATCGCTTAGAATTGAATGAGCTATGTTATATGACATGAATATGCGAATTGTGATTAATTGCATATGATGCATGTTTATGGGAAGAGTGATGAATTCTTGAAATGTATTCTTATTGTATTTTACATTTCATATTATTATGTTTTCTATAAGAAGTTGAATTCTCACTATTCTGTTTGAATGTTATCCTTTGTTGGTAACATGCAGGTTTCGTGGATAGAGATGCTTCGAAGGAGGCTTAGCTTAGAGATTTAGATCTCTTGTAAGGTGTTGTGACTAAGTAGTCACTTGTGCTCTGGTCATATGTAACACATGGGATTAGGATTTATATTTTTATAACTCGTTGTTATGAGATATTTGTTTACTCATATTGTATTTCGTATTTGAATACGTTATTTTGTTGATGAATAGCCTTGAGCCGAAATATTGAGACATGGTGGATGATGTATGGGAATCATCCTATTTTACCATTTATTTGATGAGATGATTATTCCGCTGTGTTTTCGCATGTTGCTTTAAATCTCATGTTATTCGGAAATGACCATTGCATGTTGTTTATTTTGAAACATGTGTAACGCCCTCGTGAAATGCATGCTTCTTTACTCTGATCTATGCAAATGTATGCCTTATTTGTTTAGTATAGAATTGAGGGTGTTACAGATGTAAGTGTGATTTGCACTGGATTGGGTTACCAATTCTCTTGTGTTATTTATTGGTTTGTCTTTAATTTGGTGTTGATGTCATACTGTGTGAAACATGGTTTAACAAATTGGATAAGTTGTCACAGACATCTGGTCCAACATTTGTCCCTTGAGAAACAAAATTTTAATTGGCATCAAGTAGACACCCTGTTCTATTTGGGTGAGCTCTAGGGATTTTTTTTTATTCAAATGGACAATACTAAGGATAGAGGAGGGTCTGTGAATAGACCGCCTATTTTTGGATGATACCAATTATGATCTTGATGATGTGAGTCTCAACTTTTGCTTGGTGTCATACCCCAAAATTTGCCCATACTATTTCTCTTGTTCAAATTCAAGTCAAGGCACAAAGCTCAAAGACATCCCTCCTAAACAAAGGCTCAAGAAACTAGGGTTTTGTTGTTCTAAGAAAAATCAATGGATCAAAAGACTCCAAGGCACCTCATATGGTTTATGATATTCCAAACTACCTCCATGACAAAATACATGTCTCAATACAAAAGATTGGTCACTCATTTGCTCAAAAAGTCAACAGTCGACTAGTTTGACCTAAAAGTCAACTTTGGTCAAAATACTGTCAAAACTCCTGATTTTTTGTCAACATCCTCATATTGAAGTATCATTCACTATTTGATCAAGAATTGATCATGGTTCATCAAGGAAAGATAAAAAATCAACAATTCAAAAAGTTTCTAAATTAGGGTTTTTATAGGAGAAAGTCAACCAAACTTTGACCAGCCATAACTCCCACATGGAACATCAAAAATTTCCCATCCAAATCTCATTTGGAAAGAAATTGAATTCTCTACAAATTTGTCTCTCATATGCCAAGTCTAAAAATGCTTCATTTGAGAGATATGGACCAAAACATTATAGCTCCTTTTCAAAAGTCAACCAAAAAGTCATTTTCTTCAAAAGGACACACAAGGAGCATGGAAAATTATTTTGACATGAGACCAAAAACACTGGTTAGAGGACTCTTCAAGGTTTCCAAAAAATATTAGAACACCTCCATATGATAAAAATTGAGCGAGTTATGAGTAGCACAAGTTGATTGATTTCGTGAAAATTCATGAGGACCAAATTAAGCAAACTTGGAAATTTGGGCTATTGGGCTTAAAGTTTAATGTCCAAACATGTATGGGCCTTCTAAGTTGACTCACACTTCATCATAATTTTATTCTCCTATCTATTAATCTATTTTTGATTTTTATGCATAAAATTCAAAAATAAATTAGATAAAATATGAAGTAAATCAATTAAAATGCATGGGCTTGATTCAAGTTGCATTGGAGGTCCAAAGCAAGCAGCAAGTCGTGAGAAGCTTTGTCTCTAAGTGAATCTTGGTCAAAAGAATCAACAAGTTTCAAATCTCTTCCAAATCAAATCTTTGATTGATTTTAATCACAAGGATTCAAACAAATTTGGTTCATCTTGGTAACCTAAAACCATCTCTATAAATAACTAATCCTAATCAGAAAATTGGGGGGGGGGGGAGCTTAAAAAAAATGTGGAACAAGCTGCATAGCTAACCATATTCCAGGCCAATTCAAGCCCTTTCAAATATCAAATCAACTTAATCGATCCTCTCTGAAGCGAAACTGATCGTGACCAACGTCCAACGCTTCTATTAACCAGGGTTAACTTGCGCCCTAATTAGGGTTTGCGAAGATCATACCTACACTGAAATTTTCTCTTTGTTGTGTAGTTTTTTCAGGTTTATCATCAGGGTTCGTCCGCCTACGCGCCATATCAGATCAAAAGCTAAGTCCTGATTCTATACTTATTTAAATATTTGTTATTTTGCCTCTTTTATTTAAAAATTAGGGTTTACCTTCAAATGATAATGAACTCCGCCTACGCTCACCCTTCTGTCTCTTTTTCCTTTTCCAATTTTCAGGGTTAGCCAGCCGGTCAAAGCTCGATTAGTCGGTAACCCTAAAACTTGATTCATTTTTATTTCTTTTTAAATTATTACTTATGTCAGACCTATTGCTTTATTGGGGGTTTAAATTTATTGTTTCTTTTTCCCCATCCCCATGGTTTATCATGTAACTGCTCCTGGTTTGTATTGCTTGGCCTTGAAGGCACTTAAACTGTTATATTGTTCATATTATTGTGTGGTTAGTAATTTAGGGAGTGGTAACCCTGAATTGAATTAGAATCACTTAAATACAAGATAAATTATTTTGAATTAATCACGTGATTGTTGCACCCACACACCTTTTATGGTACCCCTTTTGTTGCCTGTTGCCTTGTGTTTTAATGCAGAATAGCCAAGTCCCTCGAATACGAGGATACCTCAGCCATGTTGCCTCGACTAATGCAAAGATCATAAGTCCCTAATGATGCTACCTTCGATACACTAAATATAATCTCGTCCCTCGGAAGTTGCCTACGAAGGGCTGAGGTATCCTCTGGTTGCCTAAACGAAAAATGGCTATTCTGATCCTTCTCTTAGACTACTTGCCCCTCTATGGCTAGGGACAGTCTTTGGCGAACGATGATTCGACGACCCTTCAACATCCAAACGAAAGACTTCCTGCCCTCTTATGGCGTGGATAGATCCTTTCACCCTGAAAGACTAAAGAACATTTTTCATCTAACCAGGTAATTGCTCCTAATTGCCTTGCTCTAAAAAATCTTTTTCTACACTTTTTTCATAAACCTTCAATATGGCTACGCTCATTTACGAGCTAAAGTCTGTATTCTCTTCTTCTACATTTCTTTTAAAAAGAGCAAAGCAAGCCCATGGAAAACCATGGATGCAAAGGGTGCCTTACACCTTCCCTTTGCATAATTACCCACCGAACTCAGTTTTTATTTAAAAGGTTTTTCCTATTCTTTTAGCCTTTCTGATTATTTGGATAAAATAAAAGTCGGTGGCGACTCTTGCTTAACCGCGACATTTCGGATAAAAGTCAGTTCACCGTATTACAGAACTGGCGACTCTGCTGGGGATTCTTTCGATTAAAAAAGAGGGGTTACCTTAAAGCTTAGGATCACTTAATGTTTGTTTTGCTTGCTTTATTTTTCAAGGTTGTTTTGGGAATTAAATGAAGGACGAATCCTACACTCGGATTCAAGAATACCACAAGTAAGCTTCAACATACCAAACTCAAATCTCGAAATTATTCCAACAATTCCAATTCTTGAATCATCAACATAAACATATGCAATTATTTCCTACTCAATGCATTGGCTACAACGTTCGCTTTTCCCGGATGGTAATTCAAACCAAAATCATAGTCCTTCAAGAATTACAACCATATTATTTTCCTCATTATCAACTCGTTCTGATCAAACAACTACTTCAAACTCTTGTGTTCACTATATACCTCAAATCTCGATCCAAACAAGTAGTGCCTTCAAAGTTTCAAAACAAAAACAACGGTGGCCGACTCTAAATCTTGCGTCAGATAATTCCTGTCATGAATCTTAAGTTGCCTTGAAGCATAAGCTACCACTTTCCCTTTTTGCTTCAACACAAAGCCTCACAGAACCTTCCTTCTTCTTTAACCAACAGAACATGTGCACCCCACGACGACACACTCGGACGAATAAACCTTTTCTCAAGCAAACCCTTAAGTTGACTCTTCAACTCTTTCAACTCTGAAGCTGACATCTGATATGGATCCATCGACACAGGACTGGTTCCAGGAACTAAATCAATCCAAATTTGAACTTTTCTTTCCGGCGGTAAATCACTTACATCTTTAAGAAACACTTATGCAAATGCGCAAGCTATCGGTAATTCACCAATCGCTCTTTTCTCATGAACATCCAAAGTTGCCAACAACATAAACAACATCGCACCATCTTGCGCAGACTCATTCACTTCCAATATTATCAAGCTGGCAAGATAAGTCTATCACATCCAATACGATCCCGTCTACTATCAACAAGAGATTAAGGGTGATCAGTTCCTCAATTTGTTAATAAATAGCCGACAACCATAATGGTAGAGTAAACCATTGTTACTCAACTGCAATAGAATCCTTTACGTCACCAAAAGCACCATACTTCAATAACTCCCAAAATCATATAAACATGCTAACACACACCTTGTGATAACATTAGAACATAATTCCTTTACACCATTATCAACACTTTTTATTATTGGAATCATACTCGTCCCTTCGCATTTCTAACTCCGACTTGAACGTTCCAACAACCTCGACAACTTTTCCAATCTCTTGCCAAGAATCCCTTGACAAGGTCTACCGCAATCTGTCGCTTAATCATTATTCTTAAGTCAACATCCTATGCAACGGTTACTTAAACTGATAACTTCACAGTCCACCAATAATGCAGAATATGGCAACTTCCTAAATTCCACCTTATAACAATTATCCTTATTCCAAGACGTTCCGACTTGTTAAACAACCAAAATCATAAATCCATGTTACCTTCGAATTTGGAAACCAACAAACTTCTACATTGCTTGCTCTGTCTTCTTAAGCAATATATTGCATCAATAACTTACAACTGAAACATATCCGAGAAGCACAACTTCTCCCCTACTTCGCTCAAACTAACCCTGCAACAAAACGAACAAGTACCAACAGTGTTTCACACACATGTCGCGTACTAAGGAATAAAACACTAACAACATTCAACTGTCACACAACTCAACTGACTCGACAACTTGGACGGACGGACTGACCTGCTCTGATACCACTAATGTAACACCCCAAATTCTACCCGAAAATATCATGCGAGAAATAAGAGTATTTTAAAAACTATCAACAAGCCTTTGGGATATCCCATTTACTTCATATAACAACTCATAAATAGATACATAGCACTTTAATCTCAGAGAAGCACAAAACAACTTATAACAGCTCTTAGACAAACCAACTTCATTTTAATATGCAGCGGAATCATAACATTCGACTTTATAAACAAATCATCTTATTTAATCGGAAACAACTTCAAATATCATAGTAATTATCATTATCCAATTTGGAACTCAACAACTAAAACATGAACAACATAGAAACAACAATATAGACAACCCTCGAGTGTTACGCATCAGAGCGACACAACAACCGGATACGATGAAGCTACAAACTTCCACAGCTATACTTGAGTACCTGCCCATTTCCCATGGTAGGGGAAACATCAGCAGAAGGGGTGAGATATCAAACAGTATAAAGGAAAGTATGATAATAGATATAGCAAGATAATATCATACACAATTCACCACTTCTCAATATAAGCAATTTGCATCACGACAATAACATGGATCATATATTCCAACTTATACACATATATCATTAATACATATATATTCACAGTCTCATCATATATGTTTCATTCACGTACGTCATATCTACATCACATCAATAATCAATATCAAATGAATTCAACTTCACAAACTATGCATCCACACATCATAACAATGAATCGAATGCAACTCGGTATACAAACTCGAATGCGACTCAAACTATGCATATGCATGTGGTACCAATCGGAGCTTCAACCCCCGTCACCAATTGCCATTTGGCCCGTCATGTTTGCCATAGTTTTTAGGCCGTCATGTTTGCCATAATTTTCAGGCCGTCACAGAGTATGCATATGGAATGTAACTCGACAAACAAGACAACACAACATACTCATCAAAATCACATATCGTCACGAGGCATAAGCCTATATCACAATCACATTACCATTTATTCGAGGTAATTCACGTCACTATAATATTTCATCTTCACTTAGTCACAAAATCATCCTCACAAATATATACAACATCACGTATTCACAAAATCGTCACAAATATACAATTCGCATATCATCAAGATCATTACAATTATCATCATGTTTCGGCACATCGGTACAATTACTCAATTTCACATATTAACACAGTCATCATAATTATCATCATAATCTACTAAACTAACGACAATTAGCTAGGATTCATACCATAAGGTTAATCACATAACAATGCACAATAATAATCATATTGGCAATCACAACATTACTCGCAACAAAGACATCCAAACCGAAATCACAATTTTTGGTCAATTCTCAAAATAATCTCAATATGCCAATATGTCAAGTAAATCAAATCGACTATTAATCATCAACTAAATCAAGTAGAAATAATGTGAATTATCAAAACAACATCATTGGCATAACAATATATTATTCTCAACTTGAATATTCAACCAAAACACAATTACGGTCAATTTCTTAAAATACCGTAATTTACCGATAAACCGAATAATTGGTCCAAGTCCAAGTATATTCCAATCACATAGGCTTATTGGAATTAATTCAACTAATAATTTAATTATCCAATTAATAATCAAACTATATTAATTTCAATTCAACTATTATATTTCTATTCCATTATTTTCCAATTCTACAACCAAAACTCATTATTTCACTATCCATGGTTTACCCACAACAAACACAACATTCTAATACACATAGATTATCAATTGCACACAACTTATCACATATATGTCATCACATTCCAACAAATCATCAAATACCCAAAATTGCAACATAGAAGAACATGGATATCAAAGTATAGAATCAAACCCACCATAACATACTATCATACAACCCTTTAGCATGAAAGAACCCCACCCTTACCTTGGCAAATATGGACTCTTTCACCATAACTCTAAGCTTTTCTCCAAAATAAATCCTTCAAACATAATTTAGAGACACACCTAAAAACCAGTTCGGAAATCAGCTTATCAGACGAACTTAAAACCCTCAAAACCAAAATCGCTCCGGTCAGAACTTACCTCTATGAGTCAGGAACGTTGTGACAAAACCACGCGACGATCCAACGGTTGGATTGAGAGATTCATCCGTTTTTCTAAGGTGACTCAATGCTGAAACTTGCTGCGAAAATGAGGTTTCTTCTAACTTTTCTCTTCCACCACTTCCCTTTTGCCTCTTTTCTCTTCTTCCTATCCTTTCCCCCAAATGAAAATAGTAACCTCTAAAACCCTAACCTTCTCTTACTATCTCACTTATGTCAATTGGGCTTAACCCACCAATTCATCCATTATGTTTTTATCACTTAGGCCCATTTAGTTATATCTCTCTAATTACTCAATTAAGCCAAATAACACAAACATACACTCATAATTAAATACTTAAATAATTATTATATCACATAATAACTAAATAAATAAAGAATTATTAAAAATGCCAAACAATATAATTACTAAAATAATAGCGAATAAAATGGGGGTGTTACAGAACTCAGTTTTTATTTAAAAGGTTTTTCCCGTTCTTTTAGTCTTTCTGATTATTTGGATAAAATAAAAGTCGGTGGCGACTCTTGCTTAACCGCGACATTTCGGATAAAAGTCAGTTCACCGTATTACACTTGGGAATCAAATAACCCTCATTGAATAGGGAAAACCAAAATCAAAGAAAACTCTTGATCCCATGCCAAATTATTGATTAAAGATACATGATGTGCAAAATGATCTAGTGGAAGTATGCAGATGAAATGAAAAGTCTAAACCAAAAAATTTGATAAAAGGTAAGACAAATTTAAGGTATGACAATTACCATTCAACATGTATTTCATAATTATAGCACCAATACATTAGTATTTGAGATGACTATATTTATAGAAGAGTGATATGAGACAATTAACACAGGCGGATGATAAAAGCATAAAAGTCATGAGATTGGAGAAAACAAGGTAAACTTTACTCCACTAATGCAAGAGTTCATAGGTCTTATTGTTGTATATGAGATTGGAGTATAATTTATTGAACACACAACCAATCAAATTAGTCTAGTTTTACATAAGATATCCTTTATCTATCAACTTTACTTTTATTTAAGTAATCCTTAGATTAGTAGTAAAAAAAACTACTTTATATTTAAAACTTGTAAAGAAATCCATAATTGAGAGACATCCTTTCTTTATATGCATCATATTTGAATTTGAAGCACAAAAAGAAAACCTCAACTTATCCATCTCACCAACATACACATTTCAAGTCATTTTTATATAACTTCACATGATGCAAAATACTTGTCTCTTTCCTTCCATTCAATTACATTGCTTGATTGAGCCACTAGAAATTTGGAATCAATATATGAACAACACAAATTATCCATACTCATCTCACCAACATCACATGAGATAGAACACAATCCCTAACTTGATCTTATGTTATGTCTATACCATAAATTAGAATCATGTAATCACAACCTTAATAACTTGGAAAGAAAACATTCACCTTAATTACATCCAATTCAAATTATAAAAAAAAAAAACCATAATAATAGTTCTACATAAGGGTCTTCTTCTTCAAGTTGAAGATTATCTTGAAGAATTTCTTACGACTCTTGTACTTCTCTTTATAGACTCAATTCTCTGAAGCCTTATTTGTTCTCTAAATTTCGCTATGAATTCATCAGCCTTTTTATCCACATCAGGTCCTTCATCACCAACAGAATAAGAACAAGAAGGTTCCTCTGTTTTTGAACAACTTTCTTCACTCTGTTTTTGTTCTCCAACATCTTCTTCACTCTCTGTTTCTTCATCCTCTGTTTCCATAATCACCCTTTTCTCAATAAACCTTTCTTTCTCTGTAGAATATTCATTTTGTTCTTCATCTTCATCTTCTTTTTCATTCATTCCTTCTTCTATAGAATTTTTCATTGCTATGTTTCTTCCATTTTTCTCACGGTATCGTGATTTCAAGAAGATTGGTTTCTGAAACATTGGTGGTGGTGGAGGTGGTGGCGGAGGAGGAAAACAAGACTTATAATTAAAACTTTTTTTCTTTATCGAATCTTCCGCGTCCTTCGCAATTGATTCCGAAGGAGTGAATTTCATCGGAGAAGCTTTTTCAATAGCTTCTTGTTTAGGTTCCATCATTCTCGCTGATGCTGATCTCGATCTCCATGGAATAGGAGAAGCAAGCACAACGTTCTCTTTCTCTATCTCTTCCTCTTTCTCTTTCATTTTATTCGCAATTACACGTTCAAATTCTGAATAGTTTCTTACTCTGTTAAACGAATTGCTCGAAAATCTTTTCGACCCTGTTTTCGACAACCCATCAAAAGATTGAGATTGGACAACAGAATCATCATCAGATAAACGAGATTTCAAGCTTCGAACAGGCAAAAGCAGAGGCTTTTCGATTTTTTCGATACTGTCACCACTCTGTTCATCTTCAAAAACAGAGTCTTTTACCTGTGGAGCAACAACAACCATGGGTTTGTTTCTGAAGTGTTGATTCTGATTACTCCATGTTTGCAGTTTCATAATTTCATCAGACTCTGCAGACTGGTTTTGATGATCAGTTTCGTCTTCGAAAAAGGACGAAACTTGTAGGAACCGAGAAACCATTGTTTGTGCAGAGTCAAACTTTGAGTTATTGTTGTTGTTGTCTTTGTCGTGTTCTTGGTTTCTACGACTGAACAAACCGTAGGAGATAGCGATTCCAACGAAAAGAAGATGAAGGAGTTCCCAGTTTCTTGTGAGGAGATTCTGGTTGATGAAATCAGGAGCTTGAGAAGGAAAAAGTGGAAGAATAACAAAGAATATGAGAACTATGGTGGCTTTGTAGACAAAATTGTAAGAAAATTTGTTTGGGTCTTGTTGGTTTTGTTTAACATTATCGGTTGGTTTTTGAGGTTTTTGAGGTTTGGTGGTTTGAATTGAATCTGACATTGGAAGAGGTAGAAGAGTTAGAGGTTGAGGAAAGGAAGAAAGAGGAAAGAAGGTGTGGATTTATAGGAAGAAAAAGTGGTGTGTAAGTTTGAAGATTTTGCATTTGTTTTTGATGAAAATTAAAACCGGTGTCAAAAGATGAAAATGTGAAGCATAGTATTGCCTTTATTCCATTGGAACTTTCTCTTTCCTTCTCACCACTTGCTTTCGGTTCTAAATGAAAATGCTTTGTCTAGAATTTAGGTCATTTGTAGATGAATAGCTTCAACCTTTGGTTAAGTGGAATTTGAATGTTAAATTCACTAGATTATACAAGTGTTTTTGGGTTTTTAATATGTTGTTGTTCTACAAAAGTTATTTCTATTGGGTGACTCTCAAACATTAAATATAAGCATAAGCATATCTTTTAGTTAGATGAAGCTTTTAGTTGTTGTATTTAAGAAGCTTAAACACCAAAATATTAAGAGTATAATTAACACTAAATGACAAATTAGTAAACAAATGATAGATTTTGATGCCACAACCCTAATTTGATTTTGTTGTCGCGACTTTTGTCTTTGAAATGTTTTAGTCTATTGGTTCATGATTTGCGTCAAACACCACTATAGCACCATTGTGCTTTAGCAACTTTGATTTTTCGGTTTTAAATAATTAGTCTCATGTTTTTGAGGAATTAACATGTCACCCCTCATTTTATACATGTCATCCCTCTAAGTAGTGTATTTTTATAAAATTATCCCTGCATAATACTGAATTTTTTAAAATTTCTGATACCATACCAGAAATTTCATATAAATACTGAAAATTTTGTTAGATTTACCAATTGTTATTGCGACGTTTGTCTTTCAAATGTTTTGGTCTATTGGTCTATTGCTATAGCACCATTGTGTTTTAGCACTTTTGATTTTCCGATTTTAAATAACTACTCTCATGTTTTTGTTTACTCTACTTTAATTGCATCGTTTGAATATTTCACACCCTAATCCATGGAGAAAATTTTGTCATTTCTATATTATCCTAAAATGATTAGAGTGATTTGCCACTTCTTCATATCTATATTATTCAAACAAAAACAATTACGGATTTAGAAATTTTTGTTGTTAGTAAATCAAATACTAAAATGATTAGAAGTTAGTTAAGATGGTGGTTAAACTGTTATAATTAACACTATCATTTATTAACTAATAGATAAGTTAGTTAGTATTGTGACATTGTATAAAAGATTTAGCTCATTTTGTATGATCATTAAGCCTGCATTGTACTATTTTTATTTCTTTTTAATTCATCTCTTATTTCTTTTCCCTTTCATTTTTGGAAGAGCAAGAAAGCTCTTGCTCTAACATTTGGCACCACGAAGCTCGATTCTTGATTATGTAGAATACACAAATTCATAAAAAAATAATCCATCGTCAACCGAGTAAAAATGTCTGGTGGTGATGGTCTTTCAAACACATTTCTAATTTTTGATGGCGAGAATTGGAAGATATAATACAAGCAAATGAGAGCTTTGTTTGGCTATCAAGACACACTTGAAGTAGTGGCCAATAGAATTCAAGAGCTTTATGCAAATGCTATAGAGGCATAAAAGAATGCTCATCAGGAAGATAAAAAGAAGAATTACAAGGCTATGTACTCGATACATGCAACAATAAATGCTGCCAATTTTGACAAATTTTCTCATGTTGAAATTGCAAAGGGGGCATGAGATATTTTGATCAAATACTAAGAAAGAGGTGACAAAGTGAAGAGTGTGAAGCTGCAATCATTGAGAAGGCAGTATGTATTACTATAAATGGACAAGAATGAAATAATTCTAATTTATGCACCAAAGATTCAAGGCTTGGTTCACACAATAAATAGATGTGGTGAAGAGGTGAGTGAGAAAATGGTAATAAAAAATGTGATGAGCACACTCACTCCTCATTTTGATTATGTGATAGTTGATTTAAAAAAATCTGACACTTTAGCAACTATGAAGATGAAGGATCTCATATGATCACTAGAAGCACGTGAGTTGGGTATGGCATCTAAGGTTTGGTCACCTTAAATTTATATCCCTTAATAAATTAACCAATCAATGTATGATGCTAGGTTTTCCAAGTTTCACAATGCTTTATAAGATGTGTGATGGTTTCTTGGTTGGTAAGCAACCTAAAAATTAATTTAAGTTCAATTTACTAATGAGGTAATCAAATGTGCTAGAATTTGTCAACTCAGATGTGTTTCAACCTTTTAAGGATCCTTATTGCCTTCATAGGAAATATAAATGTTGAAATTCTATTGGAAGATCATTGCCGCCCTCAGAGGCATTATTAATGTTGGACTTCCATTGGAAGATCCGTGTTGCCCTCAAATGCAATATAAATGTTGGTCTTCCATTGAAATATCATCTTTTCCCTAAGAGGCAATATAAATATTTTACTTGCACTGGAAGATTCTTTCTTCCCTCAAAGGAAATATAAATTTTGGACTTCCGTTGGAAGACCCTTGTAGCCCTCATAGGCAATATAAATATTGGACTTTCATTGGAAGATCCTTGTCGTCCTCAGAGGCAATATAAATGTTGGACTTCAATTGGAAGATCCTTTCCGCCCTTAAAGGCAATATAAATGCTAGACTTCCATGGGAAGATCCTTGCCGACTAAGGAGAAATACATCAATCTAAAAGTCTCGCCTGATGGACTAAACGTAAAGTCTTTCCTGAGGGACTCAACTTAAAATCTCACTTGAGGAACTCAACCTAAAGTCTCTACTTAGTAACTCAACTTAAAGTCTCGACTGAGAGACTCAATTTAAAGTATTGCCTAAGGAACTCAACTTAAAGTCTATTTATAGGGACTCAACGTAAAGTCTCGCCTGAGTAACTCCACTTAAAGTCTCACCATAGGGACTCAACTTTAAGTCTCGCCTTAGGGACTCAACTTATAGTCACTCCTTAGGGACTCAACTTAAAGTCTCGCTTGATGGACTCAACATAAAATATCACTTGAGGAACTCAACCTAAAGTCTCGCCTAGGGGATTCATGTAGATTTTTGCAGGGGTATGAATTTAAATCAATTTATCCTTTATAAAAAATTGTGCTTCAAATATTATGTACTGATATACTTACAAGGAATACACAGGAGGTGACACAAGATTCACCAAAGACAAGTAAATAACACCCATCCTTACATTACATGTCCACTAGTCACTAATTTGTTGCAATGTGCACCTTTTTATCATAAGATGTGCCTGTTTATCATAAGGTGCGCCCATCATATGAAAATGTCACCTTTTGAGTGAGTTACTCGCCCAATTACAAAAACATGGGAAATTACATATCCATACTCTAGAACAATATGAGAGGAAGTCAAGGAAGAGGGCCACGTTCTATAGAATAATAAAGGAAATAATTACATATTTCCGCCCTCTTGAGAGATGTAAATGTTGTTACTGCTTTCTTGGAGTCTAAGATTTAGGCCAAAGAGATTCCTATAAATACCTCAACCCTGAGATTGAGATGACATTCAATCCACTCATAAAACATAGTAAACAAAGATTCTCACTTCCCCTACATGAGCTTGCTCTAACACCCCAATCCTAAAAGCCTCTAACAGTTCTACAAAACTAGGGGTTGTCGCTCATTGTACTTTTAACAAATGCATAAATTTTCAACACCTCAATAGGATTGATGCTGAACAAAATAAAATATTTTGGTCATATAATCAAATGGTTTAAGATGAAATAATGCACCTCTACATCAACACCTATTGACGAAATTCTAAAACTAGAGAAAGGAGACAAAGAATAAAAGGTGGACTCCACAAGTAGATTGTTGGTTCTTTGAGATATCTATGCAACAATAGGTCAAACATTTATTTTTTTTGTTGGTTTCGTGAGCAGGTTTATGTATGATCCTAGGAGAACACATACCATTGCAACAAGAAAAGTATTGAGATTTTTAAGAGGCATAGTGGACTATGGAAATATGTTTTTGAAATATGCAAAGAACTATGAAGCTTTAATACTCAGATGAAGACTGGTGTGTTGATAAAGTTGATAAGAGAAGCACCACATGATACTAATTTAAGTTCCTTTATTCACCATTTTTTTATGCTCAAGGAAACAACCAGTTGTGGCTCTTTCATCATGCGAGTCAAAGTACATAACCTGATCCTATGTTGCATATCATACCATATGGATGTAACTAGTTCTAAAGGATTTGAAAATTGAAGTCAATAAGTCAATCAAGAAACAAATTGATAACAAGTCAGCCATCAATTTAGTAAAGAATCCAATTTTGCTTTGTAGGAGCAAACATATTAAGATAAGGATCTACTTGTTGATAGAGAAATTTATTCAAGGAAAGCTAGAGGTTCCAAACTACTCTACCTCTGCACCTGTTGCATATGTGTAACCAAAGGGTTGAAGACATACAAATTTTTGGTTTTAAGGAATGCATTAGATACATTCTTTATAGAACGAGTGATTATAGAATTGAATTCAGGGAACATGTTATTAGTAAATTCAACCCTAGGTTGATTAGAAGTTAGTTAAGATGGTGGTTAGGTAGTTATACCTAAGTTTCTCATTAGTTAACTAACAAGAAGTAAATCATTATTATTAATTATTTTTCCTAGTTCTGCTAGGGTTTGGTCTTTCTTCTCCTACTGAGAAGTCTTGTTCTTGTCCTGGTCTTTTTGGTCCGATCTATCGGTTTTTCTACTAGAATGGAAGATCCTAATGTTATTAATTTGTCTCTACACGAAGATGATGAGGAGGGAGGTTTTTGCTTTGATGTGTAGGATGAGGGTGGAGGAGCGTGTGATTTAAGGTTATGTCTGGTAGGGAGATTCCTGTGCGACAAACCGATCTATGTTATGTCTATGAAAAAAAGAGTGGCTGATATGTGGCGCCCAGTCAAAGGGGTGACAATCAAGAAAGCTTCTGAAGGTTTATTTTTATTCCAGTTCTCACACAGATTAGATATGGAAGCAGCGATAAAAGGAGGGTCGTGGACGTTCGGAAGTCACTTGCTTATCATCGAGAAAGTCCAAATTGGTGTACGACAAGAGAATATTCCCCTGTTTCATGTCGAATTTTGGGTTCAGGTTCATAATCTCCCAGCGGGATTGATGCTGGAAAGAGTGGGTAAAACTATCGCAAATTTCATCGGTACATTTGTGGAGTACGATAAGAACAACAATTCAAGTTTCTGGAGACAATACACGCGTCTGAGAGTTAAGGTGGATGTACGACAACCTCTAAAGAAGAATACTAGAGTGAAGAATAAAGGCGGTGAGTGGTGCACAATTGGCTTCAAGTATGAAAATTTGGGACTTTTCTGTTTCGTCTGTGGTATTTTGGGTCGTTCAAGCAGAGATGTGAAGTCCGATTCGCTATGGAGGAAGATACCGGAGTTAGGGGTTGGTCGAATGAACTTAGGGTGGAAAATAGGAGGTTTGTCAATGGTTCAAATTCTAAATGGCTGAAGGAAGAAAGTGATGGCAGGGAGTTTGTGAAGCAGAACGTGGGTGCACATGGGGCGCGTGAATCACACGCGCAGGAGGAAGCAAGTGCTTTTCGTTCTCCACCTGAAGGGGCCACTCATGATTTGGCCATTATTGCTGATACAGATCCTGGTTTCCATAACAGCCGCCAAAATTTAAACCACAATCAAATCATTCCTTCATCACCCATTATTAGCCATAAAGTGCCTTCAAATAGTCATTATGCCATTAGTGAAGGAATCTTCGGTGACATTAAAACACCCCAATCATCAGCCTTCAATGTTTTATCCCCCACTTTCTCCAATCCTGCCTTAAACATGCCCACGTGGCCGACAAATCCTGGCCCACCTCTCTCCCCTAATCCAACCGGCCCACATGTGATAATTCCTCCAATTAAAACCCAACATACCCCACATCCCATGCACGGATCACATATCACGTTTCTCACCCAGACCCAACCCACCATGCAGCCAAACCGTGAAACTAATGCACAAACTCATAAATCAAACTCTTTAACCCCAAAACCACATAAATTCAAACCGAAAAATATCAGTTCCAAGCCTAATGCCAACAACCAGAATAAGCCCTCCAACCTCAGTAACTCAACCCGTGCGGCTATTCCCAATATTCTCCTTTCTCAACCTTCTCAACCTGTTACTGTGGCTGAACCGATTGGTGATGAACATCTCGAACGGAAAAGACGCCGAGAACAAGTTAATGATGGCAGTGTTGTGTCTGTTGAAGCAGTCCCACATTTTTTATCGGCAGATCCTAGTAGCCAGGACTGCCGGGACAAATGAAGATCCTTAGTTGGAATTGTCGGGGCCTGAGCAACCCGCGAGCAATTCCGAACTTGCGACAGCTTGCTCAAAAACACCACCCAAATATCCTTTTTCTGTCCGAAACTTTGGCGACAAATCATAAGCTTGAAAGTGTTCGGGTTTCGCTTAAATTCGATTCTTGTTTAACCGTTGATGTTGTCGGGAGAAGCGGAGGCTTGGCGGCGTTGTAGAAAGATTTTGTTAATTGTAATGTTGTGAATTTCTCTAGAAATTTTGTTAATTTGGTGGTTAAGGATGAAGTACATGAAGAGTGGAGACTTACTTGCTACTATGGTTATCCGGAAAGACATAGAAGACGAGAAGCGTGGGATATGCTTCGAGAACTGCGGGATATGTCGACGGCTCCTTGGTGTGTCATTGGTGATTTTAATGATCTCCTATCGCAACAAGATAAGGTCGGGATCCATCTTCATCCAAACTGGCTTTGTGCCGGTTTTCGTGACGTCGTCTCCGAATGTAATCTCCTGGATGTTCCGATGGAAGGGCATCCTTTCACATGGATTAAAAGCAGAGGTACACCACATGTTATCAAAGAACGGTTAGACCGAGCGCTTGTCACACAGAATTGGCTGGATATTTATCCTGCGGCAAAACTGAGTAATCTTTTGGCCTCGCACTCTGATCATAGCCCAATCCTTCTTCAGTGTGAACCTTATCGACGGCAACGATCCAAGCCTTACTACTTTAGATTTGAGAATTCTTAGCTTAAAGAGGAAGAGCTGCAAGGGGTGGT